>NC_138517.1:14196862-14796862 GCF_000230855.2 Cajanus cajan | reverse complement strand
TATGTTTTCCCTTTTTCTACATACATATATATTTAAAAAAAATTATTACTAATATTAAACATTTAATGTTTAACATAATTAAAATATTATTCTAAAAAATATTATAAATAAAATTTTAAAATTTTATAATATAATTAAATATTATATATTACCATTTTAGTTTAATGGAAATATTAGAGTAAAAATTTTAATGTATTGAAATTATAAATAAATAAAACATATTTTAAAATATGGTAAATAGAAATTTAGACTATCAATAAGATAATAATAATAAAATTGAGAATACTAAAATTATATAATATTATAATTAAAATTTAGAATATTACACTCCTCAATAACTACAAGTTCCCCACATCCAATTTTACGCATAAAAACATATATAATTGATAAAATTACTTTATATCATGCGATTAACATTTCAAATCACTCAATTTACACATATCAATTAATGGTTTCACAAATTATCACAACGAGTTCCCTTAGGATTTTTCATAGGAACCTATAAGAACCTCAGATCATATAATTACAACCAAAAATATATAATTGATTATACATTCCAACAATTCATGTCATTAATTATGAGTAAGAATAACAAAGAGCAAAACAGAAATATTATGGGGAGTAATCCCACTACTCGACATACAAACTCACATTCATAGTGAGATTTTTCACTCTCCTCTTACCTTATTGAATAGAAAAAGATGGATGCGTGGCTCCGAATTGATTTCCTTCTTCTTCTAGTTCTTTGAGCACTGAAGCATGTAAGCGTAAAAAAATGTAGGGGTATAAAATGAAAAACTAATTATAATTTCTCCTTTTAAAGAAAACATAACTCCTCCTTAACCCTTATGTGGAAGAACATATGCATAAAGTTTTGATGATGTTAAAGCATTAAAGAAAATAAAAGGTCAAGTTAAAGCAAGTTGATAATAAGCAAAATCTCAAGAAATAACTAGATAAGTTTTGACTACTTAGCTTGATATGTAAAATGAACTTTTAGAAATTGCAAATTTCACTTTGCCATTAAAATAAGGATTTCAAGAAAATCTAAATTTAGTCTTTTTGAATATAAGAATAAGTTTTTGAAAAAGAAGGTAAAAAGAGTGTTCAAAAAGATTTTACAAAAATATTTTTGACTGAAAATTATAAGTTTCCTATAATCAAAAGTTTGTGTAACAAATATAGTAATATTTGTCTGATAATCGATTACCAGCTTATGTAATCGATTACCAGAGCAAGGAAACTTCAAAGTTTAAATTTCGAATACAAAAGAAGAGGGAACTTCAAAATTTTGAATTTAAAAGATATAATGTTTCAAATTTTTTGAACTTAAAAACCGTTGTAATTGATTACCAAGCCTTGTAATCGGATTACTAGAGTATCTTTTCTAAAAAATTATAAAGAGTTACAACTCTTCATTAAAAGACACAACCTAAGAAATAATTGTCCATAAATACCTATACTTTTTCAGAAGAAGGTTACGAACTCTATTGTGAAAATCAATTTACAAAAACTATTTGGCCAAAGTCATTTGCAAAAATCTCTAAAGAGTTCATTAAGATCTTAAAAGGTGTAATATCTACTCTTAGAAAGAGATTTATTATGTAATTCTCACTTGATTATTTGATCAGTGAAGGAGAAAGGGTTGTTCTTCTGGTTGGTTTTTGTATCTCAACATAAGGAAAAGGGTGTTCCAAGATGTTGGAGGATTCAAGTCTTGTAAGGTTTACAAAAATAGTAAAAATCTCAAGTTGAAGACTTGAGGACTATACGTAGGCAGGATTGGCCGAACCAGTATAAAACGAGTTTACAATTTCTCTTTCCCTATACTTTAATTACTTATTATTAATTGTGATCGAGTAGCTTGCATCATCATTAACTTATACACACAAATTTGTCTAAGTAATTGAATTTATAAGAAAGTATCTCTAAAACTCATAAAGGAAGAAAAATTGATAAACTTAATTCAGCCCCCTCTTAAGTTAATTGAGGTTACCTACGAATTCCTTTCCTTCTTAATAAAAATATTATAAAATATTTAAATAAATCTTTGAATAAAATACTTTATATTATAATCTAAAATATATCAAATAATTAAACAATATAACCTTTAATTATAAAATCTCACAATATATTCATATAAAATAATTATAAATAATCATTAAAATCATTACATTTAATCATCATAAAATATAATAATTAATAATCAAATAAATATTAATCAATTCTCATCAATAAAAATAAAAATATTAAAATTATTAATAAAATACTTGTATTATATTTTATAAAAATGGGATGCTCATAATGAAATTTGACTACAATTTTATTTTGAAACTTTGACCAAAAACCCATGTTTAATTTAATTTCTTTAAACATCACAGGTTTTTCTCTTTTCACTTTTAAGAAAATACATTTAAATATATGGAGGTATGTATTTAATTATTTTTATTATGATCATAATTATTTTTGTCTCCTAATTCTATTTACTTCAAACGCGATTTTATGTAGTAAAAAATACATGCAGTTTACACCACCACAAAGAAAAAAAAAGAAGAAAAAAATTTATATATATATATATATACTGCTCATATGAAGAAAATATTCTTTTTACAAAATTAAATTTATCATTAATCATCTATTTTAAAAATGAAACAACACAACACAACTTTTTAAAAAATATTACTAAAGATATAAATAAAAATAATTAATATTACTTTTTAAGAATTAATTTTTCTTCTTACATTCATATCTATGGGAATGAATAAAAGAGAGTAATCATGAAAATTAGAAAAGGGAAGTGATATAATGATTAATATAAATAATTAGGGTGAAGAATAACAGAAAAGTGAATGCACCGTAGCAAACTTTGAATTGAAGCAAAATCATGAATTGCATCACTGCCAAACGCAAATTCCCAATTACATAGTTCCACCGATGTACAGAAAACTCGCGTTTGCATAAGCACTTTTGTTTTCGGCGTTGATCTCCGATTCCGTTTTCCAACGCTTCTTCAATCTTCACCAATCTCAATGGCTTCTATCTCCCTGCTTCTCACCCTGTTCGTGTTCTCCGTAATTGGCACTTCGTCGTCGGAAAGGTAAATTGCTGAAAGGCCCTCCGTCTCTCTCTTTTCACCAATTTTGTCACAATTTACTCCCTTTAAATTTCCATGAGAATATGAAACCAGAGATTTGTGTTAAGGGAAAGGCTAAACCATGTTATATTGTCATATAAATTAGAAAATGTTTGAGTAAGGTGAAGAAAATCAATGACATTGAGTGAAAATTTTTTAAATCTATTTTGAGTGTAATTTGTCCATTTTAAGAATAGTTAGTAACATCACGTTAGGGCCTAATTATTAACAATGAAAATTATGTCCAAGTGTTCTGAAACTTGTAAAAGGGTACTAGTTTGAGTTTTTTTTTTTAGTAACCACAACAAGATTCGAACATGGGGACCTGTGCATGCTACCCACCACCAGGTGTCTCTAGTGCTTCAAAACTTGTGTGTATGTGTGTGTGAATAATTAAGAGAATGTGTCTGGTTTTTTTGTTTGTTTCCTCTCTATAAAGGGTGAAAACACAGTAAAAAATAGTTTAAATCATAAAAAAGTAAAAATAAAGTGAAATTTGTGATTATTTGTAAAAGAATAGATAGTATATGTACTATCATTGGAAAGGGTTTTTACACTATTATTCAATCACAAGCTGGCATGCATGATAATTTCGTTAACTTTTACGATAACCAACTTAAAAGTCATAGGGGCAATAGTTTAGTTTCTGATTGATAATGTGAAATTTGTTACAATGACGATGCATATAAATTAAACTTTGTAAAAATTTAAAATGAATGAAGATATTTTCTCTAACATAACTGATCTTTATGTTTTTGTTCACGTTAGTTTTCACATCATAGATCTTGGGGACTAATTTTTGAAAACTAAAGAACCAGGGGATGAATTCAATTCCCATCATTCATGATTTTTCTTGTGTATTTGACTATTTACTAGTTACTGATCAGAATATTTTTATTGTTGTTCTCATTGTTAATTTGCATTAGCAGTAGGAAGGAATTAAGGAACAAGCAGGAAACTGCATTACAGACGTTAGAGCACTCATTTCACTATTCCAACAGAATTAACCCTTCCCGTGTTGTCCAAATCTCTTGGCAACCAAGGTCAGGTACTTTCTAGAACTTTCCCTTTTGTCAAATTCATAGTTGTCTTACTGATTAAGACATTCAAATCTTCTATTATGTTCTTTTGATTTGCTTGCTTATTTACCAGTCGTTTTTTTTTTCTTCTTTAGTTTTTCAGACTCTGATGTATTGTTTCTCCTCTTGCTGTAGGGTTTTTCTATACAGAGGTTTTTTGTCGGACAAGGAGTGTGACTATCTCGTTTCTTTGGTAAGATTTGTTTCTGTATTCAATGGTTTTCATAATGGTTTCTAGTATTTGGGCTAGCTTTTTAATTTAACCCCCTTTTTTTGTTTAGGCATATGCTTTGAAAGAAGAATCCACAGAGAATGGTGGTCTTTCAGAGGGGGTTGGAGCTTCCTTGGATATGGATGTGAGTTTAAACTTTTTCCATACCAACTTGGACAAACTTGCCAATTAGGTTCTGTTCGTAGTTGTTTTATAGTTTGGAGTTTGGACTATGCTTTGAGAGATGTTTTCATATACAGGATTTTTGTTTTGGTTGATTCTCATGCTGTTTGTTGTTTTCAACCTTCTACTGATGGTGAAATGTTATGTGTGGGTTTCTGGAATTGAAACAATCCTGTCTACTGGTTGTTCCTCATGAAGCCTACTTTAAGAATACTAGGCCAATGCGAGGGTTTGTGAAAAATAGTCTTCTTTTCACTTTGCTAGAGATATAAACTGTTCTTGGTTTTTTTTTTTTTTCACCAAATAGCGTTGCTTCTCCTTTAGAAGTTAGATATATATTCCTAATCCTGCAGTTAATAGCTTAGTATCAGGTTGATTCAGTTCTAGGTTGATTTGTTGGTCAACCTAATAATAATCCCCGGGATTCGTGATGTGAGGCGTAATTTGACCCAAAAAGTGCAGAAGCGTAATTTCCATCATTGGAAACTAATATAACCGTCCTTATATCTTTTAGGACTAATTTGTTATTTATTCTATTAGTGACAAAAATATCAAAAGCAATTTTTTTGATTTTTGCCCCTAATTTTATGTTTCTAGCGATTGTTACTGCAACTATTCTCAAAATAAAATCCATTATTTTTTGTTTTTTTCTCTCTAAATTATAAGAAAATAATAGCTCAAGTCTTAGGTTGATTTTATTGAATACCAAAAGCTTTTTTGACCAAGTGATTCAAAAGTCTGATAGTTAAGTTCTTGCACATCTTCCTTTAATAATTTTTAACCTTCAAAACTCTATCAATAATAACTTATAACCTGTATTAATTTATGGCTTTGAAACAATAGCATTGATTTTACTTTTTTATTGTAAATTGATGGGCTTCAGCATGGCCCTGGGGTAAAAATCCTGTACACTCTTTCTCTATAAGAGTTTATTCTGAAATTGGGGCAAAATAAAAATGAATTCTAAGGTGAGGGGCTTTTTTTAACAGTTGGATATATTATTAAAATAAATGGGTGACTTTGATACATAGAAGAATAATTCAATCTTTAGCCATTCATTTATTTTTAATAAAATATCCAACAGTTAAAAATAAGCCCACATGGGTAAGGAGCCTTTTTCACCCTTCACCATAGAATTCACCAAAAATAAAACATGTCTTATGGAGTGCATCTATTCAGATATACTTCGAGGTTCTAACTGGTCACAGTTCTGCTGTTTGTAACCATAAGTTTAGAAGTGTATAAAATTATCCTTATTGATATAAAAGAATTATGATCCATATCAATATTTCTATTATATTGAACTAGAAAGCTTGAAGTCATTTTTAATTTTTTTTCCCATGATAAGGAGATTGGTACAACCAATGCACTGCAATTGCTTGTTTTAAGCTTGCTGCTTGACCTTAAAAGTTCATTGCCATTATGACATGGAGTTTTGGGCATCGTTATGATGACGTTCTACATTATGTTAGGATGGTATTCTTGCAAGGATTGAAGAAAGACTTTCAGCTTGGACTTTCCTTCCAAAAGGTAACTAGCTATTGGGTCAGTTTAGTCCAGTATTGTCAGCTCATGCTCTGTGATACACGGTCTAACATATAATTGTCTTGTTTGTTTTAATCTTTTCAACTAGAGAACAGCAAACCTTTGCAGGTCGTGCATTATGGGCCTGAGCAGAATGGTCGGAACTTAGATTATTTTACGAACAAAACCAAATTGGAATTAAGTGGACCTTTAATGGCAACAGTTGTTTTATATCTCTCAAATGCTACTCAAGGGGGTCAAATTCTCTTCCCTGAATCAGTGGTGAGTTAGGCGATTGAGTTTTTCTTCTTTGTGCTGTTTACTTTTCACTTTATTCTGAATCTGTCTCTACTATTTAATCATGTCTAATATATTCTCAGCCCAGGAGTAGCAGCTGGTCAAATTGTAGTAATAGTAGTAAGATTCTCCAACCAGTAAAAGGGAATGCTGTTCTATTTTTCTCTCTTCACCCAAGTGCTTCTCCTGACCAGAGTAGCTTCCATGCTAGATGCCCTGTTCTTGAGGGGGATATGTGGTCTGCGACTAAATACTTCTATGCAAGACCAATTAACAAAGGCAATGTCTCAGTCATATCAGATGGTGGTGACTGCACTGATGAGGATGACAATTGTCATGCTTGGGCAGCCATTGGAGAATGTCAAAGAAACCCTGTGTTCATGATTGGATCTCCTGATTATTATGGTACGTGTAGGAAAAGTTGTAATGCATGCTGATCAGAAGTTGATTTCACAATTTCAGTTCATATAAATATTCTCCGTTCCAGAATTCCAGTACCCCAATCCCTTTCCTCAGTTTTGTTTTTCCTCCCTATTAATGTAGAGAAAATATATGTGGAATTACCAACTGCTTTCTTAGTGTGTGTTTAGATTATAGTTGAAAATTAAGTTGAGTTGAACTTAATTTTTCAAACCAATTTTCAAAACAAAGCAACAATCGTCTAATTTTTTTTCAACTGAGATTTGTTTATAATTCACACTTAACGGAATGAGAAATTTTTTTGTCAAACATGTAGGTATAGTGTTAACTAAGATTAAAATTTTCAAATGTCAAATCAAACATAATTGTTGAATGAAAAGAAATTGAAGGATCACTTCTCGTCTTATATTATTTGATTATTTCATTTTCATTCTTCTAAAATAAAAGTTTATATAACTAATAATTTTTGTTCTTCAACACTTCTGCGTAAGTTGTTTTTATCTATTTCTAGTCTATTTTTTTTTTACTTTGAACATTATATATCATCTAATGATATATTTGAAGTACTTTTTCATCGTCTCAATTTTTTTACTTTGAACAATATATATCATTTATATGATATATTTGAAGTATTTTTTTCATTGTCTCTTGAATCTTACAATTTAATAAGAAATGATTTACAATTCAAAATTAAGCTTGACAATTCACAATTTAAATCTCAATTTGATAACCTTGGTGAGAATTACAATTGTTGGTGATAAAATTTACGGGCATAGGAGCATTCTCAACAATGATCTCTTCCTGAATCCCCTGGACAAAACAAAACGGTATTTTGGCCAGTTTAAATAAATAAAAATTACAAAATATTTATTTTTAAAACAATTTTGGAATAAATTTTTTTTGCCCGCGTGGACACTGTCATTTTGCACCACTTGTAAATGGTGCCACTGAATAAAACAAAAGAAACAAAGAAGGCATTAAGAGGGTGTGACGCCTTCTGCTATGTTCTTAGATACACTCAGAAGGTGCCAGGAGCTATAAATTATATTATACTGAATAAAATTGTGAAATAATTTTTATTAAATTATTCTCGTCCTTATTTCAATTAAAATGCATGAAAAAGTAAGTTTTTTCGTTTGTAAAAAATTCCATCAGAAAACGAGTTTGCACTGGTATAATATTGTTGATAATTAAAATGGTAATTCGTAAGCAATGGTTACACGCATTTAACCGCAGTTAAAAGGTTACATACTGCCGTAATCCTTCATATATAAAAATAAAAATAAAAATAAAATGAAAGTATTGTAATATTGAAATACTCTAATGGCATAATATTTGATAGTGAAATTATAAGCATAAAAAATAATATTCAATATGAGTCTAAAACTCACTATCTTCTTCTCAAAGAATTATGTATAAGAGAAAATTAGACTAGAGCAAGATTATTCAGAGGAATGGTTATAAGTGAAAATAGTTATAAAAATCAGTTAAGACCAACTGATCGAATAAAAACTTGGATATAATATTTTATAATATTATGTAAATAGATAAATAGTCACTACATTTTTTTAAGTTGCACTTCCTAGACTATTAAGAACGTCATTTTATATATGTGCACATTTTTGTAAATAGTTGATCAAGAATGTCACTACCGATTTCTGGCTAAACCGAATTTCGATGTCCTCTCCAACTTCAAAAATTTTATCAATTTTGGACTAGCCAAGACTTAAACACATGCACGTGAGATTAGATAAAAGTTCTTACACCACTTAATCATTGCTCATTACTTGATACTATACGATTTAAAAACATTTTATAATATGTCTAAATATAAAAATATATTTAATTATATAACAATTCTTGTTGATATGTTATTTGTTTTTAATGTATTTCTTTGTACAAAATAAAATAAAAGTAATTTTAAGTTCAAGTAAATGTAATTATTTAATACTTTAATAATCATTAAATTAACATCTTTTTGTTATTATATAATTAATTTTATATAATATATTTTTAATTTAAAATTATTTGTGATTCACCAAGTTTATAATATAGAGAATTTCTTAGTATGATAACCTTTACAGTATGTGTTTGGGGAGATATTTTAAGATATTAATTCATTTTTTTTGTGATTTTTAAAATACGTTAGAGTAAAAAGTTTTGTTTGTATAGAGAAATTTAAAAAAAATCAAATTCAAATATTTTTAAAATTCTTTAAAATTTTAAAATTTTTATTTTTCTCACAAAAGTAATAATTAAAATTTTTTCATATTTTCTTCTTATCTCACCTATATGTTTTTTTTAATCTTTCATTTCTTATTATCTCTTCTCTTATCTTCCCCCTCTCTTTGTCTTTCTTTTTCCTTCATCCTCCTCTCTTTTATTTCTACTTCACTCTCTTCCCTTCCCTCCCTTCTTTATTTCTCTCTTCTCTCCTCCTCTTTTCTCTATTCTCTTTCCCTTATTTTCCTTTCTCCACCTCTCTTCCAATGTTTTTTCTCCTCTTCTTTTCTCTATTCTCTTTCCCTTATTTCCCTTCCTCCACCTCTCTTTCAACATTGACATAGAAAGTATCAATAGTTTTTTTAATTATTGAATATTCAAAGTTATTTTATATTATTAAATAAACTTAAACATGTTTTTAGTTCATGTAAAATGAGTGAGTTTTAATTCTGATCCTTGTAAATTTTTTTCTTTATTTTTCATCTTAAAAAAATTTATAAACATTATTTTTAGTCCTTATAAAATATTTTTGGTCCTTGTAAAATGAATAAATTTTAGTTTTGATCACTATAAAATATTTTTATTTAATTTTCACTCCTCTAATATCTAAAATAATTATTTTAATCCCTAACAACGATTTTAAGGTAGATAAATAACATTTATTTTAAGGACCTATAAAATCTTTTTGAAGGAGTCACACACTAATATGGTATCATTAACAGTTATAATAACATCTAATATGGTCATTTAACCTTTTAATAAAAAATTAGTTAAATAATAATTAGTTAATTACATAATACTAAGGACTAAACAATATTTATGAATTTTAGAGGATGAAAAATAAAGGAAAAATTTTATATGGACCAAAATCAAAACTTGCTCATTTTGTATGGACAAAAATCATATTTAAGCGTAAATTAGAATTTTCTATGACAGAAATTAAAATTTTCCATCCAAATTAAGAATTTAAAATTTAGAAAATTTGAGTATTTAAATTGATTTATGCAAATAAAGTATTTATTTATAAAATAAAATAAAATATTTAATGAATAATAGAAATTGAACAAAGTAATTCAAAGTCTCTAAACTTTTAAAATTCTTTATCCAAACACAACTTTACTTTATAAATGAGTGAGATAAAATTCATAATAGTTTAAAATAGAAGATGAGATCATTTACAGATTTTCAACTACTCACTCAAAACAATTATAATTATAATTATAATTATAATAATATTCACACACTTAAGTATAAGATTTGATTACACACAATTTTAAGGATAAAACAACAAATAATTTATAACTCACGCTACAAATTATGATGCACAAAGGTTTACCAATATATCCCAAATTATGAAGCACATTGCTTCCACAAATTAAAACTAGCTTGAAACACTATCATTAAAGATACAAAATTATGGTATAAGATAGAAGGAAAAAAATAGTCTCTTCAAACTTAGGATTCCAATATATATTCTTAACAAGAATTATTATTTATTAATAATTAATATTAATAATATAAGACAATAGAGAGTTATCACACAACAATGTTTCATGAGAGACTATCACAAAATCTTTAATGCATGTACCAACTGTGATACTTTCTCTCCCTAATTAATTATTAAAACTAATAAAAAATAAACGCTTCACAATTTAATTTAAATAAAAACAACATAATTTTCTAAATCTTCACATGGTGAAAAGTTCACATTCCATCATAGTTAAATAAAATTAATTGAAAAAAAGTTCCTTAATAATAAAACCAACGTCAATAGTCTATATCAAAAACTAAATGTTTAAAATAACAAATTAGCACTCTAAAAAGTCATACAAAGATTTAATAAAAACAACAAACTAAAATGTAAATAAAACACAAATTAAAATAAATAGTTTCATGAGTCCCAATGTCACATTCTATTTGATCTTTGTATCCAAGACATATTAAAGAGGTCTAAACCTCATCACTAGCATCAAACTCTGGCTGATCTTCACCTACAAATAATGTTTAATCCAAATACAAACATAACAAATAAACAAAAGAACGTGAGGTATATTTCATTCATGCTCTCGATATGAAATAAGGTTGGACAACCTCAAACATAACATATACCAATAACATAACAATTTATGTACAAAAGCATACATATGATTTATAACCGTTATAATTATGTAATGTCTCATGCACAAGTGAAATATGCATGTGCCACCATTTGAAAATACACTTAGCTTGAAAGCTCATAAGATAGCTTAGGAATACAGGCTAGTAAACAGAGCTACTCGACCAAAGGCATTTACCACCAAACACTCTCATTAGGAGGAAGACACACAAGGGTGCATCGAGGTCGCACTAAGTCTAAATATAATGCTCACTAAAAAGCCTCTCATACATCAAATTTAACACTAATACCTCATCAAAAACACAATTTATACAAAAGACGCATGTCACATAGACATAAATTCAATCAATTCAACTAATTAATTGTTCCAATTGTTCACATGTTTAACTATATTTTTTTTTTCCGATGTCTCAATCTCAACTATTTTTAAGCTCACACTACCTACGTATTATGCTAATCAAGTATTATTTTATTTCCATTATCTCCATTATCCCACTATTCGTTTAAATCCTTTTAGCTCTCCTTAACTCAACAAGTTTGTAACAGTACTAAAATGGAAAAGAAATCAGAATAAAGGAAAAGGCAAGGAATGGCAGTGATTGTATTCTTCTATCAGCAAATAGGTACCAATAGTAAAGGATGAGTACAGAATTAGAGAATATGAGGTGAGAGAGAGAAATCAGAAAAATACAGATGAGAAGAGAAAGAGACAATTCATCATTCTACACCCTCTCACTAAAGGGCAAAAGTTGTTATTATACTGCCAGCCTACTTTCCTTGCACGAAATCTCTCAGCCTAGTGTTGGTCATCTTAGTGCGTGTGCTCCTCCTGAGCAAAGCATTCTCTGGAAAGGCTGCCACGTGTCCTTCCTCAATAACTAACTTATCATTTTCTGCCTGAAGAGGAATATTCTCCTCTGGGCCCATGACAATGCTTCCCCCATTGAAAATAACCTTGTCCTCAAGGTTGAAATTGGGATATAGGTGGCTCATGTCCTCTGCATTTTCCCAAGTAGCTTCAGAAACCTCTTGTCCACTCCACTGAACCAGGACCTGAGGAATGAGTTGCTCTCCTTTAAGAATCGTACGTCTGTTGAGGACTTGTAGAGGTTGCAGCATGATACCTTCTTCATCAATAAGTAATGGAAAAGGAATAGTTGTTGCAGTGTCATCTCCCTTGAATTCCTTTAGCTGTGAAACATGAAAGATAGGATGTATTTTAGCATTGACTGGCAGCAGTAACTTGTAAGCCACCGAACCAATCTTAGCAAGGATAGTAAAAGGGCCAAAGTATCTCATGCTAAGTTTTTGATTCTGTCGCAACTGAACTGAATGCTGCCGATACGGTTTCAGTTTCACCCACACTTTATCACCAATCTGAAAGTGTTTCTCAATCCTCTTCTTATCTGCTTGATGTTTCATGTACTGTTGGGCCCTGAATAAATTCTCCTTAAGCTTGTTCAACAAAGCATCTCTGGCTAGTAAGGAATCCTTAACTGATTGGTTATCAGATGGTGACGGTTGATACCTCAATAAGCCAGGAGGGTCTCTGCCATAGACCACTTTGAAAGGAGTCATGCCAATGCTATGATGGAAGGAAGTATTGTACCAATACTCAGCCCATGGTAAAAAATTGACCCAAGTCTTAGGTGATTGTGAAGTGAAACACCTTAGATACAACTCCAAGGCTTTGTTAACAGCTTCAGTTTGCCCATCTGATTGGGGGTGATAAGCTGTACTCATGGCCAATGTGGTGCCTTGTAGTTTAAACAATTGCTGCCAAAATTTACTTGTGAAAGTCTTATCTCTATCAGAGACAATGGACTTAGGCATGCCATGAAGTCGAACCACTGTATTGCAGAACAGGTCAGCGACTTGAGTGCTTGTATAATCTGCTTTCAAAGGTTGAAAATGGGCATATTTGGATAACCTGTCCACTATGACCAGAATCACAGTAAAGCCTTTTGAAACTGGCAGGCCAGTGATAAAATCCATACTGATATCTTCCCATATCTGAGAAGGGATGGGCAAAGGTTGCAACAGCCCAGCAGGTTGCACAGCAGCATATTTGGCTTGTTGACAGATGGAACAATGTTGTACAAACCTGTGTATTTGTTCCTTCATTTTGGGCCAATAGAACTCTGCTTTCACTCTGGAAATCGTCCTTGCAATTCCAGAATGACCGCCAATGGGAGAGCAATGATATTCTTCTAGGATTTTGGATATCAAGGGAGACTGCTATGGAATTACCAATCTGCCTTTCCAAAATAGAAGTTGATCCTTACTAGAAAGATGAGGATTCTGATTGTTACCCAGCTCACAATCCTGTAACTGCTGTTTCCAATACTCATCCGTGGCAATGTCGTGTTTGAGCTCTTGCAAAAACGTTGGCTGAGTTTCAGACCAAGCCATGTAAAAAGATCTGGACAAAGCATCCGCAGGAATGTTATCTTTCCCAGGTTTATACTCAATTTTGAAATCATAGCCAAGAAATTTGTGAAGCCATTGTTGTTGCTCAGGGGTTTGAATTGTCTGATCTGTTAGATGTCGCAAGCTACGTTGATCAGTTCTAATTGTGAATTGGTGGCCCAATAGGTAATGCCTGAATTTAGCCAATGCCTCTGTGATGGCATATAACTCCCTAGAATAAGCAGATTGCTTTTGCATCCGAGGGAATAGCTTTTTGGAGAAAAAAGCAATAGGGTGTTTGCCTTGGCTGAGTACAGCGCCTATACCAGTCCCTGATGCATCAGTTTCTAATATAAAAGGCTGATTAAAGTTAGGTAAGGCAAGCACTGGAGCTGTGGTAATGGCTTCTCTCAAGCTCTGAAAGGTCTTTGATGCAATGTCAGACCAATGAAAAGCATCTTTTTTGAGCAGGTTTGTTAACGGTTCAGCAAGAGCAGCATAATTCTTTATAAACCGTCTATAGTAACCTGTGATGCCTAAGAACCCTCTGAGCTGTTTGAGATTTGTTGGCTCTGGCCAGTTTAAAATAGCCTGCACCTTTGCTTTGTCCATAGAAACCCCTTTCGCAGAAACGGTATGGCCCAAATAATCTACTTGTTGTGTAGCAAAAGTGCACTTAGACAACTTTGCATACAAAACATGAGATTGTAGAAGCTGTAAAACCGCTTCTAAATGTTGGAGATGAGAGGACCAGTTGGGGCTATACACGAGGATATCATCAAAGAATACAAGAACACACTTTCTCAGTAATTTCTGAAACACTCGATTCATTAGTTGTTGAAATGTGGCAGGGGCATTGGTAAGCCCAAAAGGCATCACCAACCATTCATAATGGCCTTGATGCGTTCTGAAAGCAGTCTTGTGTCTGTCCTCTGGCTTCACAAGAATTTGATGATATCCGGACCTCAAATCCAACTTTGAAAAGAATTGTGCACCAAAAAGCTCATCAAGTAATTCATCCACAGTTGGCATAGGAAAATTATCCTTAACTGTGATGGTATTAAGGGCCCTATAATCAGTGCAAAATCTCCATGATCCATCTTTCTTCTTGACTAATAAGATTGGAGAGGAGAAAGGACTAGTGCTGGGTGTAATTATGCCTTCAGCGAGCATATCTGCAACCATCTTTTCAATTTGAGCTTTTTGACTGTGAGCATACCTATACGGTCTGACCTTAACAGGATTACTGCCTTCTATTAAAGGTATGGAATGATCCTGAAACCGTTGAGGTGGTAGACTTGAGGGTTTGGTGAAAACCTCCTTATAAGTATGCAACAACAAAACAAGTGCAGGTTCCAAATTTTGAGGTATTTCCTCACAGAATTCAGACTTGTTGTCAGATTCTTGTAGCTGTATAGAAAACACTTCAGCAATGGCATGAGTTTGATGGAGCCTTTTGATATGGTGAAACTGGGCTAGCTGAGGCAAGTTCTGTTTTTCACCATATAAGGTGATAAACTTACCATCTAGCAGAAATTTGAAGGCTAGAGCACTGTAATCAGCCACATGAGGGCCTAAGGTTGCCAACCATGCTGCACCTAGCACCAAGTCTGCTCCTGCTACTGGTAACAAATAGACAGGAAATTGGAGAGTGTAGCCTTGCACCTTAACTTGCAGGTCAGAAATAAAGCCTTCAGCAGACATTGAATTTCCATTTCCCACCATCACTTGGAAATTTGGGGCTGGTTCGATTGGTAATTTCAGAAAGTGAGCAATCCGTGGCTGCAAGAAATTATCAGAACTGCCACTGTCCAATAAAATGTTTACTGGACAACCATTAATTCGACCCTGGAACTTAATGGTACCAACTCCACTACTGCCTTTTAGAGCATTGAAAGACAAATGATGATCAGTTGCATCCTGTGGTAAGCTGTCTACAGAATCAGTCTGAATCACATTGTCCTCATGGGTGCACTGCTCCTCATCAACTTGCAGGATCATGTAATGCTTGTTAGGACACCTATGGTTTGGTGAAAAACGTTCATCACAAGTATAGCAAAGGCCTTTTTCGCGCCGAATCTGCATTTCAGTGGGTGTCATTTTTTTAATAGGATTGGCCGGTTGGGCGAATGGTTTAACTGTGGGGGTAGGCAAGAGAGGGGGTTGGGAATTTTGTAGTTTAGGATATATGTATGGGGTGGTCTGTGTGTAAGGTTTATATGGTGGTTGAGATTTTGGTTTGGGAATGTATTTTTCTTCAAAGAGTTTGGCTAAGGACACAGCCTTAAGAATCGAAAGTGGGTTTTGTGCTATAACTTCTCATTTTAAGTCTGGTTTAAGGCCACTAATGAAGCAATCTAGGAGGGCATCAGGACTAAGGCCATAAACTCTATTAGCTAAAGACATAAATTCAGTATAGTAATTACTAACAGAATTTGATTGAGAAAGCTTAAAGAGTGTAGATCTAGGACAATCATAAGGTGAAGGACCAAACTCTAATTCCAAGGCTTTTGCAAATTGTTTCCAATTTTGAAAAGGTTGAGTTCTAGTAATCATCTGGAACCAAGGGATCACATCCTTTTCAAAATGTAGGGAAGCAATAGATAATCTATGTTCATCAGGTGTCCCATAAAATTCAAAGAATTGTTCTGCTTTAAACAGCCATTGCAAAACATTTTCACCATCAAAGCGTGGAAAATCAACCTTAACATTTCTCACATGGTATGGAGGTTTGGGCCCAGGAGGTGGATCTGAGATGTTTGTGCTTACCGTGCTAAAAGGAGGTGGAGTATGAGGTCCTTGATGAACCAGAGTAAGTCTTAGTTTCTCCAAAGCAGCTTCAATTCCATCCAAACGGGTAGCAGTTTGTTGATCTCGAGTGTCTAATAAGGCAGCAAAGTCATTGTCGCGTTGCTCTAACAGCTCTACAACTTTCTTCAAATCACGAATATTTGAGGTCACCTCTTTCATGCGAGTATTCTCAGCCATTTGCAGAAAAGTTGATGTAGCAGAATGAAAGCACCAATGTAACAGTACTAAAATGGAAAAGAAATCAGAATAAAGGAAAAGGCAAGGAATGGCAGTGATTGTATTCTTCTATCAGCAAATAGGTACCAATAGTAAAGGATGAGTACAGAATTAGAGAATATGAGGTGAGAGAGAGAAATCAGAAAAATACAGATGAGAAGAGAAAGAGACAATTCATCATTCTACACCCTCTCACTAAAGGGCAAAAGTTGTTATTATACTGCCAGCCTACTTTCCTTGCACGAAATCTCTCAGCCTAGTGTTGGTCATCTTAGTGCGTGTGCTCCTCCTGAGCAAAGCATTCTCTGGAAAGGCTGCCACGTGTCCTTCCTCAATAACTAACTTATCATTTTCTGCCTGAAGAGGAATATTCTCCTCTGGGCCCATGACAAAGTCCCAAAGGCAAGTAATGCCAACTGAGGACATAGCACCATCATGTTGTCACATAGTCATGCTCAACTTCTTACATCTCTACCTCATTTTTTAGCACAAGCATGATACCCCTTAGCAATTCTAGTTCCCATTTCACTCGTTCATTTTTTAATTCCAAGTGTGTCATCCTTAAGCATGGTTGTGTTAAACTCAATATAAAGGCATGCTCACAGCATAGTAATGCAATGCTCATATAATCTGCTAATAACAAAAATAAGAAAACATTGTTATGTTCTATTCCAACTCTCAACATTGTTATGCTAAGTTATCTTTTTCCCTAAACACATACACGCACCTTTATGCTTTTTCAAAGCTCTTCACCTTAAATAAGTGGAAAAAAAAACACACACACACGCCTCTTTGTTAAGAACCACAAAGAAGTTTTAACTTTTTGTTTTGGTTAGGAGAAGGCCTTAAGACAACATTTAAAAAAATAAAAAATAAAACTGGTTGTGGCATAGCAATGCAATGCTCATATAGTTTGCTAATAACAAAAATAAAGAAACGCTATGTTCCTTTCCAACTTTCAACATTGTTATGCTAAGTTATCCTTCTCCCTCCTCACACTACAACAAAATTGATTATTACCGACAATTATTTAGTGAGAATAAAATAATTATTTTTATTCTATTATTTAATAAAAAATATTAATGACTAATATATAATGGTCACTAAAAATGTATTTATATCACACAAAAATTTATTATTAGCGACAATTATTTATTTAGAAAAACTTAAGTCCCACATCGACAAAAAATAAGATAATTAAAGAATATATAAATGAATAATAACTCTCACCTTACAAGTTTGTTTTGTAGGGTTAAGTTAAACTTATAACTTATTATTCTAAATTGGTATCAGATTACTCGCTATTATTAAACTTAATAGTCCCAAAACTTGAGGGGGTGTATTGGGAAAAATATATATATAATAAAAAATAATTAAAATAATTAGGAGATAAAACAATTAAAAATATATATATAATAAAAAATGTCACAAAAAGTTATACATTTTTTCCGACCATTATAAGAATTTTTACCGGCATTTAGAATAATTGATGCTAAATGTTTTAGTGACACTACATACAATAGCTATTGTGGAAATGCCGCTAAAAAATTTTGTAGCAATTTTTATTATCACTAAAAATCATATTAAATACCACTAAAAATATATTTTGTTGTAGTGCCATGAAGTTAGGGAGGAACTAAGAAATTTCATTCTAAAGATTTTTAAACACACAAAACAAAAAAGAAAAACTTGGAAGTGAAAACAACACTCACTATCATTTGATTCCAAAAAGTAGCCTTCAAAAATATTAGCAAAGTCAAAATTGAAGACTTGAACTTTACACTAGCCTAACCATGAAACCACTCACTCAACCACGCCAAGCTCTCTCTCTAACCATGATGGGTATGCATGGTAGAAGAGAGAAAGATAGTTGGGATTTAGGTTAGATTGTAATTATTAATTAACGGGGTTTTGGTACTCATGAAAGCATATTGTAGACTTAAAATAGGTCACAAAATATTGGAGATTTTGCAAATACAATAATACTTTATTCAAAAATGTAAAATTGAAAAGATCTGATTGTGACATAACATTCTATAAGAAAAATACTAAGAAAATCCAACGTCATATGATATATATATATATATATATATATATATATATATATATATGCAATTATTCATAATGAAATGCATATCTATATTCATTACAAAAGGCAATGATATTTACAAGAAACTCTACTTTCTTTCCTGACTATGGATGAAAAAAAACTCATACTCACGAGTATTCACGAATAAAATCTATTATGGATAATAAATGAATATCAGCAAGTAACAAATATAAATATTTTTCTACTCGTTTATAGATAAGACAAGAGTGGGTATGATAGTATTCAAACCCGTAAATATCGACTAAGTAAAATTACTTAAACTCACAATCATGCTTGAAATAGTGGGCATCATAGGACTTATGGATATGACATGCATTTTTTGAGGTTGCGGGTTTAAACGACACTAATGTGCTCAACAAATCTCCTATGTATAATGAGGTTTTGGAGGACAAGCCTCAAGGGTGCAATATATAGTGAATAAAACTTAGTATGACATGTGATACTATTTAGCAAATGATATTTATCTAGAATGGGCTACACTGGTTAAAATTATTCCAATGTTACAAGGAGGTAAAACAAAATTGTTTATCCAACATCAAGAAGCAACAAGAAAGGATGTTGAGTGTGCATTTGGAGTGCTTCAATCTCAGTTTGTAATTATATGTGGCCCTATACGTGTGTTTGGCACATGGATACAATCAAACATATATTATATGTATGCATTATATTACACAACATGATTGTGGAAGATGAATGACACACATGTGATAATTTTTTATTATTCTTATGAACATTTCAACAATAATATCTCAACAACTGACTTACATAATGATAATCATCTAACCCTTGTATTATATCTACAAAGGAGAACACTTATTTATGGTAGATAATATCATCATCAACTTCAAGCCAAGCTTGTGGAGCATATCTAGAAACCTTTTGGGAGCGATAGTTCACAAAATTAGTTATTATTGTAATTATATACTTTTTAAATTTTGTAATTTTTATATTATCGTAATTATGTAATTTTAGTTGACTTCATCATTTTAAATAAAATTTAATTTAGTTAAATAATTTTATATTGTCTCATTAGAAAATATTTCACAAAATATAGTATAAAAAATCTCTTAATTTATAACAATAAAAAATTAAGTTAATAAATAAATTATTGATAATATGCGATATAATATTTTTTTGTAGAATCCATTTAAGAGAGAGATATTGAATTGAAGAGAATGATATTTACTAAGGTACTTAAATTGAAAAAAGCAAAAATAGGTGATATATGTAACATAGCAAGTCGTTTCAAAAGGTCCAAAAACTCAGTATGGGTGATTCAGTAGCCCAGAACGGGTCGTTCCCAAACTGGAACGAGTTGTTCCCAAACTAGAACGGGTCGTTCCAAACTACTGAATTGACCTATAAAATGTAGTTGAGAACGGGGCGTTCCAAACCCTAGAACGGGTCGTTCTAGTTGGAGTACGGGCCGTTCTAGATGGAGTACAGGCCGTTCTGGATGGAGAACGGGTCGTTCTGGTTTCAGAACGAGCCGTTTTGCATGTGATTTTTGTACGTGATGAAGGGATGCAGAACGGGCCGTTCCAGATTCGGAACAGGTCGTTCTAGCCACTCTGGAAATTCTATAAATAAGGGTTGTGGGCAGTGAGGAGAATGAGAGGTTTTAGAGAGAAGTTCTAGAGAGAAGGACTCTGGGTCTGTGGGCTCCTTTCTCTCTCTAATTTCTCCGTATGATTCTTCTTCTCCTCTAGACCACTAATGTCTTTTGTTTTCTCTTGAATTTCAGACTAAAAAGCTTGTTTTTGGAGGATTGAAGTTCAAGAGTCAAGCTTGAAGGATATTTCTTCTTCTTTTTCTTCTTCTCAGATTCTTGGCTTCTTAGAGCCAATCTTCAGGTGAGGGAAGCTAGAATGTAGGTTGTTTAATTTTAGGAGAATTAGGGAAGCTTTATGCATGGTGTTCTTTTGTTGAAATAGTTGAGTTGTTGGGTGCTTAAGTTGATTTATGTTGTTTATAATGTGTAAGTTGACATGATAGATGAATTTTAAATATGTCGTATATTACTGAAGTTGTTTATAAAGTTGTTAAGTTGCATTAAGTTGATTTTGTAATGAATATAGTTGTTTAATTAAGTTGTTTGCATGTTGTTAAAAAAATTATTAAAGTTGTTATATATTGTGAAACTAAGTTGTTTTTATGTTGTTTATTGTTGAATTATTAATAAGTTGAGATATATAAGTTGAAGTAGTTTATTGATGTAAAAGTCGTTTAAAGTTGTACAAGTTGCCTATTGTTGTAAGATGCTTATTGTTGTATTGCTTTAAGACCTATTGTTGTAAGATGTCTGTAGCTGTATTGTTGTAAGTTGCTTAAAGTTGTTAAGATGCTTATTGTCGTAAAGTTGTAAAGCTGCCTATTGTTGTAAAGTTGAAAAGTTGGGGACATATGGTGAAGATATATGTCCTATGTTGGGATACATAGTACTAAGGTGATAAGTTGAAAGTTGTTTTAAAGTTGAATCCCTTAGTATACTGTGTGGGCGACATGGAAGTAGTTGATCCATGTCATGGTTGAATGACCAATTTGAGTAAGGTATCTAGTTAGAGATGTAGTCTTTGACTAGGTACTGGAAGGTGCGTGGTACTTGAAGGACAGTAGGTGGACTAACTCCATATGTGGATTGGTGATGCTAGCCAAGGTTGTGGTAGACTCATACCCAAACCCTTCTGTCCTGACAGTAGTACTGGACCTCCGAGTCTAAGTGGCACACCTAAGCAATCACCTATTATTGTCTATACCTGGTTCTCTTCAGAGTTCCTAACACTATTCTATACCTGACCTGGTTGAGATAGGTTAAATGCTGGATTCGATAGGGTTTATGCCACCTAGACTGCTCAACCTCAGTTGTTGGAGATCTCCTAGTTGTATATGTGTAACGACGCATTAAGTTGTATATTGTTGTTGTTGTTGTATTAAAGTTGCTTCTAAGTTGTATGAATGAGTTGTATTTTTATGTTAAACTGTGTGGTCGTTTGTGATGACGATTGAATGAATGAGTATTATAGTGTTTTCCTATATTTGTATGGTTGTTTATTAAACTCTAGCTTACCCTTTTCTTTCTATGTGGATGGACTACTATGATCATATGGTATATGGGAGCAGATCAGGGTTAGGTTGGAGCTGTTGGCTGAGTCTGCTGCTAGAAGTGGAATTTTTGGTTCCTAGTGTCAGAGTTACCACCTTGAGTAATAGTTTTGTGCTTGACCGGCACTAGGAATTAGTAGTTTTGGATAACTGTATAAATACCTCATACTTAAAAACTTAATGATTCTTATATATTTTTCATGTTTTTTGTATTTATAAGTTATCCAATTTTATTATTTATCTTAATTTACTATTTTTAGTGGGATTTCACTAAGTATAAGAACCACGGCGGGTCGTTACAATATGTACAAGTAAAACCCACTTTAACACCTAAAAAAGGAATCCCTATTGTAAAAGACCTTTGTTTTAGTTTTTTATAAAATAAAATAAACATTCCTCTACTTTTTATAGCTGAACTGTTTTTAAAAAAATATATATATATTTTTGTTGCTATTTTAATAAACAAATTCTATATACTTTTTTTAAAAAAATACTTTTTAAAAATTAATCTTTTAGAACTTCCTTTTTTTATTTTTTTACAAAGACACCTAATATAAGGTGTAAAGAACTGACAATTTTGAAGGTATTAATTAATAATTAAAAATTACTCACGATTATTTTTTTTAATTCAACAAATTTGACATTGAATTATTATACTATATTTAAAAGACTTTTTAAATATAAAAAATTGAAATTAACCAGGCTAAATCAAATTTCATGTTTATTTCCAACTGACAATCCAATATAACATTTTTTTTTGTTAATTTCACTCCTATTTTTTGATATTGTTTTTTAAAGTTTCAGCTATCTTAAATATTACCAATACACTGTATAATATATATATATATATATATATATATATATATATATATATATATAATTTAATCATGTTCGATTCAACCAAAGTTCAACAATGGTTGAAATAATGAAGCACAAGCCAACATCTTTATCCAGTTTAAAAGAAATCACTTATTATGCTAACACCCTTATTGAAATGTTCCTTATTAAACAGGGTGTTTGAGTGAGAATGAGAATGACAACATGTAATCATCATGCTTCAAAAGAAAAATATCCATGCTGCTTATCTTTTACTCTAGATGTGCTGCAGACATGGCAACATGTTGAACTACAACTAGTAATTCCTCTGCTACAATTCCTCCTTGTATCAATTATACAAGCATGGTTTCACATGAATATGTTGTGATCTTCTGAAGGCAGTTATTATATGTTGGAAACTGCCAATGTCACGTCTCTGTTGAAGCACTGAACAAAGAAAATGAAAGCAAACTACACCTCTGGCCAATATGCCTGAAAAAATGTTGAGGGTAGAAAAGATCAGGTCTTGAACTTCTGTGTGAATTTTTGGGTGATTTTCTCAACCCCTTCTCTACAATCACCAGCAACTCGCTTTGCACCTTCTTTGACACCAAATCCAAATTCAAGGGCACTCTTCTGCAACTCACTGGCTGACTTACCTGTGTTTGAGATGGCAGCTTCCCCAAATTCTTCAGCCTGTTTTCTTGTTCTGCATGCCCATTCCCTCAATTTTGATATAAACAGGGAAACCATGTGGATGATTTTGTCAAGGGTATCTCTAGATTTTCCTCTGAGATCTGCTGCCATCTGTTTGAGCTTGCCCAGTAAGTTTTCAGCCCTGTCGACTGTTCCTTGAACAGAGATCTGCTCGGAGGCGTTGAGCCATGTAACTCCTGCCGAGGACTCTCTGCGAAGGTCATCATCAACTACCACTTTGATTCCATGCCTCTCCCAACGATCTCTGGCCCCCTCTAAGGCTATTGCTTGTTCTCTCACTCGTTTGGCCTCGTCCTCTGCCCAAGCCCTGAATCCAAGAATCAGCATAACCATTTATTCAGATTGTAAAAGGGTAAGAACTATCATTTTATGTATATCCATAGTGCCAATGACACTGGTTTCACATTCAAGCAGATCTACATAAAATGTGTATTACAATTACAAAAACCATTGGAAGCAGTTAATATAACTCTTGCACAAAAAAGGGATGCAATGGCAGAAAGGAACACATGTATGGTTATTAGTTGTGTAATTAACACATCAACAACAATAGAAAATTGTGTAACAAGTCCTATTTCAGTCAATATATTTTGATCTCTACGTAATACTCATTTTCAATTTGGTCTTGTACCAAAGATGCTTTTCAATTTAGATATTGTAAGCATAATTTTTCCAAATACACGAGGGTATTTTTTTCCTTTCATTCAAATTTTCTTTTTTCTATTTAAGTGTGAAACAGTGTGTATAGGTATTGTATCTTGACCCATTGAGTGTCGCACTTTATCATTTGCCGTAAGTCTTTAACTTCCCTTCTCCCTCTCTTTCTTGGACGATCTATTTTTTCTTTGGTGATTTTCATCTTCTTGGATGACTCTCCGGCAAATGTAATAGTTGTTTCTTCTTTAAAATGATTAATGCATGAATTTAGAGTTATTTTTCTGTTTTATAGATTCCATATATAAATTATTAATTATTTAATATATATATATATATATATATATAATATTAGTATAGTGGTCATCCCACTATCCGCATTCCTACTATCATACTTTTGGGATCGGTCATTCCACTCCGTTATCCGAGATTGATAACTATGCTTACGTATGCTCTGTTATAACACCATATATAAGTACAAGAACTAAAATAAAAATGTGACTACTTTTTGTCCCTTTACAAGATAGCCATTTTCAATTTGGCCCCTATACTTCACACAGTAACTCCATACAAAACTTTTAAAGTGTAGGTTTACAAACGATAAGGAAAAAATTGAAAAAAATTATACATATAAAGATTTAGAACCTATTTGAATTATTGAATACAAGCTTAGAAGTATTTTCGGTAGCTTCTCTACTGAAAATAACTATTTTCAATAGAAAAACTATCAAATGCACTTCTAGCTTATATCTAAACATATTCTAAATAGAAAACTTTTTCGTACAGCAACCAAAGTAATATTGAGTGTTACATATATGTAAATATATTTAAATCTATAATGTTTTATAATTCATTAATTAATTACGAGCAGTAATGGGATAATCATACAACAGTAACAACCATGGTTGCTGCCATGTGAGGCTGTAAGATATTAGTTCATTGGCTTGATTTTCTTAATTAGGCATGGCAACAAAATCCACATCCGTGGGTACCTGTCCAACACCGACTTAGTTTTGATGGGAAAAATCTAATTTGACCGAGTACAGGTTATTCCAGACTTGTGAAAACTGAAATCGGATTCAAGCATATAAGTCCCTGGCGCGGCACAACCCGGCGTCTACACTTTTTTTTACATTTTTTATAATAAAGAAATTTAAACATACATATATATATATATATATATATATATATATATATATATATATATATATATATATATATATTTAAGATTTAATTTTATAATAACAATTAAGTAATTTAATTATTAATAGTTAAATAATTTAAATTATAACAATAATTAAGTAACAAATTTAAAATTATATGTTTAACTAAAAATATAATTTAATTATTATTTGTAAGTTCTTTCTTATTTATTATTTTATATATTATTTACATTATAATATAATTAATAACAAAATTTTAATTTATTTAAAATGCATAAGTGAATTAAAACTATTATAAAAAAATTGATGGGTCCCCCGTAGGTTTACTGAACCCGATAAAACCCGACGGGTTGGGTTTTAAAAATATAAAACTGTCTCTTTTAAACCCAAACCCATCCCACCTTTTACAAGGGAGGGGGGTTAGGACAGGGAGAGCAAAATCCACCCCCGCCTCGCTCCATTGTCATTGCCTATTCTTACTCTACTCAATAATTCATGTTTTAAATCAAATTTCAATGATCCAACCGTTAAATTAAAAAATTTTAATCCAGAGATTAAGCCTATACAATTATTTAAAAATTTAAAAATTATTTGATACTTCGTTTCATTAATTCAAATTAACAAATACTCAAAAACATTTTACACGTTGATTTGAATCTATATAACAAAGTATCATATAGTTTTCAATTTTTTTTTAAATTTGTAGAATTGATTTATACATTAAAAACTTTTAATTTAATAATTGGATCGTTAAAATTTGATATAAAACATGAGTTATTGAGTGGAGTAAATCTACTAAAACTTACTCTTAAAATAAGTCGATACCTCTCTCTCTCTCTATATATAAGGAGGAATTCGTTTACTTCAAGAGTAAGTCCACCTAGACTTATTTCGTTCAATAACTCATGTTCTACATCAAATTTTAACGATCTAACCGTTGAATTTAAAGTTCTTAATATATAGATCAAATATGCAAATTTTTAGAAAATTTAAAAATCATTTGATATTTTGTTCATTAATTTGAATTAATATATAAAAAGATTTTATGTCTTATGATCATCTGTCAATTTGAATTAATGAAATAAAGTATTAAATAATTTTTAAATTTTCTAAAAATTTGCATATTAGATCTATATATTAAGAACTTTAAATTCAACGGTTAGATTGTTAAAATTTGATGTAGAACATAAGTTATTAAACGGTATAAGTCTAGGTAGACTTACTCTTGGAGTAAACAGATCCCTCCTATATATATATATATATATATATATATATATATAAATGAATTTTTCATAATTCATTTTAAATCAAATCACCTCTATTATTGGGATTTAAGTCCCTTGAATATTACTTAATCCATTAGAAGGGAGAATAATTTTTATTCAATCCCTTCCCAAGGCAAAAACAGAGGGCAAAGGAAACATATTTGCCAATGCTTCTCTCAAATTCCACCCCACATCATATGTGCTTCTACCAATTCTATGAAACCAAAATTGAAAGCTGATAAAACATAATTTAATTGCCTATAAAAAGATTCATGATTTTACCTGGCCATGGACAGGGCTTTCCGTTCAACCTCTAGCTCATATTGTAAACGAGCAATCTCCTTGTTTTCAACTTCTGCTTGTTCCCGAAGCTTGCTAATCCTCTCCTTTTCATGTGATATTTCTACCTTGTCATTCATAAGGCTTTGTAATTGATCCTCAACCTCGTGCCTCAACTTTGAAAAAACCTCCATTTCTGATTCAATACTAGCACGTTCCTTCATCAGTGCAAGGTTTTCTTCTTCTCTCTCAGCTCTTAACCTTTCTAACTCAAATCTTGCCTCCTCAGCCATTCTTTCAACAGCACTGATTTTTTCCCTCTCTATGAATAGCTCCTGCTCAAAACTTGCATTGATATCCTTCTCTACTTGAGCTACTAAAGCACTATGTGCAGCAACAGCATTTTCAGCAATAGATTCTGCTTCGATGCGTGCAAGCTCTTCACTAACTATATCAGAAGCATCTCCAGTAGCTATAGCCATAGCTGCTTGGGCCTTTGTTACTGGTTTATCTGGCTGGAACAATCTGGTATAACCTTGAATATCCCACCCCCATACCCACCCCAAAAATAGAAGAACCAGTGAAAACTGAAAACAAAAGCAGCTTCGAAAAAACTGGAAGAAAACATACAATAAAGAAATTATCATGAAAACAAATAAAAATTTACCATCATCACAGGATTAAATATCATTTTAGAATTACAAAGAGAATATGACTTACCAAATGCAAGAGCTATTATTCCATTCTCCCCAGCAGATAGGTCAGCTACTAGAGCAGGGCATGCATTAGGATGTATCTTATCAGTGTCTATAAACCCAGAAACTTGGTACAGCATCTGCCCATCAGTCATTGGAATTGATAAACACAATAATCAGTTCAATGCAGGTGGAATAAGTAACTTAAACATATCAGAAAGAAACAAGTTGAGCAACCTTGTGGTCAGCTTCTGGAAGCTGTCTTTTCTCCAGGGCCATTTTCCAACTGACAAGATCTTGACGTGATAAGGGGCTGAAAAAAAGTAATATAGGAGACAAGGGAGATCACTACTGTAGCCTATGCCATACGAAGTTACAAGCACATCTAAAACAGAAGGCAATGTAACTTGCACTATCTAAGAAAAAATGAGAATAAATGTTGTGTATTAAAAACAAGGAGAATTACAATATTTTTGAACAACGACTGTACAGCAGCAGAGGGTGAGAAAAAAATGTAACCAAAAATTAGATATCAAATCCAGAAGAAGAGAAAAAAAATACCTTTCAGGGGAGAAGTAAAACGGGCTATCATCTTCTTCAGCAGACAATTGTATATCACGTCTTGAAAGCCTGCTTTCAATAAGTCCAGCTTCCGCCAATCCTGAAAATGAATATTATTAGACATGATATGGATATAGAAACAAGTTGTATTATTAAAACATTGTTATCACGCCCTGTTCTGACCTTGAATGGAAGAAAAATCAGTGTCCTCAGGGGTTACATCATCAAATGCAAGCTCAGTAACATTGTCTATGTACATGGCAGGATACACTTTTGAAACTGTGCTCCTAACAGTATCCAGAGAGGCACATGTAATACCATATATTACATATGTAACAAATAGATAACCTTTTTTATATATTTGTTATTTGCATCACATGTGGAAAGAAGAATAAACTACTACCTTGAAAGAGCACTGCTAGCAGTCACCAACCAACGTGCATATTCACGACGGGTACATAAATCAGTAGGTTGAACATCTGGCTCAATAACCTGAGGATGAAACAATTTCCAAGTGAGCAATAACAACCTTTCCTTATGATCGAAATAACTTTAATTAACAAATATACACACTAAATCAGAGATGTTTATGAAGAATATGTTTTCATGTCTATTTTTCAGTAGTTCTTTAACTTTATAAATTTTGTTTTGCAACTAGTACTTCACCAGGTATCTCTTCAATGGGAACAAGCATAAAGCTTACAGAAATTATCAATTTCAGACTTCAGTTGCTTTCTAGTTTCTTCGACATTAAGATAGATTGTTCCTTCCAGCCAAAGTTAGAGTATCGCTTAGTAATACATCACAATGAATCAACATAGCTGAAATTTAACCTAGTACACCCATGGTAAATTTAAGGATTTTGAATTTGGGTATATTTTGTTCCCAAGTTTTATTGAAAAAAATTGGATGAAAATGAATTTATAGTTTCTTTTTTGACTGCACATTATGTGTAAGTAATAAGGGGTGGGGGGGTTGAGCCTAGGTGCAACAGTAAGGTTCCCATCTAGTGACCTTGATGAGATCATTGGTTTCCCATCCTAGAAACAGCCTCTCCCTTTAAATGGGTAAGACTACGTACATATACCCTTCTCAGACCCCATTAGGTGGGAGTCTTGGGTATTGGCTCACTTTTTTTTTATGTGTAATTAAATTTTTCTGAATAGATTTAAGAAACAACCAGTGTAAAAAATTTATTAAAAAAAGAACTAGAATTAACACCTTGAAACATGTGAATAAGAACAAATAACTACCTTTAAAACTTGCAATGCAGCAAGTGCTTGCCCCTGAACCTGATCAACAGCAGCAGGAACCAAAACCTTTCCAGGAAGCACTTGTACAGCTGCTGAAAATACTGATGGAGCAGGAATGCCAGGAACAGAAAAAAAGGATCCAGACTTTGGAGATTCAGATTTAACGTCATCAACCTCGTCATTATCATTTCTAACCTGCTCATCTACTAATGTATTGGCTGATGATGAAACAGATGACTTTTCAAACAGGTCATTTCCAGTAACACTCGGCTCTTTGAAGGATGGCTCGTTTCCCTCAGCAGAGACCTGTGGAATTTTGTTCAGGTCAAGGTTTTCTTTCTTTGAAGCTGACAGAATATTCTCTTGACCAGCTTCATTGAAAAACTCGGGATCTGAAATTGTGTTATTTGACTCAGGATTAACCGCAACACTAACAATTTCAGTCTCATTATCCGCACCCGAACTAGAATAGGCTTTGGAAACCCCAAAACTTACACTGCCACTTGAACTGGTTATTTCATCATGCTGCTCAGTATTAAGGTGCAGTGGCTTAGCATCATCATAGTTGGACAAGTCTCCTGGTTCAACATTGAATAGGTTTTCTTTAAGATTGGAAGTAGATTCTGCTGTATCTACAGTAGGGTTGCCATCAAAATCTCTAAATCCATAAGCATTAAAAGAATCAACAGTATTTTCAGATTCAAGTGGTACTGGGCTTTCACTGGCAAAAACTAACTTGTTATCAAAAGCTGACTCATGCTGTAAGTCTTCTTGAACAGATATATGTTTAGTGGCATCATCAACACCATCAGAGGGGATTTTACTATTATATATCAATTGGGATCCTATATCGGAATCATCAACAATGCTATTGGTACTGTAAATTTTACCAGACTCAGCAGATGAATAATCTTCGGATATATCTATCTGACCTTCAATTTTACCATTTCCATGCTCCGCCTTGCTGTCAACATTCACTTGTCCTGTTATTTCATCATTATGGTCATCAGAAGACAAGTGTTCCTCCTGCTGTGTAGTCAAGGGCTTCATCTGTTGCCCTGGCCCTGCATCCAGTCACACACATTCCAATTTCCAACAGAGAAATTTGCAGTTAAACATGCAGAAGACAAAGTAATTCACTCAAACCCAGTAAATCCGTTACACCCAACTCAATGATTATCAAACAAGAGAAGCAGGTAAAGATTACTTACTGGAACCAGTTCGTTTGCCAAGAGATAAGGCAGCAAAGGTAAGCCCTGAAAGAAGAAGCACTCCAGCCACTCCTACTCCCACAACCCCTGAAAGCAAGCTACTTCAAAAGTGTTAATAAGTAAAGCAGAATTGCTAACACTTCAATAAACACAACAATTTCAATAATTTACATCCTGTTATCTCAATTTCCTAACCATATTTATTAATACTAACAAGTAACATGCAATCCAAATCCAATAACCCAATCAAAATCAAGTTCAATCATGATGAAAAAAAGTCGAACAAGTTCCAAACAGAAACAACCACACCTAGTTTCGAACTTCCCCCACCAACAAACAGCTACCATAACGATAAGAATTTAATTTCTATTCATTGTCAATGTAAAAAATAACCATCCAGTAAACCAATCAGACTTTTAAGATAATTATTGTAAAAATACTTTACACTGTGAGTGCATACATTCTTTACTCTAACAATAGCTGTAAACTATGTTGCATGGGTATGGGTACAGTGGTTGAATTCGTTACATTTTGATAAACTACTAGTGTAAAAAGTTTTATATACTACTAACTAATTAAAAATGACATTTCAAATAATTATCACAAAATCCAATAATCTCACCATAAATTACAATTCATGTTTGGAATGTACTCTAATTAAATTACATAATCATATTTATAAGTTATTCATAATTTACTTATTAATTTTACTTGGTTCCTTTATTTTTCTTAATATAGCAAGTATTTACATTCATTTGCCATCATCATCGTCTATAATATCTTGAAAATTTTATTAGAAAAAAGAATATTATATACAAGTCATGTAAACCATCCCTTCATTTTTCAAAGAAAACATAGGTTAAGAGGTTTGAACTACATGCACATCGGTATTTGAAACATCCATGCATGAAAAGCATCAAAGTTCAAACAATACATTTGACTTACACTTCTCAATCGGAATACCTAACTCACTTCATAATTTTTTTTTTCTTGTTAAAAGATAATAATAACAGAAAATTAAACACTGAACAATTTCGAGAACCGCACTGACTCACCTCCAAACGAGTCCTTCTTCGGAGTGGTGTCGGGGCGTTGGTCGGCGTCGGTGTCGGACCAGCCCGAAAGGCCGTCGAGTCTGGGCCCGGGGCCGGCCCACTCGGAGCCGGAGGCGCGTAGGGAGCGAAGGCGGCTGTGGGTGCGGATGCGGACGTGCGGAGGGCGCGGGAATTTGGGGGCGGCGAAGGCCAATCGGAGCTGGAGGGAGGTGGGGGAGCAGGTGGGGGCGAGGGAAGCCATTTTGGGTGCGGCGAGGAGAGAGAAAGTTGTTGAAGAGAGAGAGAGTTGTTGAGGGAGAGAATGGGGATAATCGAGAGGGTATAACGAGGGTGTGGTGATTGTTGTGTAGTGTAAAGGGTGAATAATAATAATAATAATAATAATAATAATAATAATATACAAATATATAAAGAAGATATATCTTTTAATCATCTATAAAAAAATTTTACACTGACAACCAATCAGATTTATTAATAGTGTCATGTCATTTGCTTATTTAATAAAATAATAATAAAAAAGGCACTAATAACATATCTGATTAGTTGTCAGTGTAAAAAACTTTAAACTATCAGCATATAGGTGATTAACTCCTTTTAATTATCTTCTTTTTCTTCAATATTTGATAAATTATTATATTTTAATATTATTTTAAATTTTAAAAATTAATAACGATTTTAATAATTATCATTTTTTTAATAATAAATTATTTTATTATTTTTCTTACTTAATTATTTTTATTATTTAATATTTTTAATTTTTATCTCATTTACTTGCTTAATTTAAAATATTTTTTTATCCTTAATAATTAATAAGGATAATTATTTTATGATATTTATTATTGTCAATTACTTGATTAATATTCTTTAATATATCCCATAAATTATATTATATTGAATATTAAATAATTAAAAATACTCACACTTATTTAGCTTAATTATTTTTATATTAATATTAACTATAATATGATTTTGTTAAAATATTCTAAGCTCATCTTTTTATTATTTCTTCATATATTATAAAGATAAATGTTATTTTATGATCATAAGGAATAAAATTTGAATTAATTTGTAGTTGAAATTTTAACCTAGATTTAAATGAGTAAGGACTTAGGTAAAATATCTTTTTTGTTGGTTGATATTATGATAATGTTTATTTATCCTAACTAGTCACTACTAAAATAATTCAAATTTTATTATAACAAGATAGTCTAAAATATATTTATGAATATATATATATATATACATATTTAATATTGGTTATAAATAATTTTGTACACTCCATTGAATTAATTGTATTTATTGGATATTTTTTCTCACTCCTCATTTTTCTTTGTTTTTAAAATTAAATATATTACAAATAGATGGATATACCCGCGATTCCAAGTCATTTTACAGTTTTTATTACTACTGTCTTCCCTAGAGGGAATTGGAATATGGATGTTATTTCCAACTCTATCACGTTTCAAGGCATATGATTATTTTTATTTTTTTTCGACCAAGAAAACCCCACTATTATTGAATGACCTATTATAGTAACTTTCTTTGACCACCTAGCAACCATATTAATCAAATTATAAATTTATTTCCATCACCAATGTAATTATTATAATAGAAATAAAAGAAATAAATCATGTGTAAAATAATATGATGTTATAAATATTTTTAAAATAGTATGTAATGTAAATATAAGCTAACTATATGTAAATAAGTTCACAAAATCTTTTTTATCTTTATATAAAATATTATTAATGATATAATTGTGATAATAACATATAAGAAATATATATTTAATATTATATAATTAGGCGTTACAGTAATAAATAGGATCTAATTGATATGATATGTTAACTTTAATATTATATGTGATTAAATTATATAATTAAAAAATTATGCACCTATAATTAAGTACTTTAAAATAATTAATTTTATTTTTTATTTGTAAAAAGTGTAATGATACCAACGTGATTAGAACCTAAATCTATGTGTATATTATCAAAATCTTCTATTACTAAGTTGTTCTGGTATTAATATATATTATTATATTTTAATCAAAATATTATTTATCAAGTAGAAAATTTATATTATTAATACATAATTATTTAAGTATATATATATATATATATATTATATATATTAAAAGAATATATAACATTAGATTAGATGGAAATGACTCAAAAAGTATAACCCAATTTCATTCTCAAAATATATTGAGTCTAATTTCTTAAAATTGAATGTGTCAAAAGTTTCTTTGAGTTAGGCAAATTGTTCAGATAAGATAAAATATGAATACTCAGTCTAACAACTTGTAAAAGAAAAAAATTGTTACTTTAAATATAATTTTAATAACTTAAATTTTGAGTAAATTTATTTTTGGTTTCTAACATTTAAAGTTTTTTTTTTTCAATTCTATATTTTTAATCAATTTTTACATTAAAAAAATAAAAAAAACAATTTTAAATTTACAAATAAAACCAAAATTACATTGTATCTAAAGGATTATTTAAATTTATTATTTTAATAATTTTTTTAATATGATTTTGTTATTCCAATAATCAATGTATTTAGCTCATTGAATGTTGATTCATAAAGTAACAATAAAAAGTTTATCTTTCTTTTTTTCCAATATCTTGCCTAGACTTAAATCTCATTTTTGAGTCTCATAATTGACTCATTTATGATAAACTAAATTGTGATAGGAAATCATTGACTTTTGAACATAAGAATTTGTTTTTCACAATAAGGTGAGTAGTTAAAGATTTATGACAAATCATACTCAATATTTTCACAAATTATAGGGATAGTTTTTTTTGTATGATTGTGGAAAAATATTTTAAACTTTTCTCTAGAAGACTATTTCTACAACTAGTATATTTAAAGGATAAATTGTTTTGAGGTTGCATCAAGTGAAATAGTTGTTTAGTTGATTCTCGAGGTAGGACAACAAGTTCAATGTTTAAAATTCTTATAAATGTCAATAAAGATTCAACTTGTAACATAAATTAAGGTTATATTTTGGCTGAATTAATAATCAAGATTAAACTTTGTAAATGAATTATCTATTGAACATTTAATTCACATTGTTTAGTTGAAGGATTAAGATGATAATTCATTATGATTAATCTCTTTTTCTCAATTGTTTATTTCCTTCCCTTAATGTTGGAAAAACTTATTCAAAATAACAGATGATAATGAGTCATAAAAAGAAATTTGTTGATGAATCAACATGTTTTATTATATATAGGTGTGATACCCCTACCCATATACTAATATAGGCATATAAAATAAAGAAGATAGAAAAAAGATTGAAAATAAACTTTATTGAATAAAATATGATTTGCAAATTCCCTAAGATAAAGGTGTCAATAATAACACTTCACCAAAACAATAACTAATACAAATGTCTAATAAAATTATTACATAAGGAAACTAACATGAAGTCATAAAACATTAAAAGAAAATCAACAAAATGGAAATTTTAACTAAAGGCTCGATATCACACCTTATCAGAGCACAACATCCAACATAAAAAGCCTAAGCCCTATCTCCAGTCTCAGCATCCACATGATAATTCTCACCTTGATGAGTACTCGTAGATGATCGTACATCTCTAGGGTGATCATCTTCCTAATCTTCAGACAATTCTTCAAAGCACATTGAGAAGAGTAAAAGCCCTTTACACTCAAAACTATGACACCCTCTATCTCCCATGTCATAACACATAATATGATATAAATTGAATAACCTCGATATAATAAATATTTTTAAAACTCATACAGGTAGAAAAAATCACATTTTAACATAAACTATACTTAGCATAAATAACAAATTACAAAGGAAATAAAACCAACTACTCAATTTAAATAACATAAACCAAATCTTAACAAATCCTCAATGTCACATGTCCTATTAGAGCAAATTCAATGTTGAGGATTAAACCTCATCACCAACACCCTCAACACCATGTTGATGATTACCTGCAAAAATTACAAGAAGACAACATAAAAGAAAAAGAATGAGAAACATCTCACCCTGACTCACATTGTAGAAATGCAAACAGGTTAGCCAAACACAAACAACACATATAATAAGATCTAACATATACAATTACACATCATCATGTTTAACTCATTCATATCATAATAAGCAAGAACATACAAGATCATAATGTGTATGCAACGGACTACATGTTATCATGCATGTGACATTAGTAAATCATCACACTTGTACATTGCTACTAACAACACACTAAAGTAGTATACGAGTACATGTTGAGTCACATCCTTTACGCACTTTAACTAAAAGAACATATTACAAGGGTCTGATCGAGATAGTTAAGTCACAAGATACATCTCATGCTCACAAGGGAAAAATTAGGACTTCCAAATTGAGTTATCCCCAAGGTTAGCTCCCAGGTTTTTGCATAAGGGACCTTCCTTGACAGCGTATTCCATATCGTACCCTATCAAAAACATTTTTATGCTTATGATGTCTATAAATCAAACTCAATGCATTACATTGACATGACCTCATAGTTTCGCATATCACATGTTTCTTATATCACATTACTCATCATTCATAGTCATACATTCATATATAGACATCATAGCCTATCTACATTAGTGTCACAAAACATAATTATAGCAATGAGATTCAACAAAAGTATAGTAGAAAATTTGCAGGTAAGACAATGTCCAATGGTATACACCTTGCACCTAGCACGATACCTCAAGAGGACCACGCTAGTCTTTGTTTGAACCACGTCTGATGTGATCGAGTCCACGCCGAGCGAGAACACTATAGAGAGCTCTATAAAGTGTCCATGTCTGGTGAGAGTCAGCTCACGCTTGGCAGAAATGTCACAGGGAACCCCTGAAGCTTTCGCACTCGACAAGGGTCATCTCACACCTGGTGTGAAGGACCCCGAGAGCAATAAAAATAAAGTTTTCACCAAATTAATTATCAAGGAAATAATAGTCAATAAAAATTAAAGATAATAAAATATTATGTTTAGCTACAAAGAGCTAAGAAAAAATATTAAAAAAAAATATTATCGTAAAATATGAAAGAAATTTTATTAATATTACTTAGAGTTCAATATGTCAATCTTTTATATAATGTACAAAATTTTGTCTTATCAGTGAATATTAATAATAGTTTTTAATTCACAAATCAATTTATAAACAAATTATACAAAAGGAATGAAAACAAATTCATTTTATTACAAATACCATTATTTATAATTTTAAAAGTTGTTATAAAACTTAAATAAAGAAAAGAAACAATTTAAAAAATGAATTTATGTTAGTAAATAAGTTGCTTAAAAGTAGAAGAAAAAAATTATCTAAGATCATAAAAAGAAAAAAATGTTTATTAAAATTTTTACAATAAAAGTATAAAAAGATAATAAAATATTTTGTTAAATAAAAAAAATAATATTATTACAATCTTAATAAAATTATATATATATATATATATAAATTAAAAATTGAGGGAGGCTATGACCCCCCTAACTACATGAATAGTTGCGTCCCTACTTGTAAATATTATTTGAGAATTGCATGAGTCACTACATTATCAATGTGACACATATTTTGATTATTGATGTTAGTCTTAACATTCATTCTTCATTGATAAAATAAATAAATAATTAAATAAAAGGGTATAAATATTTTATTCAATGAAATTTGATTATATTTTAAATAATTTGAAATTGAAATTGTGTAGCAATTAATAATGTAACACTCCTAATTTTCTACTATTAGACTATTAATTATTATTTATTTTTATATTTATGAAAATTATTTTATTATAGTTATTTTAGTTAATTAAAGGAGTTTTATAGAATATTTTAAGGGTTTGTAATAATTTAATTATTTATAAAAAAATTAATTCTGTTTTTTTAGGCCGAGAACGGGCTGTTCCAAAAAGCGGAACGACCTGTTCCCAAAAAGCAGAACGGGCGTTCCAAAAAGTGGAACGGGCCGTTCCAGGGTAATAAAATGGCCTAAAAGGAACGGGGCATTTTGATTTAAGAACGGGCCGTTTTGGTGTTGAGAACGGGTCGTTCTACTTATGGTCAGTCTGTGTTAAAAGGAACCCCAGAACGAGCCGTTCTGATTTTTGGAAACGGGTCGTTCTGATTTTAGAACGGGTCGTTCCAGTTGAGAATTTTACGTATATTTGAAGGATCCGGAATGGGCCGTTCCGAATTCAGTACAGGTCGTTCCGGGTACACCAGGATGCCTATAAATAGGGGCAGGGAGGTGAAAAAAAATTATAATTGAGTAAGAAGTGAAAATTTTAGAGAGAGAAAGAGAAAGAGAGAGAGAGAGAGAGAGAGAGAGAGAGAGAAAGAAAGAAAGAAAGAAAGAAAGAAAGAGAGAAAGAGAAAGAAAGAGAAAGAAAGAAAGGGAAAGAAATAGGGAATTCAAAGGAGGAGGTTCTGCCCAAGTTCCAGCTCCTGCTTATCCAGGTAAGGGGGAGTGAGAAACCTCGCTCGGGGGTGTGGGGATAATTGTTGGATAGTTTGATTGTCAGATTGACCCCCAATCCCTTGCCTCTTATTTTGTTTTACTTTCTGTTTGTTCTACTTTGTTCCTTGTTGGAAATAATAAATGAATACGTAATTAATGTTAAAAATAAATGAGTTTTAATATGAATAAGAATGCTTTCTGTGAATCTCTGTGAATTCCTGTGCGGACCTTATGAGGAGTATTTATGACATGATCATGTGAAATATGGACAAATGACATGAGACCTAAGAATGGACTATTGAGACAAGCTGTGATTATAAGAATATGAAAAATGATGACATGATATACTAAATGAAATTCTGTAATAAGTCAAATGTTGAGTCAATGAAATAATAATTGTATGACATGCATCATATGCATATATTACTCCAGGTGTGCCGCGAGGCCGCATACCAGCGATGCTAACAAGGTGTACCTTAGGGTCACCAGTGATGTAACATGCTAACAAGGTGTACCTTAGGGTCACCAGTAGGGGTGGGTAGACGGACCCGGGTCCACGGACCGGTCCGTAACTCCGCGGATTTCGCGGATAACGGACCCGTTTTTCTCAAATCCGTATGACTATGTCTAATTTTTGAGCCCGGCCCGTGAAGTCCGCAGACTTAGCGGATTTAATCCGCGGGCTCGCGGGCTAGTCCGCGGACTTCACTAATTAATATTTTTAAATATTATGATTTTAATATTAAGTTGTGTATTTAATTTTTTAAATTATTATGACATTAAAATTATGTTTAGTTGGTAGGTATTTGTCATTTGAATTACTTTTATGACATTTTGATGCTTTTATTATTGAAAGTTTGGTACTATTATTTAAGTATTTGTAATTATTTTTATTTTAATATTTAGTATTATAAACCATTTTAACTATTGATAAATTTTAGTATGATAAAATTTAGCTTATAAATAAAAAATATTTTTTTCTTCTAATTTTATGTATTTTTATTTTTTAAAAATTTATTTTTTTGAACCATTATTTAGGCCCGCGGACCGGTCCGTTATCCGCGGATTTTGGCGGGCCGGATACGCACTTAAAAAATAAGTCCATTTATTTTACGGACCGGACTTATCCGACCCGTATAAAACGCGGGTTTTACGGACCGGGCTTTAAATGGGCCGGACTGGTCCGTATACCCACCCCTAGTCACCAGTGATGTAACAAGCTAACAAGGTGTACCTTAGGGTCACCAGTGATGTAACCAGGTGTGCCTTAGGGTCACCAGTGATGAATTGTGAAACTTCCGTATGGTGCCACATGCATGCATTTATGAGTCGAATCAATGACATCATAGCATGATAAATGAGTGTACATTTGATATTGATTATGTATGTATATTGTTTACATGTGACTTATATTTGTTGTGTGTGTGTGCTATCTAACCTTTATTTCTGCACCTGAAACTGAGTGAGATGTTTCTCACTCCCTTGTTGTTCTTGTATATGTTTAAATTATGTTGCAGGCGATCATCATCATGAGGATGTTGGTGATAAGGCTTAAGGCTTCAGTTGGGCATGCCCTGATAGGATGTGACATCGGGCATAGCTAGGCTTAGTTTGGGATATTAGTCTTAAAAGCCTTAATTTTCTTTTATTTTGTAATTTTGAACGTTCTTGATAAAAAACCAAAATATGTATCTTTGTCATATTATTTTTATTACATGATTTGGAAGTTATAAATTAATTCTTAACTAGAAGGCACTGACACCTTTGCTGGAATTAATCTATATTTTCTTTTATATAACTTCTTGAGTTTTGATACTTACGTGTTGATTTTTTTATGATTTATGAGTTACGAATGTGAATCTTCTACCTTATAATATTTGAGACAAATATTTCATCCATGAAAGAGGTTGTTAATTATGAAAGATTTTATTTACTCAAAAAGAGAAGAAAAAAAAATTGTTTACAATTATTGTGTATAAGTGTTGGGGTAGAGGGTGTCACAAATAACTATTGAGTTATAATTTCAATTCAATTCAAAGATTCAGATCACAAATAATAACCGAGAATTATATCTAACAAATATTGTAGTGTATCAATAATGATTTTTTGGATTAGTAGGTGTTTACGGTGGAATTAGTTTTACGGATTCTTTTTACTCGGACTAGCACAAGAAATGTTTCAATTTAGGTATTTTTAGTGTTTTTATAAATTTATGAAATGTAATGCAAGAGACAGAGTAGAAAGTTTTAATAATTGCTTGTTTCCAAATATTCGCTAATTATTATCAAGCAATAACATTCATGTATGTAAATATTCAAATGCACAGAATGAACAACACGTATGTTGGCAATACAAATCATGGCTCAATTCGCATGTTGATCAAATTACATTACACGTTGGAGCATATGAATCAAAGTATACAATTTCACTACGTGATTACAAGAAAAACAAGAAACTACACTAAATCTACTCCTATAAACAGAAAAGGGAAATGGCCGAGAAGCAATCATACCCGAAGATAATTCCTTGCACGAAAGCCATATGCGCAGGCGGAGAGTGCTTGAGAGTTTAGTTCTAGTATGAATTTTCCGACTCTCGTGATGGTATATGTTCCTCGTATTTATAGAGTTTAATCGATAGCAGTTAATTTCATGAGAATGTATCGTGGGCATGGATAACTGCTATCCACTACATTGCTTACATGGGCTTAATATAACTTCCCATAACTATCCTCCCACGTGTTTTTACTTCCTCGATCTACTTTTTAATAACCGCCTTGGTGTAATCGTACAAGAAACTTCTAACAACGTCTATTTTTCCCTTCGAGCATACCGTTATGCCACTCGAAATAATTCTTTTCGGTTTTGGACCTTTGTTGTTAGTAGGTGTCGACTTCGTAACGTCTTTCGAGGAATCTCATGTACTATTTCAACCCATGTAGTCTTTGAGTAGGCCTAACAAATGCCCCCCTAGGAATTCAGTCGTGGTGAGCATACTCTTACTGCGATGAGAGACTTGAATTCCTATCACGAATCATTCTTCAATTCTTCATCGAGATGGCTTAAGTGCTTGTCGTAACTTGACTTTTTGTTTCTTCGATGAAAACCTACCCTGATTCCGCATTTAATTCAAATGACCGTTTGATGGGACATTGATTGCCCTGACGGCGCGTGCTCATTTTTCCCCATAAATTTGTCTTTGAAGAAACGGTTTTGGCGGCTTGATTTGAATTGATATGAGTTAATATTTGAATTCACATGGACTCATTTTGACCTAAGGCCCGTTTACCTCGTTTAAGACTCTCTTTTTACCATAGAGTAAAGCCATTTTTACCATTTCACTTCCTTTGCACACAAGTTTCTTGCTTTCTTTTGCTCCGCTTCTTGATCTTCTTTTTCGGCGATCTCTCATTCATTCAAACGTTCTTTGCCATATTCGAATTTATTTCTTTGATCACATACGCATTTTTCGAGTATACTTGATCAATTATGAAGGGACCTTCCCACTTAGGAGACCACTTCCCAAAGTGCCGAGATTTTTGATCCATGGGAAGAATCACTTTTAATACTAAGTCACCAACTCGAAAACTACGCGCTTTGGCTCTCTTATTGTATGTTTTCTCGACTCTTTCCTTTTGTTGAACAAGGTTTTGCAATGCAATCAATCTTTCTTCCTCTAAAGAAACCAATTCATCATACATTAAATTCCAATAATCCTCAATAGGTAATTCATTTTGTTTCTGTATATGAATTGATTGCAAATTAATATCTATAGGAAGAATAGCCTCGTGCCCATACACCAGTTTATATGGGGTAGTTTTTGTAGCATCTCTTGGAGAATTTCTATAAGCCCATAGTACTTGAACAACAGTTTCATGCCAATTTCGAGGCTTGCTCGAGATATGTTTCTTTATTAAACCAATCACCACTTTATTAGCAGCTTCTACTTGATCATTTGCTTGTGCATAATATGATGTTGAAGTTATTAACTTAATTCCTCTCGATTGAGCATATTGAGCAAATTTTCGACCTATAAACACTGTGCCTTTATCTGTGGTGATTGTTTGAGGAATCCCAAACCTTGTTATAACATGATCTTCGACAAAATTAATTATGTCCTTTTGCTCGACTTCCTTTAAAGGAATAGCTTCAACCCATTTTGTGAAATAATCTATGGCAACCAAGATATATTTATGATTTTTCGAGGATGATGGATGTATTTGCCCTATAATGTCAATTGCCCAACCTCGAAATGGCCAAGGCTTAATAATCGAATGCAATTCACTTGCAGGTACCTTTTGTATTGGTCCATGTCTTTGACATTCTTCACAACTTTTTGCGAATTCGATACAATCTCTGATCATCGTTGGCCAATAGAAACCTTTTCTCGACAAGGTCCATTTCATCTTCTCACCTGCTTGATGTGCTCCACAGATGCCTTCATGTATTTCTGCCATAGCTATATAACTTTCATGACTCCCGAGACATTTAAACAAAACTCCATCGAAACCTCTTCTGTATAATTCGCTATTTAACAAGACATAATTGAGGGCTTGGAGTTTAATTTTTCTTTCGATTTTCATATTGGGATTTTGCAAGTATTCGACGATTTGCTTCTCCAATCCTGTTGACTTGGGGAAACTCTAGATGGCCTACCAATTCATTTTCTGTATGAATTAGAGACTCGAGACACTCCTTACTTACTTTATACCCTGATGCCACTTGAGCCAATTCATTTGCGATGGTATTCGAGTCTCGAGGAATATGTTGTAACTCAACTTCATCAAACGCGTTAAGTAACTGTACAACTCGAGTTTTGAATTTAATTATTATTTCGTTTAAACACTTATACTCTTGAGTTAGTTGTTTGATGACTGGTTGTGAATCACCTCGAATTGATACATTCCTAGCACCTAACTCTTTGAGAATTTCGAGTCCCGTTATGAGTGCCTGGTACTCAATTTCATTGTTCGAGTATCCTGTGTATGTTGTTAATGATAATTTAGTCGGGATCCCTTCGGGGGAAATGATTAACAGACCTATTCCAGTGCCTAATTCATGTTTCGAGCCATCGAAAAATAGTTGTCAGGGCTTAGTGGTTAAGTAAATAACTTCTTCAGTTTCTTTCGAGTGATCCGCAAGAAAATATGCAATTACTTGTCCCTTAGTTGCTTTTAACGGCTCGAAAGTTAATGAATATTCAGTTAACGTAAATGCCCATTTGCCAACTCGAGAATGTAAAACAGGTTTACACAACATATACTTAATCACATTACTTCGATAAAATATTACAACATCACAAGGCCTAAGATAATTTTTCAACTTTGTACAAGCAACATAGAGACTTAAACATAATTTCTCTAAAGGAGTATATCTAGTTTCTGCTCCTACTAACATTCGACTTAAATAATAATGACTCTCTCGATGCCATTATCATCATCTTGCGCCAGCATGCCCGCAATAGTCGAATCGCTAGCTAAGATATACAACTTTAGTTGCTTTCCTTTAGAGAGTGGTGTCAGCACTGGAGGATGAGTCAAATAAGCTTTGATTTCATCGAACGCTTTCTGGTGCTCTTCATTCCATCGAAATTATTGCTCCTTTTTCAGACGCAAAAGAGGAGAAAACACTTTAGTTTTGCCAGACAATTTCGATATAAATCTTCTCAAAAAGTTTACTTTACCTAGGAGAGATTGAAGTTCTTTCTTGTTTGATGGAGGTTTAGTCTCCATGATAGCTTTAGTCTTGTTTCTATCCACTTCGATCCCTTTCTGATGTATGACAAATCACAAAAACTCTCCCGCTGTAGCACCAAAAACACATTTTAGTGGATTCATCTTTAAACCATGTTTTCTCATTTTTTCAAAAGATAATTTTAAATGGCTTAGGTGATCCTCCTTTTGTTTCGACCCAACAATTATATCGTCAATATACACTTGTACAAACTTACCAATTAAATCATGAAATATCAAATTCATTGCCCTCTGATAAGTGGCACCTATGTTTTTTAATCCAAACGGCATCATCACCCATTCATAGACGCCTAAAGCACCTGGACATTGAAAAACAATTTTCGATATATCATTAGCTGCAATATAAATTTGGTTATATCTAGAATAACCATCAAGTAAACTCATAATTTCATTACATGCAGTAGCGTCTATCATAGTTTCAGCGATGGGCATAAGATACTCATCTTTTGGGGGTTGCTGTGTTGAGATCTCGAAAATCAATGCATACCCTGAGTTTTCCATTCTTCTTCATGACTGGCACGACATTCGATATCCACTCAGCATACCTCGAAGTTCTAATGAACTTTGCTTTTAGTAATCTCTCAATTTCTTCCTTGATTTTTCCGATTACTTCAGGAGCGAACTTTCGAGGGCTTTGCTTGACAAGTTTCTTTCCGGGAATCATGGGTAACCTATGTTCCACCAATCCTCGATCTAATCCCGGCATTTCATCATAATCCCATGCAAAGCAGTCTTTATAATCATGCAGTACTCGAATTAATTCCTCCTTTAATTCTCCTTGCAAGAGCTTGCTAATATAAGTTACCTTTCTATTTTCGATAGTTCCCAAGTTAATTTCCTCGAGTAGATCCTGAGATTCTAACTTATGTTCTTCCTTGGTTGCTCTTTCGAAACCCAACGGTGAATCATCGAAAATAAAATATAACTTGAGTTCTGACTCTTGCTCTTTGTCCTCTTTTAAATTTTCGACCTCCTGATCCATTTTAACTTTTGTTTTTTCATTTTCTTTTTCCTTCGAGACCTCCTGGTCCCTTTGATTTTTCTTTGTTTTTTGTTTTTCTTCGGCCAAAGTGGTCGTGCTATTTTTATCAGTCTCAACTTCATTTGACATTACTCCACTATCTTGAGCTTCCTCGGCCATGTTGGCCGTTCGATTGGCCATGTAGGCCGATATTCGAGCTAAGAAGCTCGAATAAGGATCTTCATCCTTCATTCCTCAATTGGAGCCGAATCTTTCTCGGCTCGAATCACAAAACCTCTCTTCACATCCTAGCAGAAAATCTTCTTCACTCCCTCTTCTTCATCCATAACTCCAGTATTGTAGGCATCGAAAGGCTTGGTCTTTGCAAATGCCGTTAATTGTTGATCGGCAAAGTACATACCTACCTCATATGCCTTCTGATCCGCCTCGAGGACTTCCAAACCTCCGTCATCATTCCAAAAGAAAATCTTTTGGTGTATTGTCGAAGGGACAGCTCCTACCCCATGAATCCATTCTCGTCCTAACAAGACGTTAAAGTTTGCCTTTGATGGAGTTACTATAAACATGGTAGTTCTCTTCACGCTTCCGATCTGAACATCAAGCAGAATCATACCCTCAGGGTGTGAAGACTTTCCTGCATAGTCCAAGATCAATATATTATGGGGCTTCAAATCAGCCATGGACTTCCCAAACCTCTTCAGCATTGTCCTAGGCAGGATATTCACAGCTGCACCTCCGTCAACCAAAACCTTATTCACCTCTTGCCCTTTGATCATCAAAGTTAGCAATAAAGGCTTAAGGTGACCTTTCATCTCTTCAGTGGGGGAATCGAATACAGCTGAATTAAATTTGGGGATAACCCTCGAGATCTGATTGATCCACACGATCTTGGACTCATAATTGGGATCATCGAAGAAATCTTCTCGATGAATGTCCTCTTGTTCATTTACAGACTCCATGGCCCTAGCGTACTCGGAAGGCAGAATTGATACTATCCCACAAATGTCTTCCAGAGAATCATCAAAACTGCTCTCGAAACAATCAGTTATCAGATCCTCATCATCCTCGATGAATTTTCGAGAGGATTCCCCCTTTTGAGGTACAGGAATCGAAAAACGGTTCCCTTTGAACCCTTCAAAGGTAGCCTTTCGCATCCTTTGCTGCCTCCTCCACTAAGTTTTGGTTAAGTTATTAAAGGGCTGACGAAAACCACGCCCATAACTTCCAGTCGAGAATCTACCAGGCCCTGCAGATATGTTTGAGAACTTTCCGGGAGTCCCTTGTACTGGATGACCAGCATAATTCATCACTTGCTTCCCTCAACCCATTCCACCAATCATTGGCCTTGGTGGGGCAGTCCATTTTCCTACAGGAACATTTGCATTCGGCACAAAAGTATTGCTGAATCTCGATGAGTTATACATTTCCATCTTTCCCACCGGAGCATTATACTGAGGCATGTGAACCTGCCTCATGGTTAACCCAGCACTCGATCCAGCATTAATCTTAGGATTTTCTCGAAGTTTCTCGGCTTTGTAGCTCCTCATCATTTCTGACTCCTCGAAAGCCTTAGCAGCAACTCTGTCGAAGACAACACTGCATCGAGGACACAACATAACCTCCCTATCAATCTCCTTTTTCTTTGATAAAAACTCGACTAAACTATCCTCTTCCTTCGGATAGATGGGTTCTTCCTCCTTAGCGAAGTCATCCATCTGTTCTTCGAGTTTCTCATCAGAAATAGGCTCGATATTTTTATCGTCCTCGATATTGACTTCAACCATGTTGCTTCCCATTGAGACTGGTTCCACATATCCAGTGTGAGCAGCAAATGGATCAGTATCCACTTTCATGTCTTTCTCCTCGAAAGCAAGGCGACCATCAGTGATCGCTTTCTCTATCATATCCCTAAAATGCACACAGTTATTAGTCCAATGACCATACATTTTGTGATATTTACAAAATTTCTTCCCTTTTCTTTGCTCGAATGGTGGAATTTTATGATTTTCTGGGAGTACAATTTGTTTATCTTTTAATAGGATATCAAATATCTTGTCTGCCTTAGTCACATCGAAACTATATCTCTTGGTCGAGTTCCCTTCTATATTATCCCCTGGTTTTAACATTTGACATTGATAAGTAGGACTAGGACACAATTCTGCTAAGTTAACCTCAAAATCCTCACTCGAAATCTCATAGTTAGCATCCTCACTTATCTATGCATTTTCTAAATAAGCTACCTTTTCTTTTCGAACAAACCTATCAAACTTTTTAAATCTTTCTTTTTCTAACTTAATTTGTTCGATCCTTCTTACCTTTTCTGCTAACTGAGCCATATCTCTCAACTGTTCATTTACCAATTTTTTACGTATTGAGAAATCTAACCCTGTTGCTGCAATCTTAACTAATTCATGCTCAGGTATATTAGTATAACATCGAGATTTTAATTGTCTGAATCTATTCAAATAGTCATCTAACGTTTCATGACTTTGTCTCTTAACGTTCATTAGATTGACTGTACTAACTTTCGTTTATTCCCTAAAGAAATGTTCATGAAAACTACCTTCCAATTGAACCCAAGTGTTTATCGAATTAGGAGGTAAAGTTATGAACCATGTAAAAGCATGCTTAGTCAGCGAACTCGGAAAATACTTCATTTTTAAATACTCATTGTTCGCTAAATCCCCACATTCGACTAGATACCTAGCTATTTGTTCGACTGTAGACTCAGTTAATTCTCCCGAAAATTTTGAAAACTTTGGGACCTTTGTCCCCCTAGGCAACTCTACTTGAGTTACGTGATCTAGAAATGGTGACACAAAGTAAGAACATTCATTTCGACCTAACTCGAAACCATGCCTGTTCAATATCCGTTCTACCATTTGATCCAAATTATCCTGAGGATTCCTATTAGGTCGAATTACATTTTGAGGAAAAGTTCCATTCTCTCCTAGATTTTCCATCTCGTTTAGATTTGCACTCATGGCTCTTGAAGGTGGTCCATCACCCAATTTATCTCCTATTTTGTTTATTAATTCATACAAAGGAGTCATTATATTATGCATTTGAGTTGACAACAAATTAACCATGTCATGATTACTATGGTCCATCTGTTGTCGAAGAGCCATCATGGCTTGATTACTAATCCCAGTGGGTACATAACTACCCTGACGAATCAAGGAACCTTCCTGACTTGTCCTTACATGTTGATATGGGTCTTGCATAACAAAACCTAAACCATTTGGTCCAGGATTATATCCCTGTGGGGATACGTGCATTTGCGGATTTGGTCCTAAGTAAGGAATTGGCATTTCGACATGTACGGGTTGGGTACTTCGCCAATTTGATGGCATACCCCAAGGATACTCCCTATTGACATTTGCTAGTTCCTGAGTTACATTAGTTTGCCTAGCTACATTTTCGAGTAACACAGGGGAAGATGCTGCCCCCTTGGTTACGTTAGTCACATTGTCAGGATTGGGATTCGCTTGTTCTACATCTACTTGATTATCATTGTTCGTTTCTCTCCTATTATTAGACATAGACATGGTTCTTCCACTCCTAAGTCTCATACAACATACATACCTAAAACTAGTCCAATTATGTGTTTATGATTTAAAATGTTGTCCCACCGGGCGTGCCAATTTGTTTACGGTGGAATTAGTTTTACGAATTCTTTTTACTCGGACTAGCACAAGAAATGTTTCAATTTAGGTATTTTTATAAATTTATGAAATGTAATGCAAGAGACAGAGTAGAAAGTTTTAATAATTGCTTGTTTTCCAAATATTCGCTAATTATTATCAAGCAATAACATTCATGTATGTAAATATTCAAATGCACAGAATGAACGACACGTATGTTGGCAATACAAATCATGGCTCAATTTGCATGTTGATCAAATTACATTGGAGCATATGAATCAAAGTATACAATTTCACTACGTGATTACAAGAAAAACAAGAAACTACACTAAATCTACTCCTATAAACAGAAAAGGGAAATGGCCAAGAAGCAATCATACCCGAAGACAATTCCTTGCACGAAAGCCATATGCGCAGGCGGAGAGTGCTTGAGAGTTTAGTTCTAGTATGAATTTTCTGACCCTCGTGATGGTATATGTTCCTCATATTTATAGAGTTTAATCGATAGCAGTTAATTTCGTGAGAATGTATCGTGGGCATGGATAACTGTTATCCACTACATTGCTTACGTGGGCTTAATATAACTTCCCATAACTATCCTCCCACGTGTTTTTACTTCCTCGATCTACTTTTTAATAACCGCCTTGGTGTAATCGTACAAGAAACTTCTAACAACGTCTATTTTTCCCTTCGAGCATACTGTTATGCCACTCGAAATAATTCTTTTCGATTTTGAACCTTTGTTGTTAGTAGGTGTCGACTTCGTAACGTCTTTCGAGGAATCTCATGTACTATTTCGACCAATGTAGTCTTCGAGTAGGCCTAACAGTATAAAAGTTTACAATGAAGTCAACCAGCTTCAAACTTGGGCTCTTGTGCATATTAACCTCAATTGTCGAATAATTTTATCAAAACTAAATTGATTAACGATTCGGTTAAGGTATCATGTTGATAAATTATTGATTGAACTAGTGAATTTCTAGTTGAACCGCATGAACTTATATGTATAATATATATATATATATATATATATATATATATATTATTTTTGTCGCATACTAAAATAATAGCCTAATTGGTTTGGTGATAAGTTGAATTGTTGAAAAATTTGGGGGTGTGAGTTTGAGTTTTTATTTTGTATGAATTATACATTTTATTTTATACTTGAACGATTTCTTACGAAGACCATAAAACATAGGACCCACACAACATGTGGACCACATACATCAATCCATGCACACAAAAAATGTTGGTATAAATAAGGTTTAAGTGAATTTGGTCCTGGGAGCTCACTAGGGTTAGGGCACACCTCAAGGCTCTATCAACACTTATATAAGTATTTATAGTTTACTAACTAATAAAATCCTTACATTGAGAGTAATTGAACCCACATCCTTTTAAGATATGAGTCATTTCCTTACCAACTGAACCAACATTTGTTAGATCAATTCACATAAATTTGTAACATGTGCAAACATGTTAGGAACAATTTTTAGCTTAACAATTTTTTACGAAATTCTATAATTTTAATATAGCATGATAGTTGTTTAAAAAATACATGATAATTTAATATTATTAGATAATAATGTAACTTTTTTTTTTTTTATACTGTAAGTATATTTAAATTATTTTTTAAGTTTAATATATAAATACATCTCTCCTCAAATGTCTCTAACCAACTGAAGTAGTCAAGTAGACTATTTGGTAAAATATTAAAAAAAAAAACTATTTGATAAAATCTTACTACCTTATTAAAACATTATTTATTAACGCATTTAATGTTTTCACATAATTTATGCATTTTTATTTTATTTTGTTTAAGAAAAAGCCATTTGCATTTTCCCCCTCCCTCTCTCCCCCATAAACATAAACCCCTTTGTGGTTTGAGTCGCGAGAGAGGAAGCACGAGTTGAGAGAGTTCAGATGGGAACATCAGTGCAGGTAACGCCTCTGTGTGGAGTGTACAATGAGAATCCTCTCTCTTATTTGGTCTCCATTGATACCTTCAACTTCCTTGTTGACTGTGGCTGGAACGACCACTTCGACCCTTCCCTCCTTCAACCCCTCTCTAGGTCTCTCTCTCAACCAAACCCTTTTTTATTTTTATTTTTATTTTTTATTATTATTATCTTTTCTTGCATTTTATGATCTACCCTTTCTAAGGGAGCCTAAAAAGATTGATTTTTTTTTTCTTTCATGTGGGTATCTTTGTTTCAAACCCCCTTCATTGCTTCATAATGTGATGTGGTTTTCAGCTCCAAAGTATTGGCTAGTGACGTAGTGGAGTTATAGTTGGGGCAATAGAAACTAGAAAAAAGAAAAAAAAAATGTTTTTTTGTTGTTGTTGTTATGGGGTGGGGTTATAATTGTGAATGGAAATGAAATTGATGTTTAAGGCATGTTTGTGGTGGAAAGATTGATTTTTATTATGTGGGTATATTTGTCTCAAACCCCCCTTCATTGTTTCAAAATATTTTGTGATTTTCAGTTCCTAAGAATTGTTGTTGAGGCCATAGAACTAGAAAGAAGAAGAAAAGAATAGTAGTTTTACTTATTTATTTATTTATTTTGTGGGACGGGATTATAATTATGAATGACAATGAAACTTGTGTTTTGGGCATGTTTGTGTTTTGTTGTTACCTATGATTTCTTGTTGAGGTTGTGTGGTTGGCATGTAGGGTAGCATCAACCATAGATGCAGTCTTGCTTTCACATCCGGATACACTTCACCTTGGTGCACTCCCTTATGCCATGAAGCAGCTTGGACTATCGGCCCCTGTTTATTCAACTGAACCTGTCTACAGATTGGGCCTTCTCACTATGTATGACCAATACCTCTCAAGAAAGGTGGAATTCCATTCTAGTTTGTTTGGTTTTGCTGTTAAAAGGAGGATTTTTGTGCTTGTTGGTTTGCAGGATGTTGGATCTCTCATATCCTTTTCTTTGTGCTTGTCTTTTTAGTGACCAAATAGAATTTGGAAAATGTTTGTTAAGATGGTTAGGTTGAGAATTGAGATACCTCATTCTTTTGTAGCAAGTATCAGAATTTGATCTGTTCACGCTGGACGATATTGATTCTGCTTTCCAGAGTGTAACGAGGCTAACGTACTCTCAGAATCATCATCTCTCAGGTAGGCATTTGAACAATTGTTAGAATGTGATGCGCTGAAGTGGTGGTATTCATTTTGTTTAACTCCATTCTTCCACCTCCGTATTCTCTCCGACTCCTCCCTGCAGTTGACTTTGCACATAGTATAGGCTAGTTTCTGAACCATAATACCGTTCAAACCTCTATTTATTGTAATGAAATTTTCTATTGCTGACATTTACTTTAAGTTCATTAGGATTAGGAAATCCAAAGTTCCCTCCAAACTGAAATCTAACATCTGGGCAGCTCTCTCGAAGCTAAGGATATTTCTCATAGGGGAGCTGAAGATGTAAAACACTTGGTTTGGGGAGACCAACTTAAAGTGGTCTATTCCCTGAAGTTGAGAGTTTTAGCAGGTTAATGGCCAAAGTTGATGCCGTTTAGGATAATTTCCTAGATGTTGAAGGAGTTGTTATCCTAATTTTTTATGTTTATTACCAGGCTATATAGTGAAAATATTATTCTCACTTTTCTTGATTATTTTTATTTGGTAAACAGAGCCCTGAATGATAACAATTTCACATATTTTTCATGTCTGGTGTTTAGAATTATTTGCAAGAGCAATATATACTTTTTGACTTTTTGTTAACGAGTAGAAGGATTTAAAAAAAATCAATTTATTTGTGAAATGTGAATGGACCTCAATTTCAAATATTTTGGTGCTTTGAAAGTAAATTTAGTAATCATGTAAATCCACTAATTCAAAGTACCCTGTTAGTTTGGTTTTAAAAAAAATCAACACATTTTTTTAGTACCTATTGTCTAAACAGTTTACAGATGGTATGGAGTATTTATCCATGCCTCAGAAGTTAGAATGATATAAATGCACAATATGATTGGTGGTGTGGAATTAAAACATGTTATCAATTCAACACTTTTATGAAATAGGGTATGGACGTATGGTGACCCCAACCTTCAATATAACCTTGTTGGTCAATGTTCTTTTAGAGCACCTCTGATTCTGATATGCTTTCATGTTTCACTACTTAATAACCCCCCTCCCTCATTTTAGTTGTGTTAGCTTTAATGACATTTTAACCACCTCTAGGCAAGGGAGAAGGAATTGTGATTGCACCTCATGTTGCTGGCCATCTTTTGGGAGGCACTGTTTGGAAAATTACAAAGGATGGTGAGGATGTCATATATGCTGTTGATTTTAATCATCGGAAGGAAAGGTAAATTATCCATTGTTAAATTTGATCTTATATATCTTTTGAGAGAAAAAGAAAGCTACTTATCAATCTAATTTTTATTAGGCATTTGAATGGAACTGTTCTAGGTTCTATGGTGCGGCCAGCTGTTCTAATAACTGATGCTTACAATGCTTTGAACAATCAGCCTTACAGACGTCAAATGGACAAAGAATTTGGAGGTAACCAACGGAGATGGACTTTTTCATTTTTTGTTTTCTGAATTGCTGTTTTGAGAAAACTGAAATATTTTATGCCGGTACATTCACTGATGAGGCAAGCATGTACTTCAATCTTGATTAAGAAATGAAAAAAAATACTGTTTAGGATTTATGTGCTTTGGTTATTCTGTTCATATATCTTGTTGATTATTTAGATAGCTTAAAGAAGACTCTAAGGTCAGGTGGCAATGTATTACTACCTGTTGACACTGCTGGACGAGTGTTGGAACTTATTCTGATGTTGGAATCGGTCAGTTCAGGATGTGTGCTTCTACCTTCTTTCTACTTTTTTCCCCTGCACTATATGTGTGAGCTAATATCAGATCTTGGTTATTGCAGTATTGGTCTGATGAAAACTTGAACTACCCGATATACTTTCTTACATATGTTGCATCCAGCACAATTGATTATGTGAAGAGTTTCCTTGAGTGGATGAGTGATTCCATAGCGAAGTCTTTTGAAAAAACTCGTGAAAATATATTTCTTTTGAAGTAAGTGGTCTCATCCTTAACTTAAAGTTGGAGTAAGATATTCATATGTCAATTGTTTATTTATATATTGTTTTTTGGCTCTCAGGAATGCTATTAACACCTACTTACTGCATGACATGTTAAACCTATGATTACTTGAGTTTCTTGAGATATCTAAAATAAAGGTTTTCTTTGCTTTGAAAACCTAATGTTTTCACAATTTAAGGATATCTAACGAATCATTAATCTCTCCTTATATGAATGCTAATGTTGTCTTCTGTCAAAAACTACAATGCTTGTACATGCAGGAATGTCACCCTTCTGATTAACAAGACTGAACTAGACAATGCTCCAGAGGGTCCAAAGGTTAAATAATTTTTATGCTTATTTTTCATCAGATCAACTTCCTTACCGACTCTAACACATGTACCTTCCACAGGTTGTTCTAGCATCCATGGCAAGTTTGGAAGCAGGTTTTTCTCATGATATATTTGTTGAGTGGGCCAATGATGTAAAAAATCTTGTGCTTTTTACCGAAAGGGGCCAGGTATATTCTTTAAAAAAATATTTTTTTCCTTTATTTACATGTTTCAATATGAAGTATGAACATTGTTTTAGCTTTTCTGGAGGCACCAAAGATCAAAATAGTGAGAGAAAAATTTTGTGTTTACTTTTGCAGTTGCTAGTTACTGTATTGCTCTATAAAACATTCTCTTTTGCATGTACCAATGAATGTGAGACCTACTTTGACACTGGTCCTTGACCCCTTGTGAATATAAAGTAATGTTGTTCATAAGTTGTTTATAAGGTGTTTCTAAAGTAATGTGGCATGGTCTCGGGCATCGATTTTTCCGCTGTGAAAATAGCAGCAAAAACCAGCTTAATCATACTTTTGGAATGGAGCTTTTTCTGTTGGCCATCAGGATGGTGCTTGAGTTTAATTCTCGCCTATTTGTAATATACAATATACCTTGAATTCTTCATTCCCTCTCTTGTCTGCACTAGTATAATGCTTATGATTGAAACACCCCTTTCTTTGTATCCATTTGGATGTCTTTTTATTGTAGCATTTGAGGTGATACAATCCTGGTTTAAACTAATCTGCATCTGTTTGGACACAGTTTGCCACACTAGCTCGTATGCTTCAAGCTGATCCACCACCAAAAGCTGTCAAAGTCGTTGTGTCCAAGCGGGTTCCTTTGGTTGGGGATGAACTAATTGCCTATGAAGAGGAGCAAAATCGAATTAAAAAAGAAGCTTTAAAAGCCAGTCTTATGAAAGAGGAAGAGTTGAAAACATCTCATGGGGCTGATAATAATACTAGTGATCCAATGGTCATTGATTCCGGCAATAATCATGTATCAGCTGAAGGTATGAGTTGTGTATATTATCTTGAATCTATTCTTTTGAAGCGCTAACATAAATTTGGTGCTGTTTTCTTGTTAAACGTGTGGGATAAGGCTTTGTTAATTTTCTTGTTAAATGTAATTAGGTAATCGGATTTAATCATTTCATATTCATGTAATAATTATCTTTCCTGCTTAACTTTCTCATTGAGTTGTGTCATGTATATTTGAAAATTTCTATGGTTATAGAGATGAACTTTTTGTCTTCAACTGGTTGAGTCTTGATATTTAATGGACATTCTGTGTTTTAAAATAAAAGACTACCATATCAACACATTAAACAATATTGAATTGTCTTTGACACATTATTCATCATTTTATGAACTTTCTAATGCGATATTATTATGTAGTTTGTGTCTAATATAAATCATGTCATATTTACCATAAATAAACATATAAGTATGAATTTGTCTATTATTATGCATATCTTGAAAACTTTTTGGACATTTTTTAATGTTTTATTAGTGCTTACAATTTTTATAAAGTTTCTTCAGTAATTTGATTTGCATTTGTAGTGGCTGGTACACGAGGTGGAGGATACCGGGACATATTTATTGATGGATTTGTTCCCCCTTCGACAAGTGTTGCTCCAATGTTTCCCTGTTATGAGAATACATCAGAGTGGGATGATTTTGGTGAAGTCATAAATCCAGATGATTATGTAATTAAGGATGAAGACATGGACCAGACAGCAATGCATGTAAGTTTATATTTTAAAACATCTATACCTCCAAGTTTCAATATGTAAGTTTAGCTTCTATACTTCAACCCTATGTTATTAATTTAATGATACTTTATTATCGTTTTTCCTATTTCTATCAGGTAGGAGGTGATATAAATGGAAAACTAGATGAAAGTGCTGCGAGTTTGATACTTGATACAAAGCCATCAAAAGTCGTATCTGATGAGAGGACTGTAAGCAGCAGTTTTATTTTATTTTTAATTTTCCTGCTTCTTATGAATAGTGTGTGAATATATTATTGTTCAGAAATTGATTAGATGAACCAAGTTGAATCTTTTTAATTTTGCCTTCATTTTTGCATTTTGAATATCATTAAATTTTATGACTTTCCCAAAGACTTAATCTATCGGTTCGTGAGATTTTACAGAATGATATTTGTTCTTCACCAAACCAGTTATTTGTTCCATAATTGTATTTGTGTCTTTGTTCTATGTTTATCTGACAGGCATCTTATGTTATTTCCCTATAAGAAATCAAACAGAATATAGATGTAATTGGTTAGAGTTGTAAACACACCATGGTTTCTCATGATTCAAAACTGTTGTGTGCGTTTTAATTTTTATCATGCTCTGCAGCTCTTGTGATCCATTCCTCTTAATTGGCTGTGAAACACATTAGATGGGGAGCATAAGTGTGAGACATTGAAGCTTAATTTATTTATTGATGTACAGATGCATTTCTTGTTTTTCTAGTATCTAGTGTTTATTTGTCTACGTGTGAATCTTAAATCTGCCGAATCTACATTTGATGGTGTAATGTGTTGATATTATTTTTTTTCCAGGTGCAAGTCAGGTGTTCGTTGGTGTACATGGATTTTGAAGGACGTTCAGATGGAAGATCCATTAAAAATATTCTATCTCATGTGGCTCCCTTGAAGCTGGTATATATCTCTTTGATGCTTTTCAGTTAATTGAAGCACATCATTTAAACTTCTGTAAATTATATTTGGATGTTCATATTTTTGGGGAATGGGACAGCCCCATCCAGGTAGTTTATCTTGCCACCTTTAAAAGCTATTGTATCTTGAGCAAAGTAATACTTTAACCCTCTGCCCTCTGGCTACAGTTGAGTGGTGGCTATTAGAAAAGTTTCAGAGAAAAGAAAATGTTACTGATTGAAAACTTAACTTGAATGAATTACAAGATGTAAGCAACTATATATAGTTGCTGAAGAGTACAAGAGAAACTATCTAACAACTAGCGTGCATAACAAGTAACTAACCTACTGAAAGTGATAGTGTTTAGTGACAGGTGTCTCTTTCAGTTGCAACCAATACAGAGTACAACAAATGATAGAAACAGACTATGTCATCAGACTGGACATACAGACCATATATTGAAACAGAATACTAAGCAAAAGAAAGAGTAAAATCCTATACTTTAATAATGGCCAGGAATTAGGATTTTAGATGGCTAGTGTCCTAGTGTTATAGATAGAGGAGCTGGAAAATATATGTAAATTGTGGGCTTATGTGGTGGGTTTTTGTGGGTTGGAAAGCTGAGTAACTCAAGGTTGTAATGTTTGGAAGGGTAGCCATCAAAGGCAATTTCATTGTTTGAGATCGAACAGTTTTAAGACAAGTGTGAAGAACAATGAATTATGTGTTTCTTTCAAACCTAACCCAGGTTCCATTGATTCCCTTCTAAAACCTTGAGTTTCCCTTTCTGGCCATAGGCAAGTCGTCCAATTCCCCTTAATACACTTGAGCTTCAGAACTTCAACCATAGCCTTCCCCACTTCAGATGAATTTTTCCATTAATATTGAGTATATAGATGCTAAAAACACTTTATTTGTTAGCAGTGTCATTTAAGATTTGCCTGTTTCTGTCTCTTTTATAGTAAAGCAGGGTAAACCAGAGAAAACAGAGCATATTAGGGGTTCCCATGGGTGCGTACAATCACAATATGGTATTTACTATTTACTGTAGATTAAACAGAAGAGGCTCTCTTTTGACATGATTGTGTCGTATCATCACTTGATCCTGGGAAACTCAGTGTGAGAAAATCTCAGATGGTCTATATAGTTATAGCAGAAACGCTTTCTTGTTAACACATGGCCATGCAATACCCCGTGATTGCTTATGTGGCATTCAGATGGCAATGTGGCTTCAATGGTTGTATATTTTTAGCCAAAATTTTCCAGATTTCCGTGTCTTCCGGATTATCCAATGCTCTGCATTAAGTATAAGATATTCAGCATCGGTCCAATCACAAAGCGATCAATCCTGGGTTTTCCTGACAAATGACCAGGACTGGGTATTTGGACTGATTTGTCCTGTTTAATACTTGGCCCGCAAAACCCAAATTTTATACGAGCTAGACAAGTCCGGTCTGCAAAATAAATGGACTTTTTTTTTTTCAAGTCCGTATCTGGCCTATCAAAACCTGTAGATAAACGAATTGGTCTGTGTGGGTTTAAATAATGATTTGAAAAAATAATTTTTTTAAAAATGCATAAAACTAGAAGAACAAAAAAATCTTTTTATTTTTAAGCTAAAATCCATCACACTAAAATTCACCAATATTTAGGATGGTCTCAAACACTAAATATTTAGCACTCCTCTTCTCAATTCCAAATGAGGTGAATTTTCTGAGGAAACATAATTTCTCTTTAACTTTTTCCTTCCCTGCTTCCAAATGGTCGCTAAATAATTGTGCATAAACAACACTTATCACTAGATATCATTACAACTTACCGAGGTTGGTAATTTGGTAAACCTAAAATTAGAGTACCAATATCAAATAAGAAAAATTTTGGTGGAGCAAATTGCCCTTGACTAATATAAAACTGTACCGGGGTCCTTAAATATTTTTAAAGTCATTTCAAATTAATTCCTGTAAATGATGACGGTAATATAAATTAATCCCTCATGATTGTGAAGTATAGACACAAAAAAAGTAAACATTAGACAAGAAGGGGACAACTTTATCCCTCAGACTAATTTGCTCCTGCCAAATTTGTAGTTTATTTGATAGACTAATTTAGTAGTTTAGACTAAATTTTGTCGACTAATGAAAGAATTATCTTACACTTAAATTATCGAAGGCTGAACTCGGTATCAAGGAACTGTGTGTCAGGATACATGTACCATATCAATTTGACACACATGGCATAGTAAGCATTCTTTGCATGTATGTTTTCTAATTGCTTCACAGTATTTAGCATTTTAACTATTATGATCCAGTTGACTCTGATATATGATATTAATTTAAGGAACAAAATTATAATGTATCCTTTTTATATCATTTGCCACTTTTTAATATCATGCATGATGATGAATACTTGATGATTTTCCGGGAAGGTTTTGGTGCATGGGTCAGCTGAGGCTACAGAGCATCTGAAGCAGCACTGCCTAAAGCATGTTTGTCCTCACGTTTATGCTCCCCAAATTGAAGAGACAATTGATGTTACCTCTGATTTATGTGCTTATAAGGTACAATGATGTCAAATTTCATGCATTTGGAAAACAGCTCTACACATCATCGAAGTTAATCATGATGTGCTTTCTTGGTATAGGTGCAACTATCTGAGAAGCTAATGAGTAATGTACTCTTCAAAAAGGTAAACAATTGATGTCTGAACTGTTTCAGTTTATATACTCACCTGTTATTTATCATGTTGAATAGCAACAACCAATCATTTTCCCACTAGTTGGGGAATTCATATTTTCATTAACGAATATATATTCAACTACAGCTGGGAGATTATGAAATAGCTTGGGTTGATGCTGTAGTAGGGAAGACAGAAAATGACACTCTTTCGCTGCTCCCTGTCACCGGAGCAGCTCCTCCCCATAAATCTGTTCTTGTTGGTGATGTGAAATTGGCAGATATCAAACAGTTTCTCTCTAGCAAGGGTGTCCAGGTACTTGTTCAGTTCGAGTCACCGATTCAGATTGTCTATTAGTACATGCAGTGATTTCCATTTCATTTCCCTAGCAGACATGCAAATAGTGGAATTGATCTTGTTTAAGCCGATGAAAAATGGGTGAAAATGTTGTTTACCATGTGTGAAAAAAAGTGTTACACTGAATATATTCTTTATGAAAAAATATATTTTAACACCATTAACTTTATAGGTGGAATTTGCTGGAGGGGCTTTGCGTTGTGGTGAATATGTAACTCTTAGGAAAGTTGGGGATGCAACACAGAAGGCAAGTGCTTCTTCTAAACATTTGTTAATTTCGTGCATCCTGAAGAAACTGATCATTTTTTAATATAGATGAGACTGTCCAGTTTTATGATCAAGATTCTGATCTATTAAGATGATTTCTTTCTCTAATAGGGTGGTGCTTCTGGTGTTCAGCAAATCGTTATTGAAGGTCCTCTTTGTGAAGATTACTATAAAATCCGCGACTATCTCTATTTACAGTTTTATTTGCTTTAGTTTGGTTGGAGTAGTGCAATGGCTAATCATGATCTTCTTTCCTTCCCTGCCCTATTTTGTGTGAACATCACACTCTGGAGTTGTCTTTCAAATAAGGTAGTAAATAGTTGAGTAGCAGTGCTGGGACAGTTGTGAACCGGGTTAATTTTGGTAGCCATTTGAACAAAAAGATTCACTGGGACACTGGCATCTGATGTTTTCGATGAAGAAATCATCGTTGCATCATTTTTTGTATAGCTATTTTACCTTGGATATGCATCAACCATCATGGATTCTGGGGAATGTAAACTTCTCTGCAGACAGATACTTTTCAAGTGTGCTTGCTCTCTGTACAATCATAGAAAAGGAAATGTAATTTGTTCCTCTTGTGCAGGCTTCAGATTTTGAAAGGGTAGTCATGTGTCAGTTGGCATCTATCTCCACTTGTAGTTTTTTTCACACTGAAGTGAAATTACTGACATAAAATGAATGTAGAGATTATCCCTTTTAATTTGGCTATTATCATTCAACAGAACAATCTAGATTAATGTCTCTACTTTTGTTCTGAATTTTGATTTGTTCATCCCCATGTGCCGTGTGACCCAAAACATACAATATCTTGATCAATGTCTAATAGCACTTACTGAATATTTATGCACCTTTGAATGTCTCTGGAAATAGTTTTTTGCAGACATGACTTCTATTTGTTAAGTATAATTTAAAAATTGATGGAAGTTAATTTCAAGAGCACCATATAAATGCTATTAACACGTTTTTATCGATTAAAGAGAAGCTAAGACAAACCCTGCAGGTTTCCCACCGTCATGTGTGTAATGGAGATGGATAGTTTGTGGGGGTAATATTGTAACATTCCAAATTTTATACAATAGTTAATTATTATTTCTATATTTATGAAAATTATTTTTTTTATAGTTATTAATTAATAAAAAGGGTTTTTATAGAATATTTTAGAGATTTTAATAATTGATTATTATTTATTTTTAATATTTATGGAGATTATTAAAGGAATTTTATAATTAAAAATAATAAAAATATTATTTTGGTATTTTGAAGGCTCAGAACAGGCCGTTTCAAATTTTTAAAGAGACTTGTTTTTGTTGGCGCAGAATGGGTCGTTTCAAGCTACTTAAAGTACCTGAAGACCATAGTTGAGAACGGGACGTTCCAATTATGGTCATTGTGAATAAATATCAATTCCAGAACGGGGCGTTCTGGTCTTGAGAACGGACCGTTCTAGTTGTAAATTTTGCACATCACGAAATGGATCTAGAACGGCCCGTTCCGGATTCAGAACGGGCCATTCTGGTCAATCCAGACTTCTATAAATAGGAAGGAGGGGTTGTGAAAAATTATAACAGACTGAAGTGAAAACTTTGAGAGAGAAAGAGAAAGAGAGAGAGAGAGAAAGAAAGAGAACGAAAGAGGGAAAGAGAGAAAAAGTGAGTAGGAAAATGATCTTGAAGTCGATGTTCTGAGATAGGGAAATGAGAACATTATCTCTTTTAAAAGTTTAATACTATTTTGTTGACTTATTTATGTTATTTTTATTTGTATCTGTTTAGTGAGGTGTCTTTAACCTCATTTATTTGTTCAACTTATGATATTTATTTTTATCCATAAGAATTAATAATGTGTTTCATTATTTTATAATGATTATCATTTTCATTTATATGATTGAGATTCTTAATATATTCTTTTTACGTAAATATTATTCAAATTTATTTAATGTAAATACATTTTATAATCAATTATAATATAATTTTGATATCTTGGACTTGTCTTGTTATTATTTCTTCATGTATTTATGAAAATAAATATTATTCTATGACCATAGAAGATAAAGTTTGAATTATTTGTAGCTGGAGGTTTGACCTTGAGGATTTAAATGAGTAAGAAATGAAGGTGAAATATCCTCTTGTTGGTTAAGGTGAAATATCTTTTTGTTGGTTGATATTATGATGATGTTCATTTATCCTGACTAGTCACTACAATTATAATTCAAATTTTATTGTAACATGAAAATTTAATATATATATATATATGTGTGTTTGTGTGTGTGTGTTCAATATTGATTATATATGTGTGTGTTCAATATTGATTATAAATAATTTTGTACATTCTTTTGAATTATTATATTTATTGAATATTGTTCTCATTCCTCACTTTTTTTTGTTTTTAAAATTAAATATATTACAAAATAGATGGATCTACATAGATTTCAGGACATTTTACAGTTGTTATTACTGTTGTCTATCTTGAAGAGAATTGAGATGTAGATGTTATTTCCAACTCTTATATGTTTTGAAGACATATGATTACATTCATATATTTTTCTTTATGTCAATCATACTAGTCAAATTGTAAATTTATTTTCATTATTAATGTAAAGGTGGAAGAAATGAAACGTATAAAATAGTACTTATTTATAAATATTTTTAGAATGATATGTCATGTAATGAATTCATAAAATCTTCTTTATCCTTATCAAAAATATTATTAATGATATAATTATGATAATATTATATGGGAAAAATATATTTATTATTATATAAATTGGACATTACAAATGTAATATTAATTAATTAACTATTAAATTAATATAATAAATAAAAATTATTAATTTTTTTTTTGTAATAAAAGAAAATATAAAAGATAAAGCGATGAAAAGGATAAGAAAAATATAACCAAATGTGTACATGAAAATATCGTATCGGTTTTATCTATCGTTATAAATTTATATATTTTTAATTATTTTTTAAAATATAATGAGTCATCAAGTGGGTCTTTTACGCTATCAGAACAGATGTAATTTCAAAAGTTTTTACCCCTAATCACATGGTTCAAAATCTGGTGTGTATATATATATATATATAGTATATACGACCAATTAAAGTATAAGGAATATTTAATGTATATAACTATTAGATATTGATATATATATTAAAAGGGCAGTGAAGGCGTGGCTTGTATTTTTGGTTCCTCAGCCGTGAAGCGCATGAAGGTAGCGAGCCAGCGCCTCTATGGTTGTGTAGTTGGTGGTGTTGTTGTTTGATTTTGGTGTTAGGAATAAATAAGGTGTTATTGTTGTTGAAACCCTAATCATGGCGCATAGGTTGCTCCGAGACCACGAAGCCGACGGTTGGGAGCGCTCCGATTTCCCCATCATCTGCGAATCCTGCCTCGGCGACAGCCCCTACGTTCGAATGGTTCCTTTCCTTTCTTCTTCGCTCCTTTCGCTTTTCTATTTTATTTCATCATCAGATTGCATGCTAGACCATTCTATCATAATGAATCTCTTGAATAATAGTGAGTCTTGTGTGTTTTTTGGGGAATTTAGGGTTTAAGAGACACATGGGTTAGGTTTTGGTGTATGGAACCTCGTCATGTGAACAGCTATCAAGAGCTGAAGAATGAATCTGTTGAAACTGTCGTTATGTGATATTAGTGCTGTACTATGAATAACTATGGCATGAATGTGCATTCTTGATAATTTTTTTGATTTCATAGTGTTTTGTTTAAGATGATTGTGGGAATCCTGTTTGTTTAATTGTTTTTCGTTATGATTATCTTTGGGTGCAGACAAGAGCAGAGTATGACAAGGAGTGCAAAATTTGTACAAGGCCTTTCACTGTTTTTAGATGGAGACCTGGTCGAGATGCAAGATATAAGAAAACTGAGATCTGCCAGACATGTAGTAAATTGAAAAATGTCTGTCAAGTGTGCCTTCTGGATCTTGAATATGGACTACCAGTTCAAGTTCGGGACACGGCTCTTAGTATCGATTCCAATGATGCCATTCCAAAGAGTGATGTTAATAGGGAGTATTTTGCTGAAGAGCATGACCGCAGGGTAAGTTTTCTCTATGTTAACCAGTTTATAGTTGAAGATAGTTGAACCTAATTGATGATTGGATAATAGTGGTGTTTTGCCCTTGTTATTGTTTTAAGAATCAAGGTTCTAATTGTTTGCTTCTATGGTTATGGTTATTGTTTCAATTTGCACATAAAAAATATACTTCGACTGACGAGATATGTCATATTTAATTCTTATTATGGGAAGTTCAGATTCACACACCTTTGCAATTGCTTCTATGATGAGTTTCACCTCTGGACTGCAGTTACTGAAATTTTATTGCTCGAACCAGAATTGTTTGAATTGTCTCATGTCTTAAAATCCATCACAATGAAACCTTATTGTTAGTAAATCTAGTGCATGAAAATTATGAATATCCTGACACATGTAGATTTTAGACACCATTTTTTACTCAATAGAACATGTCTTCCTGGAGAGAAATAGTGAAAAGAAGTGAAGTATAACTAGGTCTAGGGAAAACATAACAATCAAGAAAGAACAAGACCACCTAGTCTCTCTCTTTTTGCATGTTGGTAATGGTAACTCCCACAAAGCAGCCATTAGCAGAGCACCAAAGACAAACCATAAACTTAAACCTGTCCTAAAATCCAACAAGGCAGAAAAAAGAGACCCTTAAGACTGCTGAAGCTGCACACTGTCACAAATTGTTGGCATTAAGTACAGATTCTAGGGTACTTTTATCTTCTTCAAAGTATGCTGAAAATAACCCTCCTAAACATTCTTTCCTGTGATTTATTCTCACAGACTTTATTGCTTCTCAAACCATGGTCTTTATTGGTAACGCTGTTGTGAAAGTATCAACGTTCTTAGTTTTTACATCCTGCAATACTTGAGCTTTATTTTTGTTTTCTTTTTTTACTCTGATATTACATTGCATATGAAATGGCCATTGATGGAAAAATACTTGGATCTTACTGCCATGTGATGGATTGTTTGCAATTGCAAAATGGATTTTCTGTTGCATAGGATTTCAATTGCATCATTCTGATTTACCTCCATGTCTGTGCATGTATTTTTTTAGACTGTAATCAAGAACACTTGCTGCTGCAATATGTTCTGCCTTGTTGGATGATGGAACCACTTTCTTTTTCCTTTGACATCGATGCTCGTTGCCATACATATTTTGCCTTTGCTTCTACCAAACCATTAAAGCCAGGCATAAAAAAATGTTCCGAGGAGACAAGTCACACTCACATTCACCTTTCCCTTTGTTTTGGCTTCTATTTTTTGCTCAAACTGTACTGAAAAGGTTTTTGTTGTTAAAAAAATATTGATTTTTTTGTAACTTAATAACAATAATTTAGTACTCAATATGTGTACTATTCCCCTCCTTCCTTCTAACTTTTTATTCTTGGCTTGGAATTATATTCTCATTACCCACCATCAATTTATTGAACTTCTTGTTTTGGATGACAAATGATCATCTCCTGATAAGTTGGCTTGATCCTTGTACTTCCTCTTAATCTGGGTGTGCTCATCTGCATAATGCACAAACCTCTTAGCTGCCTTTTTTGATCTGATTGGATACACTAGTGTATATGTTCAACTCTGACATTCTTTAATGCTGCCTTTTGGTTTATCGTTTATTTCAATTCCAGTTTTCCATACTTTCCACTCGAAGTGATATACCATGTTCGATCGTTATCAGGATTTACATTTTAAAAGAATAAACTTCATAGTAGTGAGGATTTTAGGGTCAATCCATATGTAGTTGTGAGTAAATTGTTATTTTTGTGACTTTCATCGTTTTTTTTGTAATATTTTGGAGTTATTTTTATTGCCTCTAACTGCTCATTTTCTTTCAAAGAGCCATAACATCCATTTGAGGAGCAATAAAGTTATTTACTTTATTACATGCAGAAATCCTCACCCATGGCACTCTGATTTTCACATTGCATAATCTCATTTGACAGCAGCTATTAGAATTTAAAATTTTCCTTATCAATATTTTTGCAGGCTAGAGCTGGTATAGATTATGAATCCTCTTATGGTAAAGTACGGCCAAATGATACTATCCTGAAGCTTCAAAGGACTACACCATATTACAAAAGAAATCGGGCGCATATTTGCAGTTTCTACATAAGGGGTGAATGTACCAGAGGAGCTGAGTGCCCTTATAGACATGAGATGCCTGTAACTGGGGAATTGTCTCAACAAAATATTAAAGACCGTTATTATGGGTATGTATGGTTAAAATGACTTCCTTATTTGTTTATGACTTCTTACTTGATCTCTCTTTCAATAACTTTTTTTTATTCTTCTTTAGTATTTCTACATATTGTCATTGGTGCTGGGCAGCGACTCAAGTTTTTTTCATTACTGTGATGGACTTGGTTGTTGATTTATTTGGCATTCATTTAGTTCCTCCGTGGTTGTTCTGTGTGATGACCTGATGCATAGCTAAGATAACAAGCTTGCAGTTTTTCTCTCGTTTTCCAGTGAACTCTTGTATAGTTCTGCATGTAGGAGCTGTGTTTTAAAAAGCATTAATCAATCCTTATTCCATAAATTGGGTTAGATATATACAAGTCAAAACCATTATTTAACATTAACATTTGAGGAACCCAAAGTGGGGAAATTTTATTGATTACCAAGTTACAATCTGCCATTTACTTGCAATTATGACTCTTTCTTTATTTCCTTCTGTGTGTGGCTAAAGTTGTGTATTTTGTTGTTCTTGGTTTTTAGTGAAATGGAAGAGTTTATGTTGCCTTTATGGTCCTTAGCCTTTAATTTTTCATACTTTTAAGAACATTTTGTTTGTACATTGCTACTTGTCAAGCTGCAGTGAGAGGTTTTATTGACATGGACGAAGGAAAATTCTTTATAGTGTTATCTTTAATTCTCCATTGTAGCCAAAAATGATGTAGTAGGCAGTTAATAGCCATCAAACATCTTTTTGTGACAACAACCTTTTGGTTTCTATATTTTTGTTCATCATGGGTATAATGTTCATTCCTTTTCAATCTCATTAACCTATGTGCTACTTATTCTTAGTTTTCTCTGCATGATTTTCTTGTGATTACAGATATTGATGTTATCCTTAATGGTGTAGTTAGTGACATTTTAAATATTGCTTCATGCTTTTGACTTTGTTAACTTGCTGTTCATGCTTTAAAAAATGTTCAGGGTGAATGATCCAGTGGCTTTGAAGCTACTTGGCAAGGCAGGAGAGATGACCACTCTGGAGGCTCCTGAGGATGAGAGCATTAAAACTCTTTATGTTGGTGGACTTGATGCCAGGGTCACTGAGCAGGACTTGCGGGATCACTTCTATGCCCATGGAGAAATTGAATCCATCAAAATGGTTCTCCAACGGGCTTGTGCTTTTGTCACATACACAACCAGAGAAGGTGCAGAAAAGGCAGCAGAAGAACTTTCCAACAAACTGGTTATTAAGGGCCTAAGGCTAAAGCTGATGTGGGGCAGGCCTCAGACATCGAAACCTGAATCAGATGGCTCTGATCAAGCAAGGCAGCAGGCCTCCGTTGCTCACAGTGGATTGTTACCTCGGGCAGTTATATCTCAGCAGCAGAACCAGGACCAAACCCAAGGAATGCTTTACTACAACAATCCACCACCTCTTCAGCAGGAAAGAAGCTACTACCCATCAATGGATCCTCAAAGAATGGGAGCTCTTATTCCATCACAGGATGGTCCTCCTAGTGGGCCTTCTGGGCCTGGGGAGAACAAGCCCAGTTTGGAGAAGCAGCAAACGCAACATTATCCTCGTCCAATGATGCCCCCTCCACCTGGCCAATATCATCGTCAGTATTATCCTCCTCCATATGGTTATATGCCACCAGCTCCTCCTTATCATCAGTACCCACCTCCTGCATACAATTCTGCAGGGCCTCCATCCCAACCTCCACCCTCAAATCATCCTTATCAGCAGCCAGGGTCTTCACAGACAGGAACTGGACAAGCTGCAGCTGCCCCAGCTGAAACTGGAACATCAACATCAGGGTCACAGCAGCAATGAAATTGCCTATGCTGATGTTTCTAGTTATGTTTAATTATTGTTCAAAGTTTTTCCTGAAACTGACCATGCTGACAGGGAAGTTATTTTCACTCAAGCTGTCAATTTACTATCTCAACTAGCTTGAACAAGTTATTTTATGATTGGATTTTGTGATTTTGTAACTCTTGCTTCCTGGTTAGATCATAGTCATGCTCAGCTTTAGTATTACTTTGCATCGAATGCTGATGTTACAACTTTGCATCGAATACAACATTTGGTAAAGTTCGCCAGTTGGTTTTATACTAATCATCAAATAATTCGTGACAAATGTAGATGGCTTTAGAACTTTCTATTGCCGAGGGTTATATTTTCCTTGTATTTTGGAAAAGCATCGGTTCGATCTTTGATTGACTACTGTATTATTTGCTTCTTTTTTTTTCCCCTATTAATGTAACAATCTTTATATTTAATCTTTCAAGATTTTATTTTAAAATACTTCACTTTTCAACGTGTATTGTTATTACTTACATAATTTTCTAGAAAATTTCCCAGAAAGTCTTCTATCCCTATATTATTCCAAGTCAAACACGCTTAATTGTGGAGTTTTGATGAAATAAGTTACCAAAAAACATATGCATGTTTTCAGTATAGGTAATATAAATTAATTTATTTAAGTTATCTTTAATTATACAATCTCATACTTATATTATCTTTGGATATTTATTTCGGTGTGTTCGGACCGTTATAAAAATATAATATATATAATAATTATATTATCAATAATAATAATTATATTATATTTAATTAATCTTTATTTATATATATATATACTTTTTATAATTACAATTTACTTATTTTTATTTAAAATTAATATTATGATATAATTTAAATTATTTATTATAAATTTAAAAGTTTAAATAATAATTATATATTTTAAAATGAGAAGAGTTATAATAACACCGGTATAATTTTTACTAAGTATTACACTGCTCAATAACTTTATATTAAATGTGAATTTTGTAAATCTAACCGTTAGATTGAAAGTTTATATTACTTTATATGTTTGTATCAAATTTTGTTAAAATTGAACAACAACTTGAAGATAATCAAGATGTTCATATTTTAGTATATTTTAAAATGTATATTATGTCAATTTTGTTTTACAAGAATGAAGTATCAAATCATCTTGAATTAATATAGAATTTTGTATATATGATTTAAGAGTAAAAAACTTTCAATCTAACGGTTGAATTTATAAAATTCACATTTAATATAAACTTATTGAGCGGTGTAATACTTAGTAAAAAGTTACACTGGTGTTATTATAACCCTTCTCTTTTAAAATATTTTTAATAAATTAAAATTTAACATTTTAAATAAATTATTAATTAACTTAATATATTTATTCATATTAAATCTAAGATATAAAATTCAATAAATATATTTATCCTTGTTTTATTTTCTAATTATCAACTATTAATAAAATACTAATTTAAAATCTTATCTAATTATATCATAATATTTTTATATCAAATTTAAAACCAGATATTAGTTATACAAAAATCTCAAGATCATATAGTAAATTGTCAATAAGATTCTAGTTAAATAATGTAAAATAATTAATTTTTTAATTATATTGTTTGCAAATAATTTATTCCAAAGCTAATGAATTTTTTCTATATTAATTATTAGTACAATTTAATAACTTTTAATTTAATAATTGGATTGATGAAATTCAACATACATCTGAGTTATTGAGCGAAGTAACTTTACTAAGAGTTACTTTGTAAGTCATTTGATTCCTCCTCCTCCTTTCTCTCTCTCTCTCTCTCAATATATATATATATATATATATATATATATATATATATATATATATATATAGATATTTAAAATATTATTGATGATCTTTTTTAATATATGATTGTCAATTTTTGTCAAAAATTCTTACATTTTCGACAAATATAAATTTGCCGAAAATATTCCATCAGTAATAAAATTTTTTCTACGAATTTTTTTCATCGGAAATATAAATTTTCCGACAGATTTATATTTGTCGAAAGTTATCGACGGATAAATTCGTTGAAAATTACCGATAGATATATCCGTTGGAAATTACCGACAGATATATCCGTCGGAAATTACCGACGGATATATCCATTGAAAATATAAATTTTTTGACAGATTTGTATCCATCAAAAATAAATTTTTCGACAAATTTGTATCCGTTAGAAATTATTTTTCGGTAATATAACTTTTCCTACGAATTTTTTTCATCGAAAATATGAATTTTCCAACAAATTTGTATTTATAAAAAATTATCTGATAATTTACATTTTTTTTTTTGTAGTGATAGGGATATTATCCCTATTAATTTGGCTATTATCGTTGAATAGAACAGTCTAGTTCAATCAAAACTGAGATATTAATTTTAATATCTCTACTTTTGTTGTGAATTTTGGTTTGTTCATCACCATGCCGTGTGACCCAAAAAATACAATATCTTGATCAATGTCTAGTAGTCCTTACCGAATATTTTTGTACCTTTAAATAAGTCTCTGGAAATAGATTTTGGACTTAATTAAAGATTCCATAGATCGTCATTTGTTGTTCATGGCATTGACATTTACCCTTTAAATTTAAATCATCCGTTCTCTTTGTACAAGTTTACCTATTAAATTTAAATCATTTTTGCCTGACGAATTATTTTTTCTTTCTTTGATGAACATGGTCTAATAATGTTTTAAAGATAACAATTAAAGACTAATTAATGCACTTGAGGTGTAACTTTTGTTAGTTAAACATGATTTTAACATTGAAAGAAATCGATCAAGAGCAACATATATAAATGCTTTGAACACATGTTTTTATTTTCTAATGTTATTCTCCTACAAGCACTTAATATATCTAAATACAGCCTAAATAAATAAAAGAATGGTAATGCATTATAGAAGTAGTGTGACACCCTCTACCCCATTATTAATATACAACAAATGTAACAATAAGATATTACTTTTCTTCTTTTTGGGTAAATAAAATCTTTCATAGTTGACAAATATTTCAAATATAACAAGGTAGAAGATTCACATTCGTAACTCATAAATCACAACTCTAGTGTAAAAATTATAAAAGAAAAGAAGTTAAGATTTTCAATACAATTTAGTGTAAAACAAGAAATCATATATATACAAATAATAATAAAGGAAATATAAATTAACTCCAGTAAAGGTGGCAGTGCCTCCTGGTTAGGAATTAATTTATACTCCCAAATCATATAATAAAATATAACAAAAATGTACATCTTGGTCTTTTATCAAGAACGTTCAAATTACAATTCTTAACATATATTTTCCTTGAATTATACATGTTATCTACGTTATCTCTTCGTTAGAAATTACCAAAGAGAAACTAAAGTTATAAAAGCAATAACATATTAAACTAAAATAACTATGCCCCGATGTCACATCCTATCAGAGCATGCCCAAATTGAAGCCTTTAAGCCTCATCACCAACATCCTCATGATGCTGATCATCTGCAACACAATTTAAAACATATACAAAAACAACAAGGGAGTGAGAAACATCTCACTCAGTTTCAGGTGCAGAAATAAAGGTTAAATAGCCCACACACACACAACAAATATAAGTCACATGTAAATAACATACATAAATAATCAAATATCACATATATATTCATTTATCATGCTATGATGTCATGGACTCAACTCATAAATGCATGCATGTGGCGCCATACGGAAGATTCACAATTCATCGTTGGTGACCCTAAGGTACACCTGGTTACATCACTGGTGACCCTAAGGTACACCTTGTTAGCATGTTACATCGTGGGTGACCCTAAGGTACACCTTGTTAGTCGTGGGTGACCCTAAGGTACACCTTGTTAGTCGTGGGTGACCATAAGGTACACCTTATTAGTCGTGGGTATGCGGCCTCAACGGCACACCTGGAGTAATATATGCATATGATGCATGTCATACATTCATAATCTCATGGACTCAACATTTAACTTATTACATAATTTCATTTAATACATCATGTCCTCATTTTTCATAGTCTCATAATCATAGTTTGTCTCAATAGTCCATTCTTAAGTCTCATGTCATTTGTCCATATTTCACTAGGTCATGTCATAAATACTCCTCATAAGGTCCGCACAGGAATTCACAGAGATCCAGAGAGCATTCGTGTTCATATTAAACCTCATTTATTATTAACATTAATTTCATATTCATTTATTACTTTCAACAAAGAACAAAGTAGAATAAATAGAAAATCGGACAGAACAACGACACCTTTAACAAAAACAAAGTAGAGTAAATAGAAAATCAAACAGAACAACGACACCTTCAACAAAGAACAAAGTAAAGTAAATAGAAAATCAAACAGAACAACGACATCTTCAACAAGGAATAAAATAGAGTAAATAGAAAATCAGACAGAACAACGGCAAGGGATTGGGGGCCAATCCGACAAACAACTATCCAACAATTATCCCCACACCCCTGAGCGAGGTTCTCACTCCCCCCCTTACCTGGATAGGCGGAGTTGGAACTTGGGCAGGGTCTCCTCCTCTGGATCCCCTTTTTTTCTTTCCCTCTCTCTCTCTTTCTTTCTTTCTCTCTCTCTCTCTTCTCTCTCTCTCTCTTTCTCTTTTCTTTCTCTCTCTAAAATTTTCACTTCTTCTCCTCTGTACCAAATTTTCACCCCCTACCCCTATTTATAGGCCTCCTGGCGCAACCGGAACGGCCGTACTGATTTCGGAACGGCCCGTTCCGGATCCTTCAAACGTGGGCAAATTTCTCAACTGGAACGGCCCGTTCCAAAACCGGAACGGCCCGTTCCGAGACTCAGCAGAACGGCCCGTTCTGTTTCTAGAACGGCCCGTTCTCCATACCAGAACGACCCGTTCCATGCCCGTTCTGGAACTTGAAAAAAATAGCATATTCGCTCTTTTGGAACGACCCGTTCTGCATTTGGAACGGCCCGTTTCGAAACCCAGAAATACCCTTGTCCCTTTATTAAAATTACGAAAATGCCATCAATAATTACGAAAATGCCATTACTAATAAAAATATCCTTTTAAGGAAATTGGGGTGTTACAATTCTCCCCTCCTTTTAGAAATTTCGTCCCCGAAATTTACCTGAAAACAAAAATAGATAAGTTTCTCGCATCTTGCTTTCTAACTCCCATGTAGCACTTTCTTCAAAATTTCCTTATTGATGTACAACTCTATCAATCTCTCCATGAAATGTCTAATGTTAATACGTTCAAGGTGAGCAGACCTGGTAAGCCTATCCATTAATCCAAATAAGATCAAATTTCTTAAGAATATCATACATAACTATAACTAAATCCATAGATACAGAATCTTATTTTCAAATTAGAACGTCTAAAGGTTGTATTAAATCTGAAAGTTTTTGGTGTTCGACCTTAGCTTTCTAACATACTAAGCAAGCATACACAAATTCCTCCACTTCCTCCGTCATCTTAGGCCACCAAAACATCTTCTTAAGATATTGATACATCTTAGTAACTCCTAGATGAATACTAAGACTGCTCTTATGACCTTCTTCCAAGATTGCTCTCTTAAGTTCTGGCACATTTGGAATATACAACCCATCCTTAAATCTCAACACTCCATCCACTCCAAATTTAAACTTACTTTCTACACCTTGATTCAACTTCTCTACTTCTCTTTAGACCATCATGTTTCCGCTGCGCCACTCTGATACATTTCAGTAACTCTTAAATAAATGCTAAAAATATTCTTATGTCCTTTCTCTAAGATCATCTTCCTTAATTTGGGTAAACTAGGCACATAGATTATATCCTTGTATCCCGAAACACCATCAACTTCCACTTGTAAAAGGCTATTTATATTCCTACCAATCTTTTTCACTTGGGTCACTAAGAAAGAATCTAACTCCTGAGTCTTCTAATCTCATTATTGTAGACCCCTAAAATTGTCCGGGTCGGAAATAAGACTCGAAGACTCTCAAAGATCGAAGGGAAGTCAGCCAGAAGGACTCCTAGAAGACCATAGGATGACTATCTGTAGGTTTAGAGGTCTTAGAGTAGCTAAAAATAAGAAAGTGAGAGGAGTGGAGCTCAATACGGCCTCTTTGGAGCTCAGTACGGCCCGTATTGCATTTTTGAACTGCAATACGGCCGTACTGAAACCAATACGGCCGTATTAATGTTTTTGAAACTCAATACGGCCGTATTGAATTCAATACGGCCATATTGAAGTTCAAAACTTCAATACGGGCCGTATTGACACCAGGGGCCGTACTGCGCCTCACCCCTACAAATAAGACGTCATTTGGACGTCATTCTACACTTTTTCCAGACTTCTGGACCCTCTTGCTGAGTATTCTGGGGTTTTTGAGCAGTGTTCTGCCCTAGAATTCTCTCTAAGAGCCGATCCGACGAAGTTCTTGAGTTCTGAGCATTTAGCTTGAGAATTCGAACTAGTCGAAGGGAAATCTTTTTGATTTCCATAGTAAAGATTAATTTTTAGGGAAGGAGCGAGCGAACGTGTAGTGGGAGGGAGCGCCAAAAAGCCTCCTAACATTTGAATATATAAAAGCACGCTTCAAAGGTTTCTTCTTCAAAATCCTTCCTTTTACTGCTTTCTGATTGTTGCATCGCATGTTTAATTTATTCATGTAGATATCTTATTCATAGCCGTTTATAATAAATAGGGGTAATTTAGTAATTTTACACTATTATTAATAAAATAATCCGTCATAGGGAACCCGAAAGGGGCGTTGTGGGGTGCTAACACCTTCCTCGCACGTAACCGACTCCCTTACCCGACTCTGGTTGTAATGGCCAAAGTTGATTTTTGAAATCAATTGCCTTATCTCTTTTTCCAATGTTTTGAGTAAAACATTGGTGGCGACTCCAAGAACCCTTCGTTTGCGAAAACCACTAATCCATGGAGGGTCTCGCTTGAGATTAACATGGATTGGTGAATCATTTAATAAAATTGTTAGTTCGATGAGGTCTCAGTTTGAGAATAAGTCGTTCTAACAATCCACCATTTTCAAAACTTAAAAAGAGTCCGACCATCGTTGCGATGCCAAGGTCCGTTTCGGCGGGTGGCGACAGATGGCGACTCCACTGGGGAAGCCTTGAGAGTCAGTCCCATTTAGTGATGGATTGTTTCTAAAAATAATAGTTTAAAATTACTTCATTACCCCTTACTTGTATGATAACATGCTTTATCTATTTGGCTTTAATAACTGTTGTATTTTTAAATTCTCGCAATTGTTTGAAATACAAACTGCACACGAACCTTTGCACACAACAGTTCCCTCTATACCCGGGGGCATGAGTGGTAAGCCATAGGGAGTGGATGTTAGTACGGCCGGTTGTCGAATGGGTCTATAGGTGCCCGTAGACCGTTGTCGGAAAACATCACTCAAGGTGATAACCATGAATTTGAGTCCGACAGTTCGTTGGAGCTTTCCATCGACTTACGACGAGAGGAATTGGGTCCCTATAATGGGGGCACCTTGGGGGCCTCAGACTAGTGAGAACAGTTAGAACCTCCTTGAATATGCACTTTTCTGCAGGATACCCCTACCTCGTGATTCGCTCGTGACTGTTTCGTGGATGAGTGAATTGTTTGTGCATTGTTTATGTGACATTGTTTGAGCATACATTGCATTCTTTAAACATACAACATCTCCTTTTAAAAAAAAAAAAGAGAATAAATAAGAATAAGAATCTTCCATTACATGGTGTTAACATCTACCTTCATCACATTCATATAGGTAGTTTCCATTTTCACCCAAAAAATAAATAAATAAATAAATACAAAAACAAAATACCCAAAAAAAAAAGAAGAAAAAGGGTTATTTACCCAAGCCAAGCAATATCATGCATCATCTTAGGAATATCCCAAAAACATGATAATGCTTAGTTCAATAAACACTATGCATGCATATTCACCGCCATCATCTCATACCATGCATTTTATTGTAGATCATGGAGGGATCTAGGGGAATGCAAGGGCAGTTGAAGAAAGTGGACTTCTTATTGTACCGTGCCGAGAGGTTGGATCACCTCTGTTCCTTGATGCCACGAGAGGCTCGTGTGGAGTTCGAGAAATCTTATGGACGAGTTCTCGATTTGATGATGATTTGTGTGGATCCAGCTTTTCTGAGAGCATTGGTCCATTTTTGGAGTCTCGATCTGCATTGCTTTGAGTTCCCCCAGTTTGACTTAGTTCCTACTCTCGAGGAGTATGAGCTCATGCTACGATGGCCCAAATCAGCCGGGGTCTATATCTTTCATGGCAATCATGTGGCCGTAGAGAGGGTCGCAACTCAAGTCAAACTGCCATCACGATTATCTGCCTTAGTGGGGAACGGCAGTATCAAGGGTTGGAAGCTCGCGATGATTGAAGACCACCTTTCTTCCTTGGCTGGTGAGGGAGATTGGTTAGCCTTCAACAAGACTCTAGCGTTAGCCGTGTTTGGGACGATCCTATTCCCCTTTCACGCTAACACAGTGGACCATGCTGCTATGGACGCCTTCTTCGCTTGGGACGTACATATGAAGAGTCCCGTGCCTACCATTCTTGCCGACACCTTGCTTTCTGTCAACCTATCTCAGCAGAAGCAAGGGAAAACTATCCGATGCTGCACCTCCTTGTTGTATGTGTGGGGCATCACACACTTCTATGCCTCTAGTCACATGGGGGCCTTGCCCGATCCATTGAGGAGTTTTTCGAAGATCCCCATACGCCGCCGCTATGCTTCCGAATGGAAGGAGGAGATGGAACAGTGGAGTATTGAGCACTTCACGTGGGTTTGTCCTTGGTTCCGTCCAAGTAATGTATTGACGAAATGCGGTAGTTATCCAAGCATACCATTGATGGGTCTCAGAGGTTGCATAGCTTATTCACCAAGATTGGTTATGAGGCAACTCATGAGGACTCAAATTGTTCCTACTAAAGAGGAGCTTGGAGGGTTGTGTTTCTCCTTTGATTCCGAGCATCAGAGGGATATGCACGCTGTCATTAGAGCGTGGGAGAAACCAATCTATGAGGGAGATCGAGAGCTTGGAAAGCCTCGGGTATCCGCCTCCACCGACTACGAGATATGGAGGAGCGAGAGAGGGGTGTCCCAACCATCCACCTCTTGCGCAACCACAACTACAAGGAGGTTAATACAAGAACAAGTCGACGCCTTGACCAAGAAGCTGGAAATCATGGGAGCTCAGATGAGAGTTCTTGAAGAGAAAAATGAAGAATCCAGTTTCATCATTGATGGTCTACAAAGGCAATGCAAGAAGAAAGACCACGAGATAGAGCGGCTCAAGGATGAATGTGCTAACCTCAATGAGGAGGCTACTCGGGCATCCAAAATGCCAAAGGTTGAACCGAGTAGTCAACTCCAAGAAGTTAACGCAAAGATAGCACGCCTTGAAGCCGAGCATGCAACGCAGGCACAGTTGATCAAGGACATGCAAGACGATCTGCTCTTGACTCGATCCGATGCACAACAATGGCGGGAAGTTGCTCAACAACAAACCGCAAGCTTTTCCAACTTCCGCAAGAGGGAAAGGGAAGGACTAGCACAAATGGCTAGACTCCGAGAGGAGAAGGATCGAGCCGAAGACGAGCTCAATGAGCTGCAGGCCATGATCAACTATCACATTCAAAAAGCGAAGGACGCTCAGAAGATCAGTGATGATATGAGCCAAGCGGTCCATACGCAAGTTGAAGCAATGGCACGCCATGTAGAGGAAGCCGAAGACGAATGGAGAAGAAATATGAACCCGCCTGTGGGTTTTTACCGGCTTTTCTCATATTGTAAAAAATTGCTTCAAAGCATTGTATGATAAGTTGTACACTTTCTTTGATGAATAAAATCGAATTTTTGAGATTTATTGCCTCTGCATTTCATAGTCATTCATTTGCATATATCTCTCCCGATAATTTAATAATAAACATCAATAAAAAGAAAGAATTAATTGATGCGTATGTTCAGAATGGATCGCACGCCATTGGTTATCAAGTGTAAGCCAACAACCACGCCAAGCGAGCACACGACAACTCCGTTGTTGGTAATCAAAACAAACAAAGGGGAAGGTCCGACACCGTTAAGGATCATTGCTCCAAGGCCTTTTCCCTACGAATCAAATAAGGCTGTGCCATGGATATACGACATCCATTCTTCTGCCGACAGCGATATTTCCAACATCGTTGGACTTGGGGGCATGACTAGGAGTGGCAGGATCTACACTCCCGAGGATCTTCATAACAAAGCTCCCAAGAGTAAAGAAAAAGAAAAAGATAAAACCGAGGAAAAAGAATCCGAGGAGGAGACAGACAAGCTGTTAAAGTTTATCCGACAGAGCGAGTACTCCATCGTGGATCAACTTCATAAGACACCAGCAAAGATTACGCTGTTGTCTTTGATCCTAAGTTCCGAACCGCATCGGCAAGCTCTGTTGAAAGTCTTGAATGAGGCATATGTATCGCATACTATCTCCCAAGACAAGTTTGAGGGGATCGTTAGTCACATCACGGCTAATGATCACCTCACTTTCACCGATGAAGAGATCCCCGCTGAGGGACCGAACCACAATAAGCCCTTGCACATCTCTGTCAAGTGCAAGGAATATCACATCGCTAAAGTCTTGGTAGATAATGGATCTTCCTTGAATGTGATGCCAAAAAGAACGCTTGATCAAGTGGCAATCAAGGGAGTCCAAATGCGCCCGAGCAACATGATCGTCCGAGCTTTCGACGGTTCTAAAAGAGAAGTGGTGGGAGAAGTCAATCTCCCAATCCAAATTGGACCCACCATCTTCAACGTCGAATTTCAAGTGATGGACATTACTCCCGCATACAGCTGTCTCCTCGGCCGACCTTGGATTCATGATGCAAAAGCTGTTCCTTCTACGCTCCACCAGAAAGTCAAATTCATTGTGGGTGACAAGCTGGTGACTGTACAAGCTGAAGACGATATACTCATCAGCAAGCCATCCACCATACCTTATGTGGATACAGCGGAGGAAGCTTTAGAAACCGCCTTCCAAGCATTGGAAATTGCCAATGTTGAAACGTTTCCCCGAGAAATGAAAAAGGTAGCCTCCATGCTCACCAAGAACGGATACTTGCCAGGACAAGGACTTGGCAAGGATTCCCAAGGAATTCCCGAGCTACCTATTATCAAGGACAATCCGGGGAAACAAGGGTTAGGATACAACCCTAATAAAGATCAAAGGACGAAGAGGAACCAAGATCCTTCTCGACGTTCTTTAAGCCAGATCTTTAGGAAGGCCGGTTCACAAACGTCAAGGCCGGTCGTTGTCATCAAGTGTTTTTCTCCTTCTGATAGGGATGTATAGACCCGATGACTATTAGAGATTACTCCTCGGGGACAGCCCGACCCCCGAGCCTCGATAGGGCACATGTTTCCATTATGATTATAATAAAATCATTCTTTATTCATTTCTTATTGTTTCTTTTCTCGCTTACAATAAACTTCTAGGCCGCATTATTTAACCCTGTTTGAATAAGCATAAATGAGGTTAAAATTGTCTTAATAATAATAAACCCGCATCATTTTTATGTGGAAGTGTGCGATAACTTAGAACACCTTTCCTTGGCCTCGACAAATGCCATCATGGATAAAAAAGGAAATCCTAAAAACAAAAACTCGGCAGGAAACCCAAAAGAGGGACTGCGCAAAATAAGAGCAGAGAACCCGCTAGAGATCCCACAAAAGGGTGACCTAGGCAAAAATTAGGGTTGTAAGAATAAACAAAAACAAAGGTCCGCTAAGACACCACAAAAGGGTGTTTTAGGCAAAAAATAAGGACAATCAAAAAGCGAAAAGAAATCCATGATGGTACCATGAGCCGAATTCAAAAAAGGTTCAAGGGAAGCTATCTAAGTTGTCAAAATCACAACGTCAATAACAAGATTTTCTTAACTTCATAAGTGTTTAATCAAACAAGCCTAAACACATAAGCCTACCTTGGCCAACCATTCTCACAAAAACCATTTTTGAAAAAATAAATCCCCTCTAAAACACAAACTTCAGAACAAAAATATCTTTCCTTTCTTTTCTCTCTTGTCCCAAACGATTTTAGGATAATCTAGTGGAAACATGGAGATATAGTGGTCAATAGGAGGGTTGACATGTCTTCTAAAGGAAGGGGAGGATCACTGGGTTGATGACGCCCATCTCAATATAACACGCATCATTCCTCGGTTACAGAAATCGGCAGCGCACAGCCCGTCTAGAGGAATGGCAAGATCCAAACAAAGAAACGCATCGGTTAATTCTTTTGAAAAAATAAATCAAATAGAATTAGGTGCATCATACCGCATACATGCATACAGATGATAGGTGTACTGGAAGATCACTTATTCTCTGTTTATTCAAAAAAAACAAAAACAAAAAAACAAAAAAACAAAAAATATAAACCCCAGAAAAAACAATGCGCCCGTATCATGTTCAGTACACCCGTACTAAAAATAGGGTTATGAACAAATTTTCAACTCAATACGGGCGTACTGAAATGGATATGGCCGTATTAGCCACAAAGAAATTTTCAAAGACCTCTTCATGAGGCAATTGCATAAAATAGAAAAATAGGAAAAATTGCTTGTGTATGGCAACGGTCAACAGAAAAAGCCGCAAATCGACAGAAAAAGCAATCAAATACAGAAAAAGCCAAAAAATGACAAAAAAGGCAAAAATACAGAAAAAGTCAAAAAATCAACGAAAAAAGGCAAAAGATTTAGAAAATCAACCGCATCGTACAGAATAACTGAGCCTGGAGAGGCTTGCCGAAATAATACTCCCCAATTGTACAGAATAACTGAGCCTGGAGAGGCTTGCCGAAATAATACTCCCTCATCAGAATAACTGAGCCTGGAGAGGCTTGCCGAAATAATACTCCCTCATCAGAATAATTGAGCCTGGAGAGGCTTGCCGAAATAATACTCTCTCATCATAACAGAATAATTGAGCCTGGAGAGGCTTGCCGAAATAATACTCTCTCATCATACAGAATAACTGAGCCTGGAGAGGCTTGCCGAAATAATACTCTCTCATCATAACTGAGCCTGGAGAGGCTTGCCGAAATAATACTCTCCAAAATAACTGAGCCTGGAGAGGCTCGCCGAAATAATACTCCCCAGAGATATCTCAGCTTCCACGCTCGGACTAAATTCCCCAGTGAAAGCTATCAAACCAAGATCAGCAAGATTCCCCAAGGAAGGCTTGATCATCCAAACAGAATATCCAAGTCGAAAGGACTCATACTTCCTCAGTGGAGAATAGCTTTCCAACTCAAGCAATGAGTGAAGCTAAGCCTGAAGAGGCTTTCTAAACAATACTCTGGGATACATAAGAACTTCAAATCCCCAGTCGCCTACTAAGAGGCATCCCTACAAAAAGCAAAAATCAATAAACCATTCCCCAAGTGGAATTCGGCTTTCAGCCAAACATCAAGCGTCAAGATGATCCGCCTAACAGAAGAGGCTAATCACAATCAATGACAAAATCCCCCAGCGGATAATAGCCTACACAGAGGCAACAAAAATCAGAAAATCAAAAAGAGTCACCCGAATAAGGATAACCGGGATACTCCACCAACGTCGAAAGGACGTCAGCCAATCATAAGGCATCGCTCACCTCAGAAAGAGCATCTTTGTGTCTGCATCCCCAAGGAATCAGAATTTCCCCAGTGGGCACCAACTACGCAATGGAAAGTTGGGACACAAGAACCTATGAGTAACTGCACATCCCCTAGACGGATCCCTGCGTTATCCAGCCCTCAGCGGCATCAAAATAAAAAAAAACAACCGTCGAAGCAGCATCGTGGACTGTGGAGACAAAATCATCACAATAGAATCCCCCAGCGGATAACAGCCTACGCAGAGGCAATAAAGCCAGAAAATCAAAAAGAGTCACCCGAATAAGGATAACCGGGATACTCCACCACCGTCGAAAGGACGTCAGCCAACCATAAGGCACCGCTCACATCAGAAAGAGCATCTTTGTGTCTACATCCCCAAGGAATCAGAATTTCCCCAGTGGGCACCAACTACGCAATGGAAAGTTGGGACACAAGAACCTATGAGTAACTGCACATCCCCTAGACGGATCCCTGCGCTATCCAGCCCTCAACGGCACCAAAATCAAAAACAACCGTCGAAGCAGCATCGTGGACTGTGGAGACAAAATCATCACAAATCCCTGGAGAGGGCAAACTCACGCTACCAAAGTGACCAGAAGCACGGAGGTATGCAACCCTGGGGAGGGCAAACCGCAGACCCTGGAGAGGGCAAACTCACGCTACCGAGGTTGTCAGAAACACCGAGGTATGCACGAGCCTGGAGAGGCGACGACTAATACTCAGCTACCCCGTCGTCAGAAACACGGAGGTATGCAGCTACCGAGGTTGTCAGAAACACCGAGGTATGCACGAGCCTGGAGAGGCGGTACTCAGCTACCCCGTCGTCAGAAACACGGAGGTATGCAGCTACCGAGGTTGTCAGAAACACCGAGGTATGCACGAGCCTGGAGAGGCGGTACTCAGCTACCCCGTCGTCAGAAACACGGAGGTATGCAGCTACCGAGGTTGTCAGAAACACCGAGGTATGCACGAGCCTGGAGAGGCGACGACTAATACTCAGCTACCCCGTCGTCAGAAACACGGAGGTATGCAGCTACCGAGGTTGTCAGAAACACCGAGGTATGCACGAGCCTGGAGAGGCGGTACTCAGCTACCCCGTCGTCAGAAACACGGAGGTATGTAGCTACCGAGGTTGTCAGAAACACCGAGGTATGCAGACCCTGGAGAGGGCAAACTCACGCTACCGAGGTTGTTAGAAACACCGAGGTATGCACGAGCCTGGAGAGGCGACGACTAATACTCAACCTGGAGAGGCTACTCAACAATTTTCCACCGGAAGACACTACAAGTCAGAAGGATGGCCTACTCCCCGGACAATTGGGTCAACTCCTTTACTTTTCAACCGGTACACCAAAAAGCCGTTTGACTAAGTAAAGGGGGGGCAGCTGTAGACCCCTAAAATTGTCCGGGTCGGAAATAAGACTCGAAGACTCTCAAAGATCGAAGGGAAGTCAGCCAGAAGGACTCCTAGAAGACCATAGGATGACTATCTGTAGGTTTAGAGGTCTTAGAGTAGCTAAAAATAAGAAAGTGAGAGGAGTGGAGCTCAATACGGCCTCTTTGGAGCTCAGTACGGCCCGTATTGCATTTTTGAACTGCAATACGGCCGTACTGAAACCAATACGGCCGTATTAATGTTTTTGAAACTCAATACGGCCGTATTGAATTCAATACGGCCGTATTGAATTCAATACGGCCGTATTGAAGTTCAAAACTTCAATACGGGCCGTATTGACACCAGGGGCCGTACTGCGCCTCACCCCTATAAATAAGACGTCATTTGGACGTCATTCTACACTTTTTCCAGACTTCTGGACCCTCTTGCTGAGTATTCTGGGGTTTTTGAGCAGTGTTCTGCCCTAGAATTCTCTCCGAGAGCCGATCCGACGAAGTTCTTGAGTTCTGAGCATTTAGCTTGAGAATTCGAACTAGTAGAAGGGAAATCTTTTTGATTTCCATAGTAAAGATTAATTTTTAGGGAAGGAGCGAGCGAGCGTGTAGTGGGAGGGAGCGCCAAAAAGCCTCCTAACATTTGAATATATAAAAGCACGCTTCAAAGGTTTCTTCTTCAAAATCCTTCCTTTTACTGCTTTCTGATTGTTGCATCGCATGTTTAATTTATTCATGTAGATATCTTATTCATAGCCGTTTATAATAAATAGGGGTAATTTAATAATTTTACACTATTATTAATAAAATAATCCGTCATAGGGAACCCGAAAGGGGCGTTGTGGGGTGCTAACACCTTCCTCGCACGTAACCGACTCCCTTACCCGACTCTGGTTGTAATGGCCAAAGTTGATTTTTGAAATCAATTGCCTTATCTCTTTTTCCAATGTTTTGAGTAAAACATTGGTGGCGACTCCAAGAACCCTTCGTTTGCGAAAACCACTAATCCATGGAGGGTCTCGCTTGAGATTAACATGGATTGGTGAATCATTTAATAAAATTGTTAGTTCGATGAGGTCTCAGTTTGAGAATAAGTTGTTCTAACAATCCACCATTTTCAAAACTTAAAAAGAGTCCGACCATCGTCGCGAATGCCAAGGTCCGTTTCGGCGGGTGGCGACAATTATTAATCCTTTCAACATATTCAATTCAATGTTCCTAAGGGTGAGCTCACACATCATGCTTAAGTTTCTAATCTACTCAATCAAACTCAACCCTTATATCATCAAAATGATAGATAAATGTTCATCCTACTCAGGACATTTGTCACCATATTAGTTTAACTTGTATAATCTTCTCCAATGATTAGGCACCTAATTGTAAGTTCACTATGTACTCATACTCGGTCTTCAAGTCTTACCACTTTATTTATACTCCAAGAAAACTCTTATTCACTACCTTGTCCTATAATCTCATACCTGGCCACCAAAATGAATCGACTAATATGCTTATTCAATATCCTTTGAATAATCCATTCGTTAATCGAGTCATACATAGTCCCTTACTACTAGGAGTAATTTCACAAATCAAACTTAAATTCCTAACTTGAGCCAAAAGATATATCTCTTTGACCATAAAGAAAGATAAATATAGATATTTCCTATTCAAAGCATCGACTGCTATAGGTTTACCCAGATAACAACTAAGATTAAAATCTTAATCCTTACAATTTCCAACTATCTCTTCTATCTCATATTCAATTCCTTCGGATCAAACAGATATTTAAGATCCTTATAATCACTAAATATCTCAATAATGTTTCTAAAATCTCAAGCGTAACTATTACAACTTCTAATTCAAGGTAATTTCTCTCATGAATTTTCCATTTCCTAGATGCTTAAAAACATAAGTTACTACCTTTGCATCAATAATCCACCCAAACCTGTCTTCAAAGTCATCACTATATCCCACATAAGACTTACTAGAGTCAGGTAATATTATCACTAGTCAATTTTGCCATAAGAGTTAGAACTACTCTTATACTTACTATCTCACATAAAGACAATACCCCTCATAGTGAATGTAGTCAAGGGCAATGCTATCCTAGAAATTCTTTCAATAAATCTCCAATAGTAAGCCTCATAAAACTTTTATTCTCGCTAACTTGCTTAGATATCTCTCTGCTTAAACATAACTTCTACCTAAGACAGATTCATGTTCACCTTAACTGAAATTTACAGGGACTAGAAAACTTAACATACAACCGTCTTGGATATATCTTCACCTTCAACTACAATAGGATCATATCACATCCTAAGATCAATATCACTAACCATACAACATTCACCATTTGATCCCTAAGGTCTTCTATTCACATATCGACATACATGCACATCAAGTCATATTAGAATGCCTACTTTAAACCTTCATATATATCATCCATAAGCATGTACATGAACAACCTTTACCACATAGCATCATATAACCTTAAACAACCTCTCAATCTACACGAAAACACCTCAAAACATGTCAATTCTTATCCTTGCATTGCCTACTAACCCGAAAACATTAGTATACAGACTAACTTCTATTTTTAACAACTATCAAAGAAAACAACACATAAAGAGTTCTACTCATCCACGTGATATCAACCTATCACTAAGTGAATAGGCTACAACTCTTAGTGAGACATGAGATTTTAAAAAAAAACAAATCATCTTCTTAGCTAAAGAAAAATTCAAAAATCACAACAAATATATTCAGTGCTTACAACTATACCTCTGATTACCAAAGCAGCTATACTGGAGTTCTAGACCTCCGTTTTACCTGATTCCAATTCCATTAGAAAGATAACATCCAAGGCTACCACTTTCCTGAAGACTAACAAAAATTCTAATTTTGTCAGTATAGCACTTGTACTGTCACAACAAAACATCTCCTACACCAGACAACAATAGTGTATCAACATCTAAAACCACAAAAATACCTCAATCCTTCCAAACTTACTCCTTTCCACCTGAAATTCATATCAAAGTTTCCCACTACAAATCTAAACCAAATAACTCACCTATTCAGTACAAAAGGCTTAGAAAATAAAATTTTCATGCAACCATCAAACTCTAAAAATCATCAACACTTCAATCTCTCCTTAAGAATACCAAAACTCCAATTCTCAACATACCTCATCTTTGGATTCAATTGCTACAACTATAGCTTTCAAAAATTTCACCAATCATAAATTCTTAATACACTTTAAAATAAATCAATGTCTTACCCAAATCTAAGGCCTCAATAGTTCCCACAATATTAACAACATATTTCGTCTACCACTACTCGCACATATGCTTGCAACACAAGCGATATTACTCAACCACCACTTCTTACGAAAGTATCAAACAATTAAGCAATCATAAGAATGAAGAAGAAAGGTCATAATGGTATTAGCTGACACTATCATGACTATCATTCCTCTAATTAAAAAAAAATAACTTAACAATATCAAACTTTACAATATCAACACAAGGAGAACATCATCATCATCATTATCAAAGCAAAACATCATCAAAGCAAAGCATCACCAAAGTATACAACAAACAAAACAATGTCAGAGTACACAACAGAATCTCGATAAGTCACGGCCGATTAGATCAACCTGCTCTGATACCACTAAATGTGACACCCTCTACCCCATTATTAATATACAACAAATGTAACAATAAGATATTACTTTTCTTCTTTTTGGGTAAATAAAATCTTTCATAGTTGACAAATATTTCAAATATAACAAGGTAGAAGATTCACATTCGTAACTCATAAATCATAACTCTAGTGTAAAAATTATAAAAGAAAAGAAGTTAAGATTTTCAATACAATTTAGTGTAAAACAAGAAATCATATATATACAAATAATAATAAAGGAAATATAAATTAACTCCAGTAAAGGTGGCAGTGCCTCCTGGTTAGGAATTAATTTATACTCCCAAATCATATAATAAAATATAACAAAAATGTACATCTTGGTCTTTTATCAAGAACGTTCAAATTACAATTCTTAACATATATTTTCCTTGAATTATACATGTTATTTACGTTATCTCTTCGTTAGAAATTATCAAAGAAGAGAAACTAAAGTTATAAAAGCAATAACATATTAAACTAAAATAACTATGCCCCGATGTCACATCCTATCAGAGCATGCCCAAATTGAAGCCTTTAAGCCTCATCACCAACATCCTCATGATGCTGATCATCTGCAACACAATTTAAAACATATACAAAAACAACAAGGGAGTGAGAAACATCTCACTCAGTTTCAGGTGCAGAAATAAAGGTTAAATAGCCCACACACACACAACAAATATAAGTCACATGTAAATAACATACATAAATAATCAAATATCACATATATATTCATTTATCATGCTATGATGTCATGGACTCAACTCATAAATGCATGCATGTGGCGCCATACGGAAGATTCACAATTCATCGTTGGTGACCCTAAGGTACACCTGGTTACATCACTGGTGACACTAAGGTACACCTTGTTAGTCGTGGGTGACCCTAAGGTACACCTTGTTAGTCGTGGGTGACCATAAGGTACACCTTGTTAGTCGTGGGTATGCGGCCTCAACGGCACACTTGGAGTAATATATGCATATGATGCATGTCATACATTCATAATCTCATGGACTCAACATTTAACTTATTACATAATTTCATTTAATACATCATGTCCTCATTTTTCATAGTCTCATAATCATAGTTTGTCTCAATAGTCCATTCTTAAGTCTCATGTCATTTGTCCATATTTCACTAGGTCATGTCATAAATACTCCTCATAAGGTCCGCACAGGAATTCACAGAGATCCAGAGAGCATTCTTGTTCATATTAAACCTCATTTATTATTAACATTAATTTCATATTCATTTATTACTTTCAACAAAGAACAAAGTAGAATAAATAGAAAATCGGACAGAACAACGGCACCTTTAACAAAAACAAAGTAGAGTAAATAGAAAATCAAACAGAACAACGGCACCTTCAACAAAGAACAAAGTAAAGTAAATAGAAAATCAAACAGAACAACGACATCTTCAACAAGGAACAAAATAGAGTAAATAGAAAATCAGACAGAACAACGGCAAGGGATTGGGGGCCAATCCGACAAACAACTATCCAACAATTATCCCCACACCCCTGAGCGAGGTTCTCACTCCCCCCCCTTACCTGGATAGGCGGAGTTGGAACTTGGGCAGGGTCTCCTCCTCTGGATCCCCTTTTTTTCTTTCCCTCTCTCTCTCTTTCTTTCTTTCTCTCTCTCTCTCTTCTCTCTCTCTCTCTCTTTCTCTTTTCTTTCTCTCTCTAAAATTTTCACTTCTTCTCCTCTGTACCAAATTTTCACCCCCTGCCCCTATTTATAGGCCTCCTGGCGCAACCGGAACGGCCGTACTGATTTCGGAACGGCCCGTTCCGGATCCTTCAAATGTGGGCAAATTTCTCAACTGGAACGGCCCGTTCCAAAACCGGAACGGCCCGTTCCGAGACTCAGCAGAACGGCCCGTTCTGTTTCTAGAACGGCCCGTGCTCCATACCAGAACGGCCCGTTCCATGCCCGTTCTGGAACTTGAAAAAAATAGCATATTCGCTCTTTTGGAACGGCCCGTTCTGCATTTGGAACGGCCCGTTCCGAAACCCAGAAATACCCTTGTCCCTTTATTAAAATTACGAAAATGCCATCAATAATTACGAAAATGCCATTACTAATAAAAATATCCTTTTAAGGAAATTGGGGTGTTACAAGTAGTCCAATTGAGTTGACTTTCAGATTGATGTCCCAAAATCTTCATGGTTAGAAACATTTTGTCCTCAAAATTTATTAAAATTTAACCTAAACGACTAACCATTCCATCATTATGTGTATATTTTTTAAATGTTATAAACAATACTGTTTAATGTGGAAGAGTTGCCACATCATGTGCACCACTTCTCTCAAAAGATCGAATCCTTAATTTTCTTTATTTGTGGCTCATCGCCGATTAATATTGGATGATAGTAACTATAGAAACTTGTAATACTTTAAATCCAATGGGAAGTTTCTTGCAATTGTGCAAATCTAAAACTTTTTTTTCTTCACTTTTTTGAAAAAAGACTATCACTTGCTACAAGAATCTAAATAATTGATACAAACCAAACTATATACAACCTTTCCAATCTCCTGAGCTCTCACATGAGCTTCCAAGAATGGACAGTATATCATGCACCACAAGCCTGATTATGTTGCTGCCAGATGAACTTGAAATGTCCATGCACTCCAGCAGGTCTGCATCACATGCTATCAAAACCCATTCATGATCATCATCCAGATACTTGATATCAAATGTCACCACCTCTAGTTTCAATCTCTTGGCGATTTCCTCTTTTAATTCCACAATACCACAGTCCAAAGAGACCTTAAACCTTATGATATCTTCTTTATATGTTGCCTTAATAGTCACACTCTTCACCCCTTTCCTAACTGGAAAAGGTGGCACATTGTTATAAAGAGTATTCATGTGTTGCATAGGAGCCAAATCAGAACGTTGAGGATTCATCCTGCAAGCTTCTGGAACCTGATCCTCCAAAACAGCATCTGCTGAAGGACATAGGTTTCTCAAGTCCTTAGAACTACCAGCACCCTCAAGTAGCTGTCCTACAAATGGCACTTGAGGTTCTGTTGTGTCCACAATGTTAGGCATAGGGTATGCAGTTGGGCGGTTTGGTGTACTAGTTCTAGTTGAGAGCAGTGTTGATTCCAGTGATCCCCTTAACACAAGACATTGCTCATTGTTGCCTGCTATGAATATATCTTTTGTAGGTGAAATTTCATTTGGGGGGCTTCCTTGGCATGAACCATGAGGAGTAGGATTTGCACTGCCTTCACTTGAGCCACTCCCAGTTCTCAATTTGTTTGAGCCTTTAGTGCCAATCTCCTGAATGGTACCAACTTTATCATTAATCAGTTTCTCAGGACTTTGTGTCCTTGCTCCAAGGAATTGTTCTCCCATCTCAATTTGTCTGTTGGTTTCTGATGCTCTAGAAGCATCAAAATCATTTTCATCCGTCTTAGGCTCTGATGGCCTAATAGTCAACGAGTTTTGGCAGTTGAACTTGTTTGAGGTGGAAGGCTCAGAAAAGGAACCAGCAGCAATGGGAAGTGAACTTGTACTTAGAGAATTTAAACCAAATGCTCCTTCAGCACCATGGACTGATTCAATAACACACTTGAGCTTGGACAGGGAACGGTTAACCTTTTTGATCTTTCGAGATGGCCAACGTGATATCCCATGCTGCCTACAGATTCGCTTCATTGTAGTAGGGCAAACTGTACAGCAAGAATGTATCCAAGAACTTTGTTAGACCTGCTACTAATAAAAATGAAAGCTACTGGTAATAGACACTAATCAATTTTGTGTTTTTGGTGATAATATATTTTTTGATATCTTTATGTTTCTAGTATGCGGTAAACTTAGAAATAATAAAAGCATAGATAATTAGTTATTGGCTTATTGCTATATATTTCATGTGCACTTCATTGTAGTAGAGCAAACGTGCACCTTTGTAGGGATGATAAATAAAATATTTCTTATAACTGTTAAATCTGAAAATGAAACATACCACCAAGGCTCTTTGCAGCATCCTTAAGGCTTCCTGTGAAGTAATGTTGCAAAATATCAAGACTAATTGATTTCTCGGCTTTTCCACGTTTTCTCTCTGAGGGTTTTTTTTTGGTTTTGGTCTCTAAGAGAGTGTTTTGATCAATGTGTCCACCTGCATTATCACCAAGGCTCCCTCCATCATTTATGTCATCGCAGTATGCCATTATTTGCTGTTCTGATGGCTCCGGTGGTAACGCCTCCCCCATATTTGGTGAGGCATGTCTAGGTGGTGACTTTGAAGATTGAGTAATTGGAATGGATTCAAACCTCAAATGAACTCTTTCATTTATTGCTTCTACAATTTCAACTGAACCATTCTCCTCGAGTTCAACACCAGCAGCAATCTTAAAACTCTGAAAATGTGGCTTCATTGTAGCCAATATGGATCCTAACAAACTCTTTTGTTCATTAAAGTCCGTGATCATAGGAGGCAGAAAAAACTCTAGCACATACTCATCATTTCCTGTGTGAGAACTTTGTAAGCACACTGCAAAACAGCTGGTTAAACCAAACATGATAGCATAATGTACTAAAGGATATTCAGTTTTGCAGAATTGGGTAATGTTTCCACAGAAGCACATTTTGTGGGACAAAAATGCCCTCCCAGCAACCCCTTGACCTTGTTGTAAGTGATGCTCAACACAGGCCTCATGGAAACCCCATGTACGAGCATCTATTACATAGAATGCTACCTCAGTTATAGACATGCAGACTTGCCCCATGCAACAGCCATCAAAACTTGAGCAACTTTTCTTAACACCACCACCATGTGCCAAAACACTCCGATGCTTACATGGAACCCACGTTTGCGCCAGAGGCAAGCTATGAGTTTCACAGACAACTGTCAATATCTCCAAAATCTCAGCTAACGCGTATTGGCGGTCTTCATTACAAATCTGGTTTAAAAGAATTGCCAAGTTATATCTGTGACAATACAGGGGTAAGATAGAAGTCACAGGACAACATATATATCTTATCTTTTGAGAAAATAAAAGCAAAATAGGGATTCATCATGCATGATAGTAGAAAACGACCTGATTGTATGGATGCTCCAGAATTTCTGAACTCCTCAAATTAACTGCCTGCAAGGAAACTGACAGCAGGTAACTCAGGAATCTAAAAATTTTAGTAATCACATACATTTTCCAACATGTTAGTGACAGGAGTCAAGTACCCATACGACAGTTACCTTTGTCAAGACTCAAGATCAATGTTTAAGGACATATTAGTATATTTCGTTTAACCATCACATGAAACTCATCAAACATGAGCACATCATGCAGCTTATAGTAAATAGTACAGTTCAAAAGAAACCCAACCTCAAGGGCTTTGCAGATTTTATCAACCTCAGGAGCATAGTTAATCTTCTGTGAAGTCATTATCAACTCCAGTACAGCCACACATGACTGTCCAGCAGGCTCAAACACAGGTAGAGCTAAGGTTCCACGAACATTGTAATGTTGTGCGTGATTTAGGCGCTGATACTCCTTGCTGGAATAATACTGAACATTGGGAGTCCATTCTGGAATTTTGTGCTGAAAAACTCGACCGGGAAGGCCTTGGATTTCATCATTCTCCCCATCCACAGAAAACATATACATCAAGGAGACTGTTCTGTACTGGTGGAGTCCATTACTATGTGGATCAAGCACAAATGGTTGGCCTGAAGTTGTAAGTGCATAGCGGTTGCCATTCCTCACAGGTGCCCAAACCTGAGCAAGAACATTCTGTTCAGTCAACTCTTTGAAGTGGCGAAGCGCTTGTGTCATTCTTTCCTTGATTAGACAATAGCCATCTGGATTTTCTGAAGGTGGAAGAGCTACAAGGGGTGACACAGTTTTTTTGTTGGCATCATTTTCAACTGGATTTTCATTCGTTGTATTTGTATTACCTGAAAGCAGCGGTGTCAGTACGAACAACTGCAGGTCCATCAAAAACTTCAAGGTTCATGTTTAGCATAAGATGTCATCGGAATAGACTATGAAAGCTTAACAGTTATGGTAAAAACAATTTTTTAGCTCAATTTTATATCATATATAGCACTTCTAAGTTTATAAATAACTAAAGTGCCATAAATAGCCAACATTCCAAGAAAGTAAGAATTATTGACAAAACTATGGCCTTTAAATATGTGATTGATTCAAAGCCAATGAAAGGTATAAACAAATGAAGCCTTAAAGTTTAACTACTCAATTTATAAGATGAAGACAGGAAGAAAATTTATCTTTGAACCAAGATGGAAGATACATGTAGCAAAACTTCATTAGATATGGAAATTGCAACTATATTTCATTTGCCTTCTAATCAATTTTCTCAACAATATAGAACTTCAAGAACAGAAAGAGAAATAATTATGGAAAAAGTTAAAAGTCCTTCAATTTACATAAACTATAAGCTAAGAAATAGACAAAGAAGCTCCAAATAAAAACTACCGAATAACATAATTCAAAACCCTCTTAAATTTCACAATCAATTAAAGCAAGTTCAGGCTGCTAGGCTATTCAGTTTCAGTCAACATGGCATCAAGCAAGTCATAAAATTTGAAGAAAACTACAAAATTCAATTCAACATCCAAACTGAAACAAACCAAAACACACAGAAACAAAACAGGGATATGTGGCAATCAAAGAAAGATACCTGAAGCTGCAATCCTGATTTGTCTGTCATCTTCAACATCAGAAAAAGCCCAGACAGGAGAAAAAGGTTGTTCAGAGATAGTGGATAGGAGAAAAGGAGACATGGGGTTGGAGACCAAAGAGACATGATCCAAGGGCCATGGACTTTCAAGGCCAATGTCAAAATCCATGGCAAACCCATGTTCCTCCAGTGGCTTTGACTTGGGAGGAAGGTCATGATTTTCTTCCTTGGATTCTGACATTTTCACAAGGATGTTTTTGCTTGAAAATTAGTGTGTACAGAGTTATGAAAATTGGAACTTTGTAATGATCATGAAGAGATAATTGAGAACCATTGAATAGAGAATGATGATTGAGTAAAATTGCAGAAGGTGGAGAATATTAGAATATGTAACAAAATAAAATTTTAAGCTTAAATATACTTTTGTTCTATCTAATATACCATTTTGTTTTCGTCCTTATAATTTTTTTAAAAAATAATTCTTATAAAATTTATCTTTTTTAGATTGATTTTTGTCAATTTGTTTTTATCTTTGCAATATACTCTTTTTTTCTTTTTCATTTTTTTAATATGTAAGTAATTCACTTTTGGCCTCTAATTTACTTTTAACAAATCAACTCAAAATAAATAAAATATTACATGGACTAAAATATAAAAAAAAATGTCATGAAGACTAAAATAAAATAATAAAAACGAAAATGCTATGGACTATTTAAAAATAATAATTTTACAAAGATTAAATAAAAAGGGTATATTACAGTGAGAAAAAGCATACTTTACCCAAAAAATTTACTATAGATATGCCACTTGCTTGTGAGACAAAAGATGATTGAATGTTGGATAAATAATGTTACAAAAGACAGAAATTTTTCATTGTTGGGATCAAATGCCAGTTGCAAAAAAAAAAGATGGCCACTAGGTACTTGTCTTTTTCTTTGCTATAATTTACAACTCTTTTTCAGTACACAGGGAAAGCATATGTGAGGTAAGAAAATAAAAATGATGGTATAATCTACCAGGAGCAGATATTTATCAATGTGGGGTTGGTTGAAGGTTACATGTGCAAAATTTATTATTAGTTTTTGTCATGTTACAGTAAGACAATTTATGTAAGAGAGAAAATAGCAAAACAAAATTCATGTAAGATTATTAAAGTAGATACTGACATTAAAAAAAAAAGAAGAAGATAATCGTCCTGTGTTGCTGTGCAACTGTGGAACAAGTAATTTTTTTGTCTTTTAGTTGTAGTAATGTGGATGAAATAAAATACCTTTCCATCACCATATTCTACTGGTCCTAACAATGACTTAATGTAATATTTATGAATGACATTTCAAGAACTACCAGGCAAAAATCAATTTTGAAACATTAGAATAAAAGAAGGGCTTTGATCTTGTCAAAGCCAAACTTAACAGATTTTTTATTTTTTTCAGCTTTATTATTTCTCAACCTTTCTTTGCCAACCATGTATTGTTTATTATGCAGGCATCCAAGATAGTTGGTGATGCCCACACTCTAGGAAGTCAACAACTTCCTTGTGAATGTAAACATGGTGAAATCTTCATGGTATCTTAAATCAAATTTTATGCACCCAAAAAGAAATTAAATTATAAAAAAGTTAAAAACATGAATTTGAAAACATTAACCAAAGACTCATTAGTTAATATTAAAACATTTAAAGCATAAATCTTAAGTTTAAAGTCATTGTGGCTATAATATAATAATGATAATAATAATAATAATAATAATTGTCAAAAATTTAATTTTATTAATTTATTTCTGTATTGTAAACTGTAATCCACTTAAAAAAACATTTTTTTAGAAAAAGAATAAGATAATTTGTATATTTTTTAACTCATATATTTTCATTAGTTTATGAACTTATTTATCAATTCAAATTAATGTTTTTAAATTGTCTATCCAATTAAACAAATTAATTTCTTTAACTATTTTAATTAATACTTAAAATTTTCAATTAATATTAAATATAATGAAAATTTTATCAATCATCGTTATAACAATATTTCATCAATCAAAATGACTTTTGAGATAATTTAAAATAAGAATTTTAAATATGTTTCATGTTATAATTTATAAAAAAAAATTTGTTACAAGAGATAATTCATAATATTTTATTATCAGAAAAAAAAATTCTTAAAGATTTTAATTTGTATTTTTATAAATTTTAAGTATTTGAAAATATCCGTGCAATATAGGAAATACTTACTAGTAAAAGGTAATCTGCTTTATTGACTCAACTGTGAGTGAAATTTTGAGATTTGTGTTTTTTTTTTTAATGAAACCTATCAAAAAATTTACTTAAGAATAAAAATAAATTCATTTCAGTGAAACAGAAAAATACAATATATAAAGTTTAATGTGATACTGAATCATACAATGCATCCAAATAAGTGAGTAGTTTTTGTTTGATGAGAGGGACAGTGTTTGCTTACGAGATGCAGCCGAAAGATTATATTATGGATTGCACATTCAAAAGGTGAAAAGAAGAAGCAAAAACAAAAAGAAAAAGTTGATACATAAATGGATATGCTTTTTTGATTATGGATGTCAAAATGCACTGTTTATGGTTTAATGGGTCATTAGTGACATTAGTAGTTTGTTTATTAGAAAATAAGTTGCTTAATTACTTCATTTGAAATAAATAATTTCCCTCGTCACCGAATCTGTCCGAAATATAATTTGACTAATTGACTTTTTTTTTTTTATTAAATTAAAGTTGCTGTCATTAACACCAACCGTTGCAAAATAAATAAATGAAGAAAAATAAATGGACAGATTGTCAGGGAAAAAACAATTTACAGTATAGATAGAAAAAAATTGGCTCGAATCCAGTGGGAGATGTCTATATATATTAATATTGTATATGAAGAGGGATTTCCTTATTTTAATAGATAGACTATTTTATTAAATAATTTATATTATATTAAATTTTAATTATTAAATTAATTGAGTTAAAAAATTTTAATATATAGTTTAAATATGTAAATTTTTAAAAAAATTTAAAATTATATAATACTTTATTATATATACTTATATAACTTGTAGTTAATATATAAAACACTTTTATAATTATTTGTTAATTTGAATTAATGAAACGAAATATTAAATAATTTTTAAAATTTTAAAAAATTATATTAATATATATTTTAAGAACTTTTAAGTTAACAGTTAAATCATTAAAATTGAATATAGAATATAAGTTATTAAGTGAAGTAAGTTTAGATATCTCTTTATATATGTTATATAATTGTTTAAATTTTCTGATATTTTTTAACTTATTATATAGATAAATTTTTTTAAAAAAATCTGTATGAATATAAGTTAAAAATGTCTTTTAAGAATGTTTTTACTAAAAAATAAATAGTACTTTTCGATAAGAAGGATTTTAAAAGTGTTTCTAAGCTTATATTTGTAATATCCCATTTTTTAAAAATAAATAATAAATAAATTAGAATAATTAGAATATTATAAGGGAAATATTTTTTTGTTAATAAAATAAAAGGAAAAAGGTAAATTAGGAGATTTTGGATTAAACTTTGGAGCAAACCTAGAGGCTAATTAAAAAGAAGAAAAGGAGAAGGGATTGCGCATCTTCTGAAACCTAGAGTACTCGTAGGAGAAAATGTAGAAAAAATAACTAAGGAAGGCATAGATTAGCAGCTAGAGCTACAGGTAGGGGTGGATATACGGACCGGTCCAGCCCGTTTAAGGCCTGGTCCGTAAAACTCGCGTTTTATACGGGTTGGATAAGTTCGATCTGTAAAATAAATGGACTTATTTTTTAAGTCCGTATTCGACCCGCTAAAATTTGCAGATAACGAACCAGTCCGCGAGCCTAAATAATGGTTTAAAAAAATAAATTTTTAAAAAATAAAAATGCATAAAATTACAAGAAGAAAATATTTTATTTATAAGCTAAATTTTATCATACTAAAATTTATCAATAGTTAAAATGGTTTAAAATACTAAATTTTATTTATAAGCTAAATTTTATCATACTAGCCCACGGATTAAATCCGCCAAGTCCGCGGACTTCATGGGCCAGGCTCAAAAATTAGACATAGTCATATGAATTTGAAAAAAACGGGTCCATTATCCGCGAAATCTGTGGACTTACGGACCGGTCCGCGGACCCGGGTCCATCTACCCACCCCTAGCTACAAGAAGCGCATTGTTTCGCAAGATCGTCACTCCTAGTAGGAATAGTGAGTTTGTCAAATCCTTTGGACACATATGAGGGATAAGGGTAGATGGGTGATCTCTAAGCCCCTTAGGCTGATCAATTTAATTTATGTGTGTGTATGAATGAATCAGGTGTTGATGCTTGTTGGATTGAGATATTGGTGTTGAATTGAAGTGATGATGGATTAGGGTGATGCATTCATATAATTAGGGTTTTTAATTGGTTTGAGTGATAAATAAGTGTTTTTGATCGATTTAATTGTGAATTAAAATGAATGAATGTGCATGGATGTGTGGAAAAGATTAACTATGTAAATCCCGAGTTTGTGTAGTGTAGATTCTATGATTGCCCTAGGTGCGGGGCTGTTAGAAAGGTTCAAAACTCTCAACACTCTGGTAGTCAAGTGTGAGGTGTTGCACTTGATGCTAATTTTATGAGAGGGGTGACGTTGGGCATGGCCTTCACCATGGAGGGTGAAACTAAGATAGAGAGGTCTCAAACCTTGCCATGCAGGGTGCGAGTGATATATCCCTGCTAAGCATGAGTTTGGTAAAAAGGTTTTTAACCTCTATACATCAAGCCCGAGTCCAACCTCGCCAAGTGCCATGTATGTCTTTTCCCTTGTAGAGATGTTTTAGTTTACAAATTAATTAATAAATAAGGAATTGTGAGGAGGGATTGACATTGAGGACTAAAAGAACAAATTAATGAATAATGTTGTGTAAAATAGTGAAGTCTATTATGCCAATACCTATGGTGATGTATGAAGAGTTATGTTATGATAACATTGAATGGTTGTGATGAATACTATGATGATGCATATTGTGAAAGTATTGATGATGAGATAAGATGAATAAGTCTAATGTTGCAGACTGACACACAAGGTAATGATTTATGCATATTGTGTTGTTGTGATGTTTGTATTGAGTCCATGCATATATACTTTGTTCGCATGATAATGTGAGTCTATGTAGGTGGGGTATTGTAGTTAATCTACATATGGGTGATATGGTGGGAAAACCTCTAATGGAAATTGAAGGCTACCATGGCCAGTTGTAACACTTTGATAGGACTCTAATAGACATCCCTCAGTTAAGGGCAATTTGGGAGGATCACAATTGATAGGTGATTCCTACACTATTCGGTGGGTGGTCCCATTACATGACTCTTAGGCTATTTTGTATTGATGATGTCGAGGAGGAGATTGGTACCACATGTATATTATTTAGGAGCATGCATTGCACAAATCTTAAATTATGATTGAATTATATTATGTAACTTGTTGATCATGAATGATGAATGATTGTATAGTGATTGTAGATGTATGGAAGAATGCTTAAATGTGTGTGAGACATTATTGATGTTATAGATGTGTGTGTTCACCTTTATGTCTAATATATATTGTGTATGGATGCGATATATTCTCACTCTTTATGTTTATATGTTTGTGTTTGAGTTGAACATCACTTGTAAGACTAGAACAAGTATAAGAGGAAGTGTTTGATGAATGAGAGGCCTAAAGAGAGGTTTTGCTTTGATTAGTGTGATATTAAGGTAGAGTTTTAATCTTAGTAGTTATTGTTAAGAATATTTGGCTTGTTCCCTGATCTCAATATATTTTGTTCTATAAATATTACCAAATGATTCATAGCCCTTAATTGCTAATTAAAGTTAATTCCTAAATTCGTGATACAATTATTTGGAAAGAATAATAACTGTTGATATTATTTATAATATTCAGCCCATATAATAGAAACTGTAACACCCCAGTTTAATTTTCATGCTTTTTAATGAGGGTAATTTAGTAATTTTCAAGGTGACTTAGTAGCCAAGAACGGGCCGTTCCCAAATTGGAACGGGCCGTTTCAAACTACTAAAACAAGCATGATTTAGTAGCCCAAAATGGGCAGTTCTCAAACTGGAACGGGCCGTTCCAAACTACTCAAATGGCCTACAAATCCTAGTTGGGAACGGGGCGTTCCAAACCACCAAAAAGGCTTGTAACCCTAGTTGAGAACGAGCCGTTCCGGTTTTAGAACGGGTCGTTCCAAACATGGCTGTTATGTGTTAAAGTGCAACTTTAGAACGGGCCTTTCTGGTTTTAGAACGGGTCGTTCCAGATGAGAATTTAATACATGATGAAAGGATCCGGAACGGGCCGTTCTGGATTCGAAACGGGCCGTTCTGGATTCGAAATGGGTCGTTCTGGCCACTCCTGAAATCTATAGATAGAGCACTCTGACAGTGTTTCTAGACACACTCTCTAAAGACCAAGGAGAACCAAGAGAATGAGATTGGCCAGATTTCGCTCTAGCTTCGCCCTCTGCTCATCCAGGTAAGGAGGGAGTGAGAAACCTAGCTCGGGGGTGTGGGAATAATTCTTGGGTAGTAGGATTTGCTCCCAATCCCTTGCTTGATGCATGCTTCTAGGAACAGACAAAATATGAATGTTTTCTGTTTTGCTTTCTGATTCTTTTATTGTGTTCCTTGTTGGCTGTGATGTATAAATATGTGATTATTTTGAAAATAGATATGTTTTGATAAGAATTAGAGTGCTCTATGGGTTCCTGAGAGAACCTTATGAGAAAAAGGCAAAATATGAATATTTTCTGTTTTGCTTTCTGAATATTTAGTTGTGTTCCTTGTGTGATGTAGAGTGTGAATATGTATTTGATTTCATAATTAGATAAGTTTTGATATGAATTAGAGTGCTCTGTGGTTTCTTGTGGCAAACCCTATGAAGTAAAATTAGGAATATGATCTTTGGATGATTTTGAGTCAATATATGTAAAATTGATGATGACTTCATGTTTTGGATAATTACTTGGTATGATTTATGTATATGACTATGAGAAGTTTCTTGCATGAGACTATGTGAGCATGATGTGAGAATGTGAAAGGTGAACATATGATCTGTGATATGATATTGTGAAATAATGCTACATGAGATATGATGAGACGTGATAAGTGAAATGTTGAGTCAATGAAATCGTGAATGTGTGACATGCATCATGTGCATTTATGAGCTAACAAGGTGTACTTTAGGGTCACTGGTGATGTAACAAGCTAACAAGGTGTGCCTTAGGGTCACCAGTGATGTAACAAGCTAACAAGGTGTACCTTTTCACTAGTGATGTAACATGCTAACAAGGTGTACCTTAGGGTCACCCACGACGTAACATGCTAACAAGGTGTACCTTAGGGTCACCCACAACGTAACATGATGATATGACGAGATGATATGATGAGATATGTGGTGAGACATGTGACTGGCGCCACATGCATGTATGAGTCGAGTCCATGATATCATTGCATGATAAATGAGTGTACATATGATACTGATTATGTATATGTATTGTTTATATGTGATTGCTGTTTATGACTTGTGATATGTTTGTTGTGTATGTGTGTGCTATCAAACCTTTATTTCTGCACTTGAACCTGAGTGAGATGTTTCTCACTCCTTTGTTGTTATTTGTCTATGTTTTTTAAATTGTGTTGCAGGTGATCATCAGCATGAGAATGTTGGTGATGAAGCTTAGGCTTCAGTTGGGCATGCTCTGATAGGATATGTGACATCGGGGCATAACTAGGCTTAGTTTAGGATGCTATTTCCATTAAACTATTTGAAAACTCAGTTTTATTTCTTTGTAATTTCCGTGTTGAAGATATTGTTTATGAGTTTATGAATGTGAATTCTCTATGTAAGATATTTGAGAATTTGGTTTTATTTATGAAAGATTTTAATTAAAGCATTTTTTTTTAAATGATTGTATATGTATGTTGGGGTAGAGGGTGTCACATTTAATGGTATCAGAGCAGGTCGATCCAATCGGCCGTGAGTTATGAGTCTACTATGCCTGTTTGGTAGATGAATGATGGAATGAATTGATTGTGGAGCTTATTAATATGCTAGTGTGATGAATGATTATGTTTGTTGTTATTTAATTGTGTGTACCGTTTTCTTAGAATTTGGCTGGTAAACCTGATATAGCTTAGATGATGTTATTTATGATTATTTTTCTTCATTCTCATGATTGCTTATTTGATTTGATACTTCTTGCTTACCTAAGAAGTAGTGGTTGGGTGGTATCGCTTGTGTTGAAAGCATATGTGAGAGTAGTGGTAGACGAGATATTGTGCTAATCAACTAGAAACTATTGAGACCTTAGATTTGGGTGAGACATTGATTTGTCAAGTGTATTGAGAGTTTATGGTTGATGGAGTTTCTAGAATCTATAGTTGTAGCGACTGAATCCAAGGAGGTTATATCTTGAGAATTGGAGTTTTGGTATTCTTGATGAGAGATTGAAATGTTAGTATTTTTCTTGAATATTGGTGCTTACATGTTAACCTTTTATGGTTTAGGTAGCATGCGAGTTTTATTTTCTAAGTCTATTGTGCTAAATATGTGAGTTGTTTTGGTTTAGGATTGTAGTGGGAAGCTTGAATATGAATTTGAGGTGTGAATTTGGAAGGATTGAGGTATTTTCGTGGCCTTAGATGTTGGTACACTATTGTTGTCTGGTGTAGGGGATGTTTTGCTCTGTAGTTTTGTTGTGCCAGTACAAGTTCTATATTGATAGAATTAGATTTTATGGTCTTCAAAAAAGTTGTAGCCTTGGACGCTATCTTTCCAATGGAACTGGAATCTAGTAAAACGGAGGTCTGGAACTCCAGTTATAGCTACTTTGGTAATCAAAGGTCTAGTTGTAAGCGCTAAATATATCTATGGTGGTTGCTGAATTTTTAGCTAAGAAGATGATATTTTTAGAATCTCGTGTCTCCATAAGAATTGTAGCTTATTCTCTTATATTTCTTTTGAGATAGGTTTGAGATCATTTAGATGAGTATAACTCTCTAGGTATCATTTTCTTTGACAGTTGTTGAAGGGATATGTATGGTGTCATGATATTTTTGAGTTGTTAGGCAATGCAAGGATAAAAACCGATTTTGTCATGATGTTCTGAGATGTTGTCATGTGGATTGAGAGGTTGTTTAAGGTTGTATTATGCTATGTGGTAAAATTTGTTCATGTACATGCTATATGGAGTAAATGGTGATTGATTCGTACATGCTTAGGGATGATATATATTGAATGTTTGAAATAGGTATTCTAATATGATTTGTTATGTGTGTATGTTGATATGAGGATAGATGACCTTATGGATTAATTAGTGGTTGTTTGTGTGTTTAGTAGGGTTGACATCAAGGTGTGATATTATCAAATTGGAGTTGAGAGTGAGGATTTATCCAAGACAGCTTTAGGTTAAGTTATCTAAGTATGATGTTTGGTTGTATGAAGTGAGTTTTCTAGGTCTTTTAAATTTTAGTGGAGGTATAATGTAGATCTATCTAAGATAGAAGTTGTGCTTAAGTGCGTGATACCTAAGTCAATTAGAGAGGTTAGGAGTTTTCTTAGATTAGCTTATTATTATAGGAGAGTTATTGAAGAAATTTCTAAGATAGTATTACCTTTGACTAGATTGACCAGGAAGAGAGAGTTGTCTTTATGTAGGATAGTAAGTGAGAGTAGTTTCCAAACTCTTAAGGAAAGATTGACTAGTGTTAATATTACCAGATTTTAGTAAGTCTTATGTGGTATATAGTGATGCTTCTAAGACGGGTTTGGGTGGAGTGTCGATGCAAGAAGGAAAAGTAGTAGCTTAGGTTTCTATACAATGGAAAATTCATGAGAGGAATTACCTTACCCATGACCTTGAGTTAGTAGTTATGATATTTACACTAAGATTTGGAGACACTGCCTGTATGGTTCTAAGCTTGAGGTATTTAGTGATCATAAGAGCCTAAAATATCTTTTGACCAAAGGAGTTGAATATGAGACAAAAGAGATAACTAGAATTTCTTAAGGACTAGGATTTTGATCTTAGTTGTCATCTGGGCAAAGCCAATATGGTGGCTGATGCTTTGAGTAGAAGACCTCTAAATATATCTTCCCTTATGGTTAGAAAGATAGATTTTTTGGCTCGATCTAAGGATTTAAGTTTGGATTATGAGGTTACCCTTAGTAGTGTGAGACTAGGTATGACTTGAGTAACGAGTGGATTGTTAAAGGAAATTGATAATTAGTTGATTCATTTTGGTAATAAGACATGAGGCTATATGACAAGGTGGTGGATAAGAGTTTGCCTTGGGTATAGATGAAGTGGTAAGACTTGGAGATCGAGTATATGTACCCAGTGAGCTTACGCTTAGGTGCTTAATCTTTGGAGAGGGTCATAGAAGTAAAGCTAATATTGTAGTAGATGCCTTGATTAGGATGACCATTCATCTATCGTTTTTATGATTTAAAGGTTAGATTTGATTGAAGAGTTTAGAGACTTAAGCTTGGTGTGTGAGATTACCCTGAGGAGCATTGAATTGATTATGTTGAAAGTGACTAGTGAATTAATGGATGAGATTCAAGAAGCCCAAGAGTCAGGTCCTTTCTTAGTGAACCAAGTGGAGAAGATTGGTAAGAGTATAGATAACCTTTTCTGAGTAGGAATCGACGTTGTTTTGAGGTGCAAGAACAAAATTTGGGTGCCTAGTAATCCTGAATTAAGAGAATGATCTTAGAGGAAGGACATAAGAGTTCTCTTAGTATTCACTCGGAAGCTACTAAGGTGTATCAAGACCTTAGGAAGATGTTCTGGAAACTTAAGGTGGAGAGAGAAGTAGAGGAATTTGTATACTCATGTTTAGTATGCCAGAAGTCTAAGTAAAAACACTAGAATTCTTTAGGACGTTTACAGCCTTTAGACGTCCTAGTTTGGAAGTGAGATGTTGTATCTATAAACTTAGTTGTAGGTTTGTCTGAAATGCTTAAGAAATTTGATTCCTTTTTGGTTACAGTGGATAGACTCACCAAGTTTGCTTGTCTTATCCTTATTGATGACAGATATTCCTTAGAGAGATTGATAGAGTTGTACATCAGTGAGGTAGTAAAGTTACATGTGATTTTCTACTAGTATAGTTTCCACATCAGAGTGGTGTAGCGGAAGCATGATGAGAAATTTTTATGAAAGTGTTATTTGGCAATAGAGAGCAAGATCCATGAAGTTTATCCATTCAGGTTTTCGATAAATTTCAGGGATGAAATTTCTAAAAGGAAGGGAGAATTGTAACACTTTAGTTTTCATGCTTTTTAATGAGGGTAATTTAGTAATTTTTAGGGTGACTTAGTAGCCCAGAACGGGTCGTTCCTAAATTTGAACGGGCCATTCCAAACTACTAAAACAAGTGTTTAGTAGCCTAGAACGAGCCGTTCCCAAACTGGAACGAACCGTTCCAAACTACTCAAATGGCCTACAAATCCTAGTTAGGAATGGGATGTTCCCAAATTGGAACGGGGTGTTCCAAACCACAAAAAGGCTTGTAACCTTAGTTGAGAACAGACCGTTCTGGTTTTAGAACGGGCCGTTCTAAGCATGGTTGTTATGTGAAAGTGCAACTTCAGAACGGGCCATTCTGGTTTTAGAACGGGTCATTCCAGATGAGAATTTAATACATGATGAAAGGATCCAGAACGGGCCGTTCTGGATTCAAAACAGGTCGTTCTGGCCACTCCTGAAATCTATAAATAGAGTACTCTGACAATGTTTCTGGACACACTCTCTAGAGACCAAGGAGAACCAAGAGAAGGAGATTGGCCAGATTTCGCTTGCCTTCTTCTCATCCAGGTAAGGGGGAGTGAGAAATCTCGCTTGGGGGTGTGGAAATAATTGTTGGGTAGTAAGATTGACTCCCAATCCCTTGCCTGATGCATGCTTCTAGGAACAGGCAAAATATGAATGTTTTCTATTTTGCTTTCTGATTCTTTTGTTGTGTTCCTTGTTGGCTGTGATGTATAAATATGTGATTGATTTTGAAAATATATATGTTTTGATAAGAATTAAAGTGCTCTATGGGTTCTTGAGAGAACCCTATGAGAAACAGGCAAAATATGAATATTTTCTATTTTTCTTTCTGAATATTCTGTTGCGTTCCTTGTGTGATGTAGAGTGTGAATATGTATTTGATTTCATAATTAGATAAGTTTTGATATGAATTAGAGTGCTCTGTGGTTTCTTGTGGCAAACCCTGTGAAGTAAAATTAGGAATATGATCTTTGGATGATTTTGAGGCAATATATGTAAAATTGATGATGACTTCATGTTTTGGATAATTACTTGGTATGATTTATGTATATGACTATGAGAAGTTTCTTGCATGAGACTATGTGAACATGATGTGAGAATGTGAAAGGTGAACATATGATCTGTGATATGATATTGTGAAATAATGCTACATGAGATATGATGAGACGTGATAAGTGAAATGTTAAGTCAATGAAATCGTGAATGTGTGACATGCATCATGTGCATTTATGAGCTAACAAGGTGTACCTTAGGGTCACTGGTGATGTAACAAGCTAACAAGGTGTGCTTTAGGGTCACCAGTGATGTAACAAGCTAACAAGGTGTACCTTAGGGTCACTAGTGATGTAACATGCTAACAAGGTGTACCTTAGGGTCACCCACGACGTAACATGCTAATAAGGTGTACCTTAGGGTCACCCACGACGTAACATGATGATATGACGAGATGATATGATGAGATATGTGATGAGACACGTGACTGGCGCCACATGCATTTATGAGTCGAGTTCATGATATCATTACATGATAAATGAGTGTACATATGATACTGATTATGTATGTGTATTGTTTATATGTGATTGGTGTTTATGACTTGTAATATGTTTGTTGTGTGTGTGTAGTCTATCTAACCTTTATTTCTGCACTTGAACCCGAGTGAGATGTTTCTCACTCCTTTTTTTGTTATTTGTCTGTGTTTAAATTGTGTTGCAGGTGATCATTAACATTAAAATGTTGGTGATGAGGCTTATGCTTCAGTTGGGCATGCTCTGATAGGATATGTGACATCGGGGCATAGCTAGGCTTAGTTTAGGATGTTATTTCTATTAAACTATTTGAAAACTTAGTTTTATTTCTTTGTAATTTCTGTGTTGAAGATATTGTTTATGAGTTTATGAATGTGAATCCTCTACGTAAGATATTTGAGAATTTGGTTTTATTTATGAAAGATTTTACTTAAAGCATTTTTTTTAAATGATTGTACATGTATGTTGGGGTAGAGGGTGTCACAGAATCAAAATGATGAAAGATTCTCTATTTAACATCCCCTCAAATTGAAGCATCTGATCAAGAAGCATCAATTTTCTATTTAAAAACTAGTGGCGAGATCAAGGAATAACTTTGGTAAAAATATCAATGAGCTGAAGCTGTGAAGTGACATGAGGAAGAGTGATGATATGATCATTAAATGCTTCACAAATGGAGTGTCAATCCACCTAAATATGTTTGGTACATTCATGAAACGCCTAATCTATAGTAATAGATGGGCATTGTAGTGGTTTAAGGTATTCCAAGTTTTACGATCAAACCACAAAGCCAAAAAATCTTAGAACAAGCTATAAATATAGCTTGATATTCAGGCTTAATGGATGACTTGGAAACTCGGACTTGTTTTTATTCTTCCACGAAATTAGAGTAGGACCAAGGAACATACACCATTCAGAGATAGACCTTCAAGTATCATGACAACCCACCTCACTAAAAACAAGCAAGGTAAGATATGTGCTAGTGAAAAAAATAATCCTCGTTGAGAAGTACCTTTCAAGTACCTAATGATGCCATGTACAACACCTATGTGAAAACGATGAGGACTGTGCATGAATTGAATAACTTGTTAGACCACAAAGGAAATATTAGGATGGGTAATGGTCAAATAATTAAGGATACCATTAATTGACATTACAAAGGATCAGGTAAAAGATCACCCTCATAATAATGATATTTAACATTAACTTCGAGAGGAGTATCAACAAGAACAATAGATTGGAGACCTATCAAGGAAATTAAATCATTAGTATACTTGTGCTGATTGAGAAATATATCTTGGGAGGTGGGATGGACCTTAAGACCCAAAAAATAATGGAGATGACCAAGATCCTTCGTTCGAAAAGAGGCTTGCAGTTATTGCTTTCAATTGATGTATAGATGCTTGATCAGAACCTATAATAACTATGTCATCAACATAAATGAGGAAGAGAACAATGTCAATTGTCGAGTGATGTATGAATAAAAAGGAGACATTGGCTCTGAGTGAAGGAAAATCCAAGAAGAGTAGACTAAAATTTTTCAAACCATGCTCGAGGAGCTTAATGTAATCCATATAAATATTGTTTTAATTTGCACACACTAATTGAAGAAGAAAATAGACCCAAAGGAGAAGTCATATAGATATCTTCTACAAGGTCATCGTGAAGAAAGGCATTCTTCACATCCATTTGATGATGTAACCAGCCTTTGGATGCAACAATTAAAAGGATGGAGCTCATAGTAATCATTTTAGTCACGGGTGCAAACATCTCGTCATAGTCCATTCCATATAGTTCTTTTTTGCCTAAAGCAACTAACCATGTCTTAAATCGATTGAGAAATCCATTTGAATCCAATTTGACAGAGTACACCCATTTGCAACCAATGGGTTTAACACCAATTAGGCATAAAACAATATCCCAAGTAAAATTCTCTTAAAGTGCATACAGCTCATCATTCATGGCTTTTACCCATTTAGAGTCTTTTATAGCCTATGAATAACATGTAGGAACAAAAATACTAGATAAAGTGGTTAAGAGAAGCAGGTTTGAAACTATACCATTTAGGTGGATGAGAAACTTGAGTTGATCGACAGGGAACTATTGGTGGAGGAATAGGTGATGGGACAATGATGAGAGAAGGGGAATCATCTTGGTGTCTAACATACACATGGCCTAGTTTCCAACATTGAGGAAGTTGATGAAGCACTTCAAATTGAGGGAGGAAAGCCAAAATAGGAGAGCCAATGGAGAAAGATGTGAAAAAATGTTGATTTTCAAAGAAAACCTCATTTCAAGATATGTGCAAGCAATGGACAATAGTGTCATAACATAAGAATCCTTTCTAAGTGGGGCCATAACCCATAAAGGCACATTGCACAAATTGAGCCCCGAGCTTGTAACGTTCCAACAGTGGTAAGTGGACAAAAATACACAACCAAAAATATGAAGGTCATGATAAATTGTGGTGTATTATAGATACAAAAGAAAAAAAGAATCAGAATTTAGAACTAGAGTGGGGAGGCAGTTGATCAAATAAACAACGGTGGCTAGAGCTTCAACCTAGAATTGAGGAGGAACAAAAATCTAAAGAAGCAACACTTAGGTGACATCAAGCAAATGTCTATTCTTTTACTCAACGATGCCATTTTGTTAAGGCATATAAGGACAAGAATACTGAAAAATAATACCTTGCTACTGCAAATACTCCTGAAAATTGTGACACCCTTTATCCCACATGCCATAATACAATATAAAATTGAATAACCTTAATATAATAAATAAACTCAAAGTTCACACAGGTAGAGAGAATCACATTTTAACATAAACTAGACTTATCAGAAATAACAATTACAATAAAAATAAAAATTAAACTATTATATTAGTAGAAAATTCGGCGTGTTATAAAAATCATGAGAAATATATTCCCACCTGAATCAATGCATAAGATCTTGATGCACTTATGAAATTGATTTTTGATGTGTGCCAAAAAAATATTAAAGTTGTTAAAAACCTCAGATTTAGAGCAAAGAAAATAGATCCACGTAAATATGCTATATTCATCAATAAATGTCACAAAGTATTTTTACTTTGCATGAGATAATATTAGTGATATTACCTAAACATCGCTATGAATAAGATCAAAACATTTATCAGCATGATGACTCGTAAAGGAAAATGGAAAAATTTTGCTTTTAGCAATTTTGCAAACAAAATAATCTAATGAGGAATGAGAATATCTAATTTTATTATCAACATCCCATTTTTAATAAATGAGACAAAATAATGGAATTAGGATTATACAATTTCTTATGCTAATCCTCAAACTTATTCAAGACATCATTACAAGCAAAAGACAAAACTCTCAATATAGAGAACTTTAGAGCAAATACTTTTCCCATTTTAGGCCTCCTCACGATCACTTTCCCGGATGCCTGATCCTGCACAAAATAACCCTCACAAGAAAAATTAACATCATAATTATTATCCACCAATTATCCAACTACAATTAAGTTAGAAACAAGGCCCGAAAAGACAAAGACATCACGAAAAGAGGAATTAATGTCGCCAACATTAGTAATAGAAAAAGTATTATCATCAACAATTTGAATGTTTTGGGTGCTAGTGTAACTATGAACATTGTGTAAATGTTCAGGTGAACCTATCATGTGGTTGGAGGCCCTAGAATCAACAAACCAAGGTTGAGAGACGTTAGTAGGTTTATCTTTAATGCCCAAGGTAGATAAAGAAGACAATATCATTTGCTAGACACTCTCTCAAGTCAAGACACTAGAACTCAAGGTTGTAGGAGAAAAGGGAATTGAAACAGAAGAGACATGGAAGGCCTTCGTAGGTTTTCACTCAGGTTTAGTCGGATAGTCTACGATGATGTGACCATGTTGCTTACAATAGTTACAAAATTTCTTATTGCAATTGTGAGCAATATGGCCAAATTGCTTACAAGAGAAACATTGAACTTTTGTCATATAATGACCCTTTTCTTTAGCCTAGGCAAAATAGACAACAAAAATAGAATCTGAAACAAAGTTATCACTGGTCATAGCCCGTTGAGTGAGGAGACTCTCCTCCATAAATAGTTCTGAAAGCACACATCAAGAGAAGGAGCAAAAGCACGATTTAGTAGAGCAACATGAACGACTTCAAATTTTGAACGTAGCTTCATAAGAAATTGATCTCGCTTACTTACAACATAGACTCGCTAAACAATAGAGAGAAATTCTTTGGGAACATCAACATGCAAAAAAATTTAATGTTCAACCCACAAATTAAGAAACCCCAAATAATATTCCTAAATAGAAATACTCCCTTGACGATAATTAGCGATGTTGACTCCAATTGAAATCATTTGGCAACATTATTCGAGTTGTAAATGTGCTTTAGATAAGCCCACATATCCTTTGCAGTAGAAAGAATGCAAATTATTGACCATGAGCGAGTTAATGGAAGCAAGAATCCAAGTGATAATTTAGGCATCCTTTGTTTGCCAACCAACAATGGCATTAACATTGATGGGTACAATAGAAGTGCCTTCCACATGACTCCATAAGCATTTTCCTTTAATAAACATCTTGAATTGAAATTCCTAGGCAACATAATTTTTGCCAAAGAATCAGATGCAAAAATTATTTGTTGCCATGATCAAACCCACATGAATTAGAAAGAGTCAACAACGAAACCCTGAACCACAAATAAGGAGGACTCCACAACAAAGGCTCATACCAAAACGATACACAACCAACTCCAGAAATAATAAACTCAAACCAAAAACCAAGTCGAGAGCCAAAAATTAAAAAAAATGTGAAAAAAATATCTCAAGTTAAAAGACTCGTGATACTATGTCAAGAATTTTTGGCTTGTTGATTGATCTCGATACATTTTATTCTATAAATACTACAAGATGATTTATAACCCTTAATTGCTAATTAAGGTTGATTTCAAAATTCATGATACAATTATTTGGAAAGAATAATAATTATTGATATTATTTCTAATATTCGGCCCATATAATAAAAAATAGAATAATAAAAGATTATTTGTTTAACAATTATTTGCATTTGTTTGATTTATACATTATCTTCTATGTTTTCCTTCATATAATAAAGTTATGAATAAAGCATTAGGAATCCTTTTACAAGTTGTCAAAGAGAAGATATTTATTATTATTTTATAAAGTTGTTGATATTAAATTATTTAGTTTTGTAGAAGAGAAACAAACTTTGAGTTCCAAAATTTAGGTTTGTCTCCCAAAACCATATTTGATTTTGAATTATATTACAATTTGCACTGTTTGAGAAGATAAAATTGTCATTGAGATATTGATCTTCAGTCTGTTTGTTTAATTTCTGTTTTCCTTTCAAAGTGTTTCTTTTTAATAAAATAAGTTTTTTTATGTGTTTGTCTAAACTTATTTTAAAAAAAAAAATTCTTTTTTAAGATGTAACTCCTATTCGCTTCTTAAATAAATATTTTTTTCAAAAACATTTGTTTTAAAAATACTTAATTTTAAGTTTAAACAAATAGACCCCTTATCCTTTACAACTATAGGTAAAACATTTATCTCACTTACCGGTAATTGTCTATCCCACTAAAATATGAACTTTCATGTTCTAAATAAATAGGGTATATTGTAACTCTGTAAGTAGGGATTCTTTTGTTTGTGTAACTCCAAATATTTTTATTTTTTATATTTAACCATATCAAAACGAATTAATAATATAAATATTTTATATTATTATTTAGTTATAAATTATCATGTATATTAAAATTATTGATTTTTTTTTATAATTATCATAATAAATATGTTTTGTAATGATTTGATAGGTCACTACACTTTCCATAGTTCAGATACTATGCAACAAAAAGACTAAACATCATACAACTAACCTAGGATTATCATGCAACAACTATATAGATGATCATATAATCTATACATGTATAGGTAGAAGTTATAAAACAACTTAAGATATAAATCTCCTTAACGAGGTTATACATATACCTTATACGCATATACAATATATATCAAATACACAACTGTATACAAAATAAAATCTACTTGCCCGTTAAACACCTATAAATATTTCCTACACACAAAGTAACAATATCAAAACTAGGCCACCACTAGTGTGACCTTCCACCAGCTAATCAAGCCATTATGTTAATCTTGTCCTGCTCCTATACAAAGTATGATCATTAGAGTTCCAACCACAAGGAAAACATAGGGTAAGTTTATGAAAGAATCCAACATGTACAACATAAAGTATAATTAGCAAAAACAACTTAAACAACTGTAGTCATTTAAACAGCAATATAGAACAACTTAACAACTTCATCTCAACAACATGTTATTCATAACAACAATATACAACAAATGTGTCATCACAACATTTGACCTATCGCAACCAAGTCAAGTATAAATAACTTTAAGCCTCTTAGAGAACCTATTTAACAACTTATTTTGATTTCTCAGGTTTTGTCACTTAAACTAGAAAGTCTAGTACTATGTTAGGGTAAAACAGTTTGGATATAAGCCTACCACAATATTAGCTTGCAACACTATGCTACCTATATATTTAGCTTACCAACTACCATCCAAATACTACGCCCTTCCAATACTCGATTACAGACTAAGTCCTCGACCTTACACTTTAATTAGTTGGTCGCTTTATACATGTATGCATCGACCTTACTCACATATGGATATCACATAAAACTTAGAGGAGACAACTTAAAAACAACTACCCATTCAGAAAACTTACTTACTAAAGGGTTTCAACTTGGGTTTTCGGAGCATCGCTACTTATATTCACCTATTGAGATATATTAATTTCCAAAATAACTTTTACTCTCCTCTAATTTTTATGTATCTTAACAAAGACATATATCTACATCACATGTTTAACAACTTAGCAACTTAATCAATTATAACATCAATACAACTTTATCATCCATCAATATGTAGCCTCAAAAATCATATATTTTACAACTTAATCGACTTCATCAATTTTCTTCACAAATAACTTTAAACATCATCATATATCATCATTCAAATAAACAATTCATCATACTTCAATATGTAAATAACTTAGAAAATCATACTTCATTTCAACATATCACGCCTAACGACATTCTAAGTGTAGTTAATGCCATTGAGACAAAAAGGTTTCTGTCCCACCCACATCTGATGTTAATCCTCCTACACTTGGCGTGAATGAGGTAGAGAACCTCTAAGTTCCCCATGTTTGACGCATGGCAAAACTCATGCCCAACCTCAATTAGGTAGAGAGTTTCTACCTAACTCACACTCAATGCTACTTAAAATGCACTTGACATCATTTAGGCACTGATCCATTGATTTGATCACACTAGGCACCACGCCTTTAGGGCTTAGTATCACCAAGTTAGAGAATTCCTGAGTTCTCACATTCGATGCCACTTATTCCACTGTAGTGTCACTAGATCAAAGGATGTACTCATCATTGATCCACACCCAACGCTACCAATTTCGCGCTTGGTGTGATCAGGGCAGTAGAGAGTCCCCTAGCTTGAGCCACACCCGACACAATGAAGACGCACCTAGTGCGATGCATATTCTACACATAGAAGAATCACTAAATGGATCAAAACCTATAATCCAACTAGCCAAAACAACATACAACATATATACACCATAAACAACACCAAACCAACTTGAAATACAACATGCATTCATCAAGGATCCAAAATCATCACATTCAACTCCTAAGAAACTTCAAGAACAACCAAAAATCCAGCAATTCAGCAACTCATCTTTTTCCAATAAAAGAAATTAGCATTTAGATGGGATCTAGCAGCAAAATTAACATGCAATCCAACAAACGTCACAAGGCTTCCCTTACCTCTAGTTGATCTGAACCAAGAAGAGGAGAACAAAAGAATCAACTTCGTACGACTTCTAACTTGGCGTTTCTAGGCTTCGCAAACTTTGAATCACCCACTCAACAAGTCTTGATCAACTATAGAGAGGAAAGGTTTTTACTCTAGAAAAGTGGAGAAGATTCACTCAAATTCCAAAGAAATTCTCATTAACTTTTCTCAAAGGTTTAAATTTATGAAGTTCACGTCTTAAAAAAAAACCTTATATATCACTCTTTAAGTTGAACCAACTTAATCCTAACTCAACTACTTCATAGATAAATTAACTCTTAGAATCTCAACTCCAAAGTTATTAAATGACAACTAGCAATAAATCAACAATTAATCATATAATTAAATCAAAGCATAACAATGTTACATGTTTCTAATTAATTACACTAATAATTTATATTATCAAATTATTTATTATTTTAGGCTTTGTCGAATTTAAAATTAAATAAAATTGAATATAATGTTTATATATTTTACTAATATATATATAAGTTTTATACACTCATTTGATTACAAATTATTATATAGATAAATTTATTGAATTTTATAATAATTCAAAAGACACAATTCTAACTTTAATCACATTAATATTAATATTGATTGACACAAATGATAATAACATGTCTCTTGATTTGTCTAGAATTCAATATTATGATTTTAAAAAATCACAATACTTGATATAATTCTTTTAGTAGGAAAATGGGACGTAATTTAGTAACTAAACGGCAATTTTTATTTTTAATTTTAATTTTGAACGGGACGGTGGAAAAGTAGAAGATGAAATTTAAAGGAAATGAAAGTGCTTGTAATCTTAATTGGCCATTCTAGTTCATGAGTTTTTTTTTTTTATATTATTTCTACACTAATTTTTTTTAATTGTTTAAAACATTCCATAAATAATCTTTAAATATTAAATATATTAATCTCTAAGGAAGTGTTTACTATACATATTATTTTTATGTGTATATGAATCATCCATATTAAGAATCATGATTTTTAATTATAAATAATAAAAATTTATTTAGTTAATCATAAATATTTTTGTAAATATTTATTAATGTTACTCATGAATCAAATATTTTTATTACATTAACATGAAGTTTTTACCATATTAAAAGTGTTTTTTTAATTTTAATTTCCTAACATTTTTGTGAGAAACTTAATCAAAAAATATTCTTTGTAAATGTTATTTTTTTAGGATAACAAACTAAAAATGTGAAATCGACATTTTCAACTTCAAATTCCTGTAAAAAAATTTCATATAACAAACACTTCTTAATTATTTTAAATTTTTTTATATTTTGATTCCTATAAAAAAAAGGTTATTGTTAATATTAAAAAAACAAAGTATTGTGCCTAATCTCATAAAATCTCACCTGGTGTAAGTGTAATATGCTCATAAGGATATTTCATGAACGAAAGTGGGATGATGGTGGGAAGCAAAAACTATAGTGTCCAACGAGAAGGAGCAGTGGTAGCATTTGGTTGGAGTTTCAGTCATAGATTGTACTGAGTGAAGTGCTTCATCTCTGTGTTGAAAGCATTGATGCTTTAGGGTTAATTCTCAGCTATATAAACTTTGCATAGGCATCTCAATTTTTTTAAATAAGAAATTATTAATAGAATTAGAATTAATGCAATGAAAACTAAAAAAAATTACATAGAGTAATTTTGTTTGATTTTGGTATTTTAATTTTAACATTTGTTTTGGAAAAGGATTGGTGAATATATATCAATCTCATGCTCAGCTAACATTAAACTAAACTAACTTCACTAGGGTTATAAGCAAGACAGTGATGGTTTTCTGATAATGGAAATGTTCTACTTCCTCCGTTTTTTTTCATAGTCGTTTTGTCAGAATTTGTTATTTTTTTTTCATTGTTATATTACTAAAATCAATGAGTTATTAATTTTTTTCTTCCATTTTTATCCTTGATAATTAATACATGTTTCCTGAACAATGTGTGTATTTATTTTTAATGTCTACCTAATTTTTCTCCAACTACTCATATAAAGTTAATGTGCATTTATAAGAGCAATATGTTCCCAATAAAATACTATAAAAAAAAAGAGACAACTATTTAATGGAGTAGTTCAACAGTCTAAAAAATGTATTAAAAAAATAAAGGGTAAAATTGAAAAGTAAGTAATAAAAAATTTTGAAAATTAAAATATCAATTATTTCCTTAAATTCCGTGCAAAACCTTAAACGACTATGAAAAAAAAACGAAGGGAGTACCAATTAATTAGAGAGAAAAAAATGTTTAAAAACATGAAGTCAAAATTTAACCAGATATAATCTAATGTGTCTGTAAATATATATATATGTCTAGAAACTGAATATTTTAGCATTTGACAGTGAGACTTTGTCTGTCTTGACTCTTGAGGACAACATCATATTTCAGAATTTTGTTTTTCTTTTTAAGTATAAGAGAGTGTTATAATTAAAGATGTGCATAGATATTGTTGTAAGGTGACAGTGACGAGCATTAATAGTCAAATTATACGGATCCACAATCAAATTAATGATAATGTACATTATCATTATGAAATAATTCTAATCACTTAATCATTTCAATAATAAATAATTAGAGGCTAATAATGTCAACTGTATAGTTTACGGTGCAGCATAAGTTGTCGCATTTTGAGATTTATTAAACTATGTACTATATATATAGAGTTAAATTAAATGTGAGTAATAATTTGTATGAGATTTACGTTTGAATTTTATTACTACTATTATACACACACACAAAAATTATTATAAGTTTTAATAACGATTAACAATGTTTTTTTTAAGAGAACGATTAACAATGTTACTTTAAGTGACTTATTGATTTTTAAATCAATGGAGTATTATTTAACATTACCGGTTACATCAATACATAATTATACACGTACAAAACAGTACAAGCGTTTGAAAAATAATTGAAAATGTTATCTTCGTTTTATATATTTTTTTATTCATCTGAAAGTAAAATCTTCGTTTCAATTGATATATATTTAAAATTAATGCATAAAAATATATAATACTCGATTTAAATTACACTTTTAATTTCTTTAGTAATTTTAGTCTTTCTAATTTTAAATTCATAACTTTTTTTCTTCAATTTTATAAAATTCGTAATTTTGGTTATCTCATTAAATGTTTATTTGTTAATTGTTAAAATTATAGCACTTTTTGTGACCTATATAGATGTCACAATAATTAATATTTAAAATTAAATTATACTTTTAGTTCTCATTTTTATATTATTTTATCACTTTTATAAGATAAAAATAAGAATTAAAAATAAAATTTAACCTAAATATTATTAAATATTAATTATTATGTCATCTATTTCATGTCAAATCATGACTAATATTACAATTTTAGTAATTAACAAATGAATATTCAAGAAGGAGATCAAAATTATAAATTTTATAAAATTGAGAGACTAAAATTGCAAATTTAAAAATAGATGAACCAAAATTATAAATTTGATATTATAAAGTTCAAAGTACAATTTAGCTAAATATTTACAAATTAAAATATTATAAGATAATATAAAATATAAATGTATTTTTTTTATTAAACAAGCTAGTTTTTGAATATCACGACATTTTTATTTTATTTTATTTAGAATTCCTCGAAAATAGTTTTTAATTTTATAATACACTATAATAAAAAAATACTTTTCACATTATTATTTTACATTAGATCCTTAATATAATATGAAAATGTACAAGACCTTATGTTCGAACTTGGTTTTATTACAATTCTAATGAATAAAAAAATCAATTTGAAAAATACTTTATACATCATTATACTATAGATCCATAAAAAAATGTTTTTACTAATAAATTCTAAGGTAATTAATTTGAAATGTAGACATCCTAATAATTTTTTTGAAATTTTTGTCAAGATTTTATAGATGAGATGTACTATGAATTAATGTAAAAAGTTATTTTGAATTGGTTAAGTCAAGACAAAATTATTAAAACTTAAGTTTTCGAAGATTTCTTCAAAAGGAGTTTCATGATCAAATATTACGGCTGGAGTATGTTTGAACTTCATAGCTTTACATATATGAAATGCATAAAAAGGTCAAAATGATCTTATATATTAGTAAAAAGACCTCACGCATATCTTTTTTATTTTAAAATAATGATAATTCTAAGTTTGCTTTAAATCTCACTTATGATTGAGTTAACCCCGATTATTAGTATAATCAATGTAGGATGTTGAGATCCAAATCTTCTACAATTTTAAAAGAAATTGTGTACAATATAGCTGTGATCTCACCATTAAATATAATAAGTTAAATTTTAAGTTTTAATTTATGATGTAATAAAAATAATAATTAATAACAAATGAGGTTCATGCAGTTTCACCCATAATTGTAAATTAAAGGATCAAAATATAGAATGTATTGAATTAAAGACATGTTGAACGCCATGCAGCTCCTCATAACAAATTTATGTATTTTGATGTACTAGTATCTACAATAGATCTATGCAGGAAACATTCATAAGTGTATACATGCTCTTATCGCAAAAACTATATGGAACTTCCAATGCACTACATATATATAAATCTTACATGCATGTATAATTTTTCATACAATGAGAGAACTAATATCCTTAAGATCTAAACATGGCAAAAATCAAAACAAACACGTTCAGATCATTCTCATAATTGCGGAAATTAAAAGACCAACCTCCAGCCATTGTTGTTCGCTTGTTCCTTCAGGTTTCTGAACCCTTGCTCTCAATACGCGATGGTGTAGTATATTGAAGAGGAGAGTAGGCTCAGGGACCCAAAACAGAGATATGTGTTCAATTTTATAGAGCTCTAATCCATCGTAGAGCCTCTTTGAACGTTGGAGAAAAACGTGCGGGAATCACGGTACCATATCCGGAAGTTATTTGATAATGGGTTGAAAAATGGATCACATTCATGATATGTTAACCGTAGCAAGTAAAAGGATCAGGAAAGCAACGTGAAAATTGGAAGCACGTTGTTTCCTTTTACGTGGCTGTTGCAAACGTGTTACTGTTGCAAAAACAGTTTTTCAAATGACGTATATGCCAACATTCTCCGACTTGGTCCATTTATCCAATTATATCAATCAAATAGGAAACCAAATATATGAATCATGGTGATAGGTCCTCTTGATAATGAGTATTATCTCCCATGTATCACAATATATTAAGTCTTTCATCCTAATCTCTTAGCTCTAATGAATAAACCATACGTTTATTCCAGGTCACAATTAATGAGTTTTCTCAAAGTAAATAGGTATGTGCACAAGATAAATGAGAAAACATCAAACTAAATAAGAGTTTTAACAAGTAATTACAATGATTGTCACATCATGGAACCAAGTCCCATTCGAGTTACATGATCCTTAAAATTCTTTGGTGGCATGCCTTTAGTTAAAGGATCAGCAATCATTAACTCAGTGCTAACGTGCTCAATGACAACTTTCTTTTCCTTAACACGTTCTCTTATGGCTAGATATTTAATGTCGATATGCTTACTTCGACTTCCACTTTTATTATTCTTAGCCATGAAAATAGCAGCGGAGTTATCACAATACAACTTCAATGGCTTAGCAATTGAGTCCACAACTCTAAGTCCAGATATAAAACTCTTCAACCATACACCATGTGAGGTAGCCTCAAAACAAGAAACGAACTCAGCCTCCATAGTAGAAGTAGCAGTCAAGGTCTGCTTTCTACTGCTCCAAGATACAGCTCCACAAGCCAGCATAAAAACATAGCCAGATGTAGATTTTCTGGTATCAATGCAACTAGCGAAGTTTGAATCAGAGTAGCCTATCACCTCCAAACTATCAGTCCGTCTATATGTGAGCATGAAATCTTTTGTTCCTTGAAGGTATCTCATTACCTTCTTTGCAGCTTTCTAATGGTCAACACCAGGATTACTCTGATATCTTCCTAAAACTCTAACTACAAATGCAATGTCAGGTCTAGTACAAACCTGAGCATACATAAGACTTCCAACAGCTGAAGCATATGAAATATTTTTCATGTGTTTCCGCTCAAGATTATTTTTCGGGCACTGACTCAACTCGAGTTTTTCACCCTTCACAATGGGAGCTACACTTGGTGAACAATCTTTCATGTTAAACCTCTCTAAAACCTTGTTGATATAGGTCTCTTGAGATAAACCCAAAATACCTCGAGATCTTTCTCTATGGATCTTAATGCCTATAACATAAGATGCCTCACCCATATCCTTCATATCAAAGTTCTTTGAGAGAAATTGTTTCACCTCATACAACATACCCTTGTCATTAGTTGCAAGCAAAATGTCATCCACATATAAAACAAGAAAGCAAATCTTGATCCCACTAATCTTCTTGTATACACATTGATCCATGATGTTTTCTTCAAAACCAAATGAAGATATAACTTCATGAAATTTTAAATACCATTGGCGTGAGGCTTGTTTTAATCCATAGATGGATTTGTTAAGCTTACATACTAAGTGCTCACCATCACTAGAGAAAAATCCTTCAGGTTGTTTCATGTAAACCTCTTCCTCTAGATTACCATTAAGGAATGTTGTTTTCACATCCATTTGATGTAGTTCAAAATCAAAATGAGCTACTAATGCCATGATTATTCGTAGAGAATCCTTCTTAGATACGGGAGAAAATGTCTCACTATAATCAATTCCTTCTCTTTGAGTGAATCCTTTGGCAACAAGTCTTGCTTTATGTCTTTCAATGTTACCTTGTGAGTCCTTTTTATTTTTAAAGACCCATCTACATCCAATGGATTTTACACCATGAGGCAACTCAACAAGATCCCAGACTTGATTAGACGTCATAGAATTCATCTCTTCTTTCATAGCATTATACCACAAATTTGATTCCTTAGAATTCATGGCTTGTGAAAACGTTTCAAGATCATTTTCGGCTCCAATGTTATAATCTGATTCTTGTAAATACACTACATAATCACTAGAAATTGCTGATCTTTTGACTCTAGTAGATTTTCTTAATGTTGTCTCATCACTTTGGTCAGGAACTTGTTGTCCAACCGATTGCTCAATAGGTTGTTCAACATTTACCTGTTGCTCCTGTCCAACAACTTGATCTACATTATAATCTTCAACAACTTGTGGAACTTGAATCACTGGTTGTCTAACACATCTTTGAACTGAAGGAGTGTGATTGACTACCAATCTGTCATTTGATTGAGAGGGTTGAACTTCATAGTGATCCTTTTCAAAACTAATATCTTGAATTAAATCACTCCCACTAATCAAGTCATTTTCAAGAAACTTTGCATTTCTTGATTCCACAATTCTAGTGCTATGAGATGGACAATAGAATCTATACCCTTTGGACTTTTCAGCATATCCAATGAAATACCCACTAATAGTCCTCGGGTCTAGTTTCTTTTCTTGTGGGTTATAAATCCTTACTTCAGACGGACATCCCCAAACGCGTACATGTCGTAAACTGGGTTTCCAACCTTTAAATAACTCAAAAGGTGTCTTTGAAACAGCCTTGGTTGGAACTCGGTTTACTATATACACAGCCGTTTTAAGTGCTTCAGCCCACAAGAATTGAGGAAGTTTTGCATTACTCCTCATACTTCTCACCATATCCATCAATGTTCGATTTCTTCTTTCTGCCACACCATTTTGATCTGGAGAACCAGGCATAGTGTATTGGGCAACAATCCCATATTCTTGAAGAAATCTCGCAAATGGACCAGGTGCTTGTCCATTGTCTATGTATTTACCATAGTACTCTCCACCTCTATCTGATCTCACAATCTTAATTTGCTTTCCGCATTGTAGCTCTACTTCAGCCTTAAAAACTTTAAAGACATCCAAGGCTTCATCCTTAGAACGAAGTAAGTAAAGGTACATATATCGTGAGTAATCATCAATAAGGTGATGAAGTATCTTGGACTATTTGCATCCATGTCCGGACAACAAATATCTGTATGAATGATTTCTAGTATGTTTGAACTCCTCTTGGCACCCTTTTTGGACTTGTTAGTTTGCTTACCCTTGATGCAATCCACACAAGTCTCAAAATCAGCAAAATCTAAAGTACTAAGTACTCCATCATTTACTAATCGTTTAATTCTATCAATGGAGATATGTCCTAATCTCCGGTGCCACAACATAGAAGAATCCTCATTCATAACACAACGTTTTAACCCAGAAGAAACATGCATAGAATTATAAGCAGCGTCATTATTTTGCAAATTAATAGAGTAAAGACCATCACGTAATTCACCAAAACCAATAACTTTGGATTTATTCAACAAAGTAAACCCAGAATCCATAAATTTAAAAGAAAAACTCAAAGGTGCAAGTTGCGAAATAGAAATCAAGTTTTTACTAAAACTAGGAACATAAAAAGTCTTTTCTAAATTTAAAATAAAATCACTGCTCAAAACTAAATTGCATGTCCCAACGGCCTCCACATGTGAACTCATCTTGCTTCCTGAATAGATGCATTGCTCACTTCCCATCGGTTTCCTTAGGTTTTGCATACCTTGTAAGGTATTAGAAACATGGATTGTAGATCCAGAATCAATCCACCATGTGTTATGATTAGTACTAGTCATATTAGATTCATAACAAACAAAAGCAAATAAATTACCTTTCTTTTCCAGCCAATTCTTAAACTTCAAACAATCCTTCTTCATGTGTCCTTTCTTTTTACAAAAGAAGCACTTGGATTCTTTCTTAATAATTGGTTGAGCTGGAATCTTTCCCTTCTTATTATCTTGATTCTTCTTTTTCTTAAAAGAACCAGTTAAGAGCACCTGCTCTCCTTCTTCCATCATTAACCTTTCCTCTTCTTGAACAAACATGGTCAACAATTCATTAATAGACCACTTATCCTTATGTGTGTTGTAAGAGATTTTAAAGGGGGCATAATGGTGAGGCAAGGTGCACAAAATATAGTGCACTAGGAAAGAATCAGACATGGTAACCTCTAAAGCTTTCAGTTGAGCCACAATATCCCTTATGCGCATGATATGATCACGCACTCCTTTAATCCCAGTGAGCTTTAAGGATGAGAACTGCATTATAAGGGTGCTGGCAAGAGATTTATCAGATGTGGTAAATTGTTCATCAATAGCCTTTAGTAAATCCTTGACATTGTCATGATGGTCAACAGAACCCCGAATTCTAGCAGAAATGTTGGTCTTTATGAACGTCACAGAGAGACGATTTGACCTCTCCCATTTTTCATAAAGATCAACTGCATCTGGAGTGCTGGTCTCAGTAATACCCGGTGGTGCTGGTTTCCCAATAGCATAGTCAATGTCCATCTAGCCTAAATGAAGAAGAACTCTCTCCTTCCAAACCTTATAATTGTCACCCTTTAATTCGGGAATGCCACACTTGATATCAGAAATATTCATAGATTGAGAAACTGCAAATGTCAAAAACATGTTCATCATCATAACTTGAGACTAAAATAAATGTCATGTTTTACCAATGTAAACATGTCTCTTTTAACAAATCTAGTGACATAAAACTTGCCTGTGGGCTAAAGTCATATTCAATTAGACTCATGTAATCTTATGATAAAACTATCCAATTATGTTCGCTTTCTTAATTCCTGTGGGTAAATTAAGAAATATAATATAATATTTTATCCTAATTAATCATACAAATGTAAGAAATTTCCTGTGGGTATATTTCATCACATCACATATAATTAATTACAATTAATGTTTTTCTTAATGTGATCTTTTAAAAAATATATACTTTTAATTAATTAAAGATGTTGTGGCTATTCTCTAACTTATTAAAATTATATGTATCACTAAACATTAAAATAAAATAAATAAATATTATTTTTATTTTAATATCAAATAAAATAAATATAAGAAAACATTACGTAATGCAGTCAGGAATAACACCTATTAAATTTACTATGTATGTGACGTGTCCCTTTACGTAATTTATGATATTATGTAGTCAGCATGCAATAAATTATTTGAATATAATTACGAAACATTCCAGCATGCAAGAAATCAAAACAAAAGACCCCAACAGGATTCAAACCCATGCCATGACAATAATATCCCAAATGAACAAACCACTGCACCAAGCGCTTTTTCTCATAAGTATGATACAATTTAAAAATAAAACATATGCTTGTCAATAGCAAACAAACAAACAAAACGCGAAAACACATTGCGTTTCACTCGTCTTCAACCTTGAGACGGGTCATTTTTACCCGTTTATGACTCGCGGACCCGAAACGAAAACCCGACCATTTCTCCACGTTTTGAACATCGAAAAACACCATTTTAATTACAGAAACGGTAGAAAAATCATCCTCTTCTCCCTCTCTAGTTTTAGAAACAATTATGGGGTTGAAAAAAGATACCCAAAAACCCGATACAAAACAAGGCAGAGGAAACAACGTGCTCTGATACCAAATGAGAGAACTAATATCCTTAAGATCTAAACATGGCGAAAATCAAAACAAACACGTTTAGATCATTCTCATAATTGCGGAAATTAAAAGACCAACCTCCAGCCATTGTTGTTCGCTTGTTCCTTCAGGTTTCTGAACCCTTGCTCTCAATACGCGATGGTGTAGTATATACTGAAGAGGAGAGTAAGCTCAGGGACCCAAAACAGAGATGCGTGTTCAATTTTATAGAGCTCTAAACCATCGTAGAGCCTCTTTGAACGTTGGAGAAAAACGTGCGGGAATCACGGTACCATATCCGCAAGTTATTTGATAATGGGTTGAAAAATGGACCACATTCATGATATGTTAACCGTAGCAAGTAAAAGGATGGAAAGCAACGTGAAAATCGGAAGCATGTTGTTTTCTTTTACGTGGCTGTTGCAAACGTGTTACTGTTGCAAAAACAGTTTTTCAAATGACGTATATGCCAACATACAACACTAATACGCTTTACATGTTATCTTACATAAGCATCCATGCGATTTCATATATAAATCTTTAAATAAAAACACTTTTGTCTCTTATAAAGACTCGCGTTCAATGCACTATATTACATTCTTTATGTAAGGGTCCAAGAAAAAACAAGTCCAGTAGTACTTACACGTTTTTACAATAACTAAGTTTTATGCTTTCAATGACGTTCATTGTATGAATTTGAAACTTAAGTTTGATCATTCTAGGATTGATAAACTATGCTGAATATATATCTTGCATTATTTATGTTTTTTTTTAATTGTATATAAGTATAACCTTTGATAAAAAAAAAAAATGTTTTCGATCTTTAAGGCACTATACAAAGAGAAAGTATAAAAGAAGCATATGCAGATAAAGGACCTAATAAGTGAGAATAAGGGCATTAGGGCAACCTTACTTGATAAAATCTTCGACACACAATGACTACGTTATTACCATCTTAATGTGAAAACTAACATTAAACATTTATTGAAGTCAGAACTGAAAGAATTACAAAATCTATACTCTCAAAAATACCTTTAAAAGGAACTATAAATACAAGATAAGATGAATAGATAAAATAAAAAAAATAAAAAACTTGTGAGAAGCTATGTATCAACTATGAGTGTGTGTTTGGGTTATCGTTCCACTAAAAGTAACTTACTTTTTTTTTTCGGTCCATCAATATTGTTACTTCTCCATTTTATGCTTTGAAATACGTAAATGAACGTTTGATGTCTTTCTAACAACAATCCAAACAAACACCATGTCAATTTGGTTTCTTAATCTCTTGTAAAGTTTTTAGGTATCATTATATAAGTTAAATAATATATTATTGCCTTAGGAAGTAGCCACACACCAAGAATACTTTGTTGGAAACTAAGAGTAGTTCACATTGTCTAGTTAATTGGTAGTTAAATATATAAATTAATCAAAATTGAACTAAATTAACCAATACGTAATTTGGAGGAAAAAAAAACACTTGAGTTTATTACTTTTAAATGGTAGTATATACTAACAATAAATTAATCATAGTTGAATGCTATTTTTCATGTCAATTGCATATGATTGCAAAATAATGAATTTAGTTCAACCGGCATGTACCTTGGAATAATACACAGCATACATTAAAATATTTGAAATAGTTGCCTACAAAGAAGTCTCACGTATATAATTAATTAATAAATCCTAGCTATACAAATGAATAATATTTCTCATTTTCTCGTTAGTTTATATTAATTGGTATTATATTTTTACTTGTTTTTGTAAATGTATCATGCAGTTGTTACTTAGACACTAGCAATAAAGAGAAACCAGCCCAATTCGAGAACGCATTGTCATTATACAACTATTTAACTTATATAAAAGTAATGAAAACATAAACTGTTCATCATTGGCCTATTAGCTCAGTTGGTTAGAGCGTGGTGCTAATAACGCCAAGGTCGCAGGTTCGAGACCTGCATGGGCCATTATTCTTTTATTTTTTGTTCTTATTTTTTTAACAAAATGCTCGAAAACGAGTTTTGCGAGCGTTCAATTAAAAAACTCGCTTAGCATGGAATTCAGCATCACTTAGCATTAAAAAATATAAACTTTAAACAGAATTGATAAGTCCCTCACTTTACATGGAATTCAGCATCACTTAGCGTTATACTTACGGTTATAATGAGACCATAATAAAAGCATATCATAAAAAGTAAACAAAATGGCCATTCCTGTCATTTTATGTTCTAGTAAGAATTTCTTGGGTGTTCTACTGGATTGCTACCCTAGCTAGTTTGTTTTTTCCCGGACATAGCAATAGTAATATATAGCCTCAAAAAGCAAAGCAATGAAATAGCTTGATCATGTTGAAGCATACTGGAAAAAAAAAAAAAAAAAAAAAGACTGATTAAAGAGAGTGAATCAATAAAATTTAACCTGTAATGTAATCTATCAGTAAAAAAAATATTTGTATTGCTACTTGCTAGTTGCATACTATGAAATGTAATTAAGCACGGTCATTAAGCATGGTTAAGGTTATTAATGTGGTTTAGGTTTAATTCTTGACTGTATTAAAATAATATTTGATCAACAAAAATTATGTCTCACAAATGTAAATTAGTCTTTGATTATTAATTATGGGACACTATGTGGATCATGTCTATAAAAAAAACTAAAATTGATGTATGGATGTAATGTTTAGTTAAATATTGATTTTTTTTGTATCAATTTGGATTGATGCGAGTGATGAGAAAATCATGTCGCTTAACCAAGTAGTTAGGATCAAATATTAACTCTTATAAATAAATAAATAAAACTTCAAATTAAAAAGAGATATCCACTTATTTAATATATGTCAATCTCTAAAAAAGATTATCCCATATTAAAAAAAAATTAGTTTAGTAAGATTGCGAATATGAATAACAACAATTAGAAAATTAGTTTTTTATTATCCTTTTATGTCTTTTTTAGTAATTATGACATTAATATGATATATCTTTTCATCATTTTCCTTGCATGTTATTACCTTTTCTCTAATTATATTGATTATTTTACATTTTTCACTCCTTAATGTTGAATAATGACTTAAAATAATGTCTAAGCATATTTGTATCGTTGAAATATAACAAGTATATTACATCACAGTAAATCTTGAGTATAAAATATAATTTATATGATGTATAAAGTATGATAAATTTGATAATTAAGAATTAATATGTTTTCAAATATATATATATATATATATATATATATATATAAAAGAAATTCACTTATTTAAAGAATAAGTTTTGGTATATTTAATTTTATCTACTTTTATTTAGTTTTTAGTTTTAGTTTCTTCTATATTTTCTCTCTCTTGTATTTGTTTTTAAAGTTATGTGAGAGGCTAAAGGCCAAAGTCATTTGCAAATTTTTAAAAGAATTAAAAATTATATGATACTTTGTTATATAAATTTAAATTAACATAAAAAATATTTTTATGATTATTTGTCAATTTGAGTTATTACAACAAAGTATTGAATAATTTTTAATTTTTTTAAAAATTACATACTTGATATTTTTGTTTTTTAAACTTTTTTCATTACTTTTTTTATGAACTTCAAACTTTCTTTTATAGGGTTTCGGTGAAGATGATCATTGCAAAATTTTGAGCTTCTTTCTCATTAATTATTTCGTTTGTCTTCAACATTTATTTGTTGAGGAGATACGTGTTCGTTGGTGTAATAAATGCTTGTATTAAATGCTTTCAACAAATTATCACTTCTTATCTGATCAAAGAAGTTACTTCTTACCTTTTGGGTATCAAGTGGGTAGAGTCATTGTTTTAGGATGTTGTAATGATGAAGCAACTTTTGATTATAGCTTTCCATATTTATAGAGATCTGCTTGTCCTTTTTGACACAAAACATGTATTTTTTTCCTCTTTATAGAACATTGGTAACAAGAAAGTATTTTTAAATTCAATCTATTAAGGAACACATTTAAACATAATCAATTTCTTATTTAGAGATCGTAAAAAAAATAAAGATTTAATGCATATTCTTTTTATGACTAAGACTTTGTCTTATTCAATAACAAAATTGTTTTGATACAACTTTTGTCTTAATAACGAACTACATCTTAGAAGGTTCGTCTTAGTCATCTTAAAAACTTTATACCATTGATTAAGAATTGTTTTGTTTATTAACATCAAATCTCAAAATCGGAGGGATTTAATATTATCCATTGACTTAACACTAAGAATATGATTGGCAGAGGACTCGAGAATACCTTCTCTCCCAACATGTTTTGAAACCTTTTACCAAGGCTAGGACTATTGCGTGGGTATTGTTGGAAGTGCTCATACCTCCCAAGAAATAGATAAGAAAATCTCAATTATGGTTGCACACTAGAAGATATCCATTTTGTGTGCTCCCATCTACATTTAGTGTGACATATGGATGAGGGAAAGCTGTGACACCCTCTACCCCAACATTAATAATAAATGTAAACAATATTTTTTTTGAGTAAATAAAATCTTTCATAGTGACAACCTCTTTCATGGATAAAATAATTGTCTCATATATCATAAGGTAGAAGATTCACATTCGTAACTCATAAATCATAAGAAGTCAACATATAAGTATCAAAACTCAAGAAATCATATAAAAGAAAATATAGAATTAATTCCAGCAAAGGTGGTAGTGCCTCCTAGTTAGGAATTAATTTATAACTTCCAAATAATGTAATAAAAATAATATGACAAAGATGTACATTTTGGTCTTTTATCAAAAATGTTCAAAATTACAAAAGAAGAGAAATGCTTTTAAAACAATAATATCCCAAACTAAGCCTAGCTATGCCCGATGTCACATCCTATCAGAGCATGCCCAACTGAACCCTTAAGCCTCATCACCAACATCCTCATGATAATGATCACCTGCAACATAATTTAAAACATATACAAGAACAACAAGGGAGTGAGAAACATCTCACTCAGTTTTAGGTGAAGAAATAAAGGTTAGATAGCACACACACACAACAAATATAAGTCACATGTAAATAGTACACATACATAGTCAACAACACATACACTTATTTATCATGCAATGATGTCATGGACTCCACTCATAAATGCATGCATGTTGTGCCATAAGGAAGCTTCACATATAATCACTGGTGACCCTAAGGTACACCTGGTTACATCACTGGTGACCCTAAGGTACACCTGGTTACATCATTGATGACCCTAAGGTACACCTTGTTAGCAAGTTACATCACTGGTGACCCTAAAGTACACCTTGTTAGCATGTTACATCACTAGTGACCCTAAGGTACGCCTTGTTAGCTTGTTACATCACCGGTGACCCAAAGGTACACCTTGTTAGCTTGTTACATCACCAGTATGCGACCTCAACGGCACACCTGGAATAATATATGCATATGATGCATGTCATACATTCATTATTTCATTGACTCAACATTTAACTTATTACAAAATTTCATTAAGTACATCATGTCATCATTTTTCATATTCTTATAATCACTGCTTGTCTCAATAGTCCATTCTTAGGTCTCATGTCATTTGTCCATATTTCACATGGTCATGTCATAAATACTCCTCATAAGGTCCGCATAGGAATTTACAGAGAGCATTCTTATTCATATTTAAACTTATTTATTTTTAACATTAATTCCTTATTCATTTATTACTTCCAACAAAGAACAAAGTAGAGCAAACAGAAAGTAAAACAGAACAACAGGCAAGGGATTGGGGGCCAATTCGACAATCAAACTACCCAACAATTATCCCCACACCCCCGAGCGAGGTTTCTCACTCCCCCCTTACCTGGATAAGCAGGAGCTGGAACTAGAGCAGAACCTCCTCCTCTAGATTCCCTCTTCTTTCCCTCTCTTTCTTTCTCTTCTCTCTCTCTCTCTCTCTCTTTCTCTTTCTCTTTCTCTTTCTCTTTCTCTTTCTCTCTCTAAGATTTTCACCTTCTCACTAAGTTATAAATTTTCACCCCCTATGCCCCTATTTATAGGCATCCTGACGCACCCGGAACGGCCCGTTCCGGATCCTTCAAACATATGGAAAATTCTCAACTGGAACGGCCCGTTTCAAAAAGCAGAACAACCCGTTTCAAAAAGTAGAACGGCCCGTTTCAAAAAGTAGAATGGCCCGTTCTGAAGTTCATTTTACACACATTGACCTTTACTGGAATGCCCCTTTTCTAACTAACCTTTTAAATCATTTTTAGAATTCCGGAACGGCCCGTTTCCCTTTGGAAACGGCCCATTCTGGAGAAATCAAAATGAGTCTTTTTACTACATTGGAACGGCCCGTTCCACTTTTGGAACGGCCCGTTCCACTTTTGGAACGGCCCGTTCCACTTTTGGAACGGCCCGTTCTGCCACTTCAAAATCAGTATATTTTCATTGTTTGGAACGGTCCGTTCCACTTTTGGAACAACTCGTTCCAACCTAAAGAAACAGAATTTTATAAAAGAATTTTATAAATAATTTAAATTATTAAAAACCTTACAATATTTTATAAAAACCCTTTTAATTAACTATAATAAATATATGAAAATAAATAATAATCAACATTGTATTAGTAGAAAATTTGGGGTGTTACAAAAGCCTTCCATGCAACCCACATGGTGTCTAAGGAAATTGATTTGTTATCGTATTCAAATAAAATTAAACATTTAAAAATTGCTTTTTAGCTAACTTATCTGAACAAAACTTCATTTTGATTATAATCAAATATATAAATAATGGATTCTTCATATAATCAATTATTGAGATAATTTAATGTTCATAACTTTTTCACAACTTCATATAATTGATTAGAGTAATGGGAGTGAAATTCACTATTAACACTTTAATACACTTTTCTATTATTAGTTAAAACTTATTGAAAATTATAATTTTTGTGGATCTCATGTCTCATTTAATAAATTTCTCTTATAATTTAGTGACAAAATACATCAAAGTTTATGATTTTTAATAGGCTTAATTGCATTCTTTTGTCACTTATATTTCACAATTTTATGAATTTTGCTAACTTTTGAAATTGCACATTTCCCCACCCCATTAGTTGATGGTCCAATATTTTTAGTTAATCACTGACAAGACACATTAATGACTTACGTGTATTGACCATAGATGTGTCAAGTTAACTATTGACAAGGCACATGTGTCATATCATCATCATTTGTATATTAGTAATTCATGTAAGCAATTAACATGATACATCAATAATCAATGTATCATTCTAGTGATAAAGTAATAAAGTCAAACTATCATCTAACATGTGATAAAATATGTAAAAATTTGACTTTTTGGATCATATTATGCGATTTCAAAAGATTTAGTAGCAAAATCCATAAATCATGAAATATTTAGTGATAAAATTGCAATAAATCTTTTATAACAAATTTCTTCCTATGATAAAAAAAAAAAATACTCCCTCAAGGTTTGTCCAAGGTTATTTTAATCAGAACGAGAAAAACTAATAATTTTTTGGCTTATAAATATAGTCTACATAATATTTTAAAGTTGACTATAAGGACCATAGATAAATGAAAGGGAATATTGAATTTACAAAATTAATCTTATTATTAATATTAACTCTCTTTGCTATAAATGATGTAATATAACTTTTAAAAAAAATATTATTAAAGGTATAAATGGAAAAAGATAATTATTTGCTATATTAAATACAAACTATAAGTTTTTTAAGAACTTATCTACCAAAAATAACTATTTATTTTCAAAAGCTCTAAAAATACTTATAAATTGTATAAAAATACTCTAAAAGTGTGTTTGGTAAGACATTTGATGAACTTATATATTTATTTGATTATCTTATAAGTTAGTTTGACTAAAATAAGTTTGTTTAGTACACAAACATACTTAGGGTGCTTATAACTTAATCATAAGCTAATTGAATTAACTTATAACTTACAAACTCTTACATTTTCTTCTTCTTTTTTTATCTTCATTAACTATCTTAATTTTTTTCTTTTTAATTTAGAATCTCTTATGTATTTACTCGTCATTTTTTCAATTTCATAATAAAAACTCTTTTGTCATTTTATATTTATTAAATAATTTTACTATTTTTTTAAATTTAATTGATTATTTTGATCAATGGAAAAGACAATAAAAAAGGAGAAAGAAAAAAATTAACTACCCGTAGGGTACAAGGTTCCTATAACATCCACAAGACCACAAATAGATAGTTATGTCAAGCACTTAAACAAAACAAAAAATTCACGAGAAGAATTGGCTTCTAGTTTTGTCAACCAATTGGCGTATTTGTTTCCCTCCCTATAAGTATGTCTAAAGGAGATATCCCAAACAAATTTTGGAAATTAGAGGAGCATACGGGTGAAATAGCAATACCCTATGCTTGATGAGCAACAACTCATTCATTGAGTCTGACTCACAAATAATAGAGTTGTGTTTCGTCTCATGCGTAATACAAAGACCATGATAAATGCTCAACAATTTTGCATACACATTAGTTGAGATACCATAATAACTTACAATTTCTTAAATTCATTGCTCGAGATGATTTTGAAGAAGATCCCAAAAACATGACTTGTGTGGATTTTTCAAAGAGCTTCAATCTGTGTTTATTTTAGTAGTAGACTCATTCAGAGCAGCCCACCTAACTAGAAGATGGTAAGCAAAAACAAATTATTCATTGAAAGTCGGAATGAATAGAGTCATCATGGTGTTGATTTGGTTGATTACATACCACTCATGCTAAACAAGGTCTTCAAAAATTTTAGAATTTCTTGATCTCAATATTGTCCAAGTAGTAATTACAAAAAACATACCTCAACTACTAGTTGAATATCTCTCAACCAAATATGAAAGTTTTCATCATTATCATTCTGCCAAATAAAATTAAACAAACTCTAAATCTGCTTAACTTTACAAACGTCTTTTAAAACATGAAAAAATTTCTCTAAAAAAACACCACACCTTCAACAAGAATTAAAAGATATAGATTTTTCAACTCTAAAAACATTAGTTAATAAAAATAGGTGGCTAGAAAGTCACAATTTTTTTTAATATTCTCTAGAATTAAAAAAGACCACACCCAATTTTTGAAATCAAACAATGTGTTAAGATAAAGTGAGTTCGAGTAATCCTTTTATACACTAATAAACTTACAATTTTCCAATACGTAATTTATAACTTATAAACATTAGTCTAATTTATAAATTAATTTTACATAAAACACTATCAAATAACACTTTTTTTTTTTTTTCAATACACTGTATAATTATATTACCATAAAGGTGAAGTATTCAGAAGAGACTGTTACAAACTCTTAGTACTGCTATTATCACACATGTCATAAAACCAGCACAGCATCCGTGCACGGTGCACCCGCAGCCAAGCACCACCGCCACGTCATCTCCCCTCATAAAATGACCAAAACACCCACTCTTCACTCCCCCCGTATACACATCCCAAACCCGATACGCACCAACACTCACGTTCCCCTCATAATCATAATCATCATTCCCAAGGGTCTCGCACACAACACGAAGAGCTTCCACCTTCGAGCACATCGACGAAACGGCACCGTATCGCTCACAGGCCAATGCCTTGCTCTTCCCTCACTTCCACCGCCGGCGATAACAGCAACAGCAACAGCAGCAACAACAACAAGAAAGATGGTTCTTCTCTCCGCGACTTCAAGCTGAACGAATCAACCTTCTTAGCCTCGCTCATGCCTAAGCAAGAGATTGGCGTCGATCGCTTCCTCGACGCGCATCCTGAGTACGACGGTCGCGGCGCTCTCATCGCTATCTTCGGTACTCTTCGCCGTTGACTCACTCACTCTCCTTCGCTATGCTTTTATTTTCTCTGTTATTTCTTTCTTTATTTTTTTTTTCGGTTGTAGAAATGTTCGGAAGTGAAAAATTGGAAGTAATGTGTTTGAGTTGATTTGTTTTGTTGTTAAAATTTGTTATAGTCTAATCAGGTTTATTTTCTCTATTTTTTTTTAATTTTTATTTTTTCGGTTGTTGAAATGTTCAGAGGTGAAAATTTGGAGATAATCTCGAGTTAAGAACTGTGTTTGAGTTGATTTTTTGTGTGGTTAAAATGTATTATACTGTAATCAGGTTTGTTGATCTATTATTTATTTATTTCTTCGGTCATTGAAATGTTCAGAAGTGATAAATTGGAGGTAATCTCGAGTTGAGGACTGTGTTTGAGTTGATTTGTTGTGTGGTTAAAATTTATTATGCTATAATCAGGTTTATTTTCTCTATTATTTATTTCTTTTTAGTGCTTTTTGAAAGTTTTGTTTGTGAGGAGTTTTGGTAATTATGATTTTGAGTTGTGTTCTTTATTCACATATCAGGGATTTGTTGTCTTTGAATCTTTGATTTATTTTATTTTATTTTAGATTTAGTGATGAAAGTACGTGCGTGAGGGGTTTGGCACGTGCTATGTTTGCATTTTCTTGTGGTTTTATTCTGGATCCATTTTTTCTTGATTTTTTTTTGTGGGAAGTGTGTTTTTCATTGTTATTTGTTCTCACTAGACCGTGGAGTAATGATTGTAACCTTCACTGTGTTCTTTCATTGGTTTTGTGCCAATCTAATTTTCTGCTACTAAAATGGCTATTAAAATTTAAAGTAATAATTATGCTGCTTGTATTCATATGTATGTTTTTGTTATATTGTGATTGCATTTGTTAATGGTTCATATTTGTTATATCATTTGATCTGCATGTTTACAGATTCTGGTATAGACCCGGCTGCTGATGGATTACAGGTTACCTCAGATGGGAAACCAAAAGTTCTCGATGTCATTGATTGGTAAATAGAAAGTACTTCATGTTGGAGTTTTAGCTTATAATTCTTTTGAGTGTGTACTGGTTTCCCAATAATTATATGGTACCTTTTCTTTCTTTAGCACTGGGAGTGGTGATATTGATACCTCAAAGGTGGTGAAGGCTGATGCTGATGGTCATATTTTTGGGGCATCAGGTTTGTGCTAGGAATAATATAGCCGGCAAATATAAATAATCATGGTCAGACATTTTTCAGTATATTGAAGTAATTGCTTGTAACTGGGGGAGGTATTTGTAAAAGAAAACTACGTGCACAGCTTATGGTGACCTTGTTTAGGGATCAAACAAGACAATATTACAATGAATAGGGCTGTATGAAAACAAATTGATACTCCTGATCACTTGTGCATTAAAGAAGTGATTTCTAGTATACCCTAATTGAGTGACAAATTATGTATGAGGGCCTGATTGGTTTTGATTTCTGTTGATGAGGCAGTGTTCCAATTTTAATCATTTACAGAATAATAAATTTAAAAATATATTTGATTTGTTTTCTGTTTTCTTGGTTTTAAAATGCGTACCCTGTTATATTGTTTTGAAAAATTAAGATAAGAAAACACTCTTCGACAAGGTTTCATTAATTGTTATTATTAATTACAAAAAATCTTATTAAAAACAGAATCCAAACAGGTCCTTAAAGTTTTCCTCGTGATGAAGTATTTTGTTTTTCTTGTTTTCTGTGTTGTTTTTGTGTGCATGCATGTATCTCTCAACTCTGGTGCCTGTTTTGTCCCTTTTTATTTATTTATTCAATTGTTAGTTAAGGAAAATGAACCATTTAATTATTGAGCTCTTGTCTATGCATCGATCTTCCTGAAAATATTGTACAGGGGCATCATTGGTTATCAATACTTCATGGAAAAATCCTTCTGGTGAATGGCATGTGGGTTATAAATTGGTTTATGAGCTATTCACAGAAGATTTGATTTCTCGTTTGAAGGTAGCACTACAGTTTTATGAAATATTTTAGTTTCTTTTTTAGCTTCATACATTTGGCTAATAGATCTAATTTCTGTTTTCTCCTTTTGAAATGTTCATTGACAGAAAGAAAGAAAGAAAAAGTGGGATGAGAAAAACCAAGAGGAAATTGCTAGGGCTGTAAAACAACTTGCTGACTTTGATCAGGTTCATTGGAAAATTTTATTGATTTTTACATATGCTAAAATTGTATAACTTTAAATTATATATGATATACTCATACTACTTCCAAATTTTGTTTAGTCAGCATGGCATATTGCAGGGGCAAGCTGTTACTTGTTCTCTTTTTGTTATTGCATTTTCCTATCCCGTTGATACATTAATTAGTACTGTATTTGAGACAATAAAGAAACTTATCCTTTAATATTCCAGCCTGCTTTCTTTTATTCTTTGTCATATTCTTAACATTCTGTCTGGAAGTACTCATCAGTAGTGCATCTTTAATCTTTATGCTATTATGAATGGATGAGTTGTTTTTTTTAAAGATTAAACAGTGCCCATGAATATGGATATAACTTAGCACTGTGGGATGCACTATTTTTTCTCCCTTCTAAATGCTCATTTACTTTTAAGATATCTGTATCTGATTGCCTGTTGATTTTTTTAATCTAAATGCCAGATCAAATCGCATATGAATAGCTATCATGCTTATCTAGATATGATGTGGTTGTTTTTTTATTTTATTATATCATTCTTGTTCCATATAACTCAAACCATGATACATTTTCTAGCAACACATCAAGGTAGAGGATGTAAAACTTAAAAGGACCCGTGAAGATCTCCAGAATAGACTTGATATTCTGAGAAAGCAATCTGAGGTGAGTGCTGAGCATGTCATCATGTGTTGTTGCTCTTTGGGCATTTGTGCCTCTTCTTGTCCTTGAAATAAGAAATGAACAATTGAACTGAATTTAAATTGTTATGGGACGCTCATAAGTCATGGAATGAGGATATTGATAGAATGATTGTGACCATGAAATAATGTTGGAAAAATCTTTTCCACCCGCCAGAGAAAAAAAGATGAAATTATTGTTTTTTCTCCCTTTCACTCATCTCAAAGACTCAAATCAAAAGAGACATTCGTATTTGTGTTTGTGCTCTTACTGAGAATTTTTTCAATTAAAGTTCTTTATTTTGAAAAGGGAATGATTTATGTTTTAGAGCTATGATGATAAAGGGCCTGTCATAGATGCTGTTGTCTGGCATGATGGAGAGGTTTGGAGGGTTGCCCTTGACACACAGAGTCTGGAGGATGATCCAAATTGTGGGAAGCTTGCTAATTTTATACCTTTAACTAACTATAGGTATATTTACGGCGATAATATTTTAATATAAATGTTAATCTTAGTTGATAGCTTTTGTTCTGGATGTCTCATGAAATTGGCAGATACTTCTGTTTTGGCAAAACATTTCCTACTCTAGAGAACCTTTTCTTGATTGTCACTGCATACAGCCCTTGTTTGAAAACCTTGTTCTATTGATTCTCCCCTTGTTTTCCTGAGCTATTTCTACTACAACAAAATGCTACTGTGATGTTGCATATTAGAAAATATATTATATTTTTAAATGTAAATGTGAAATTAGTTGAATGGGATTGAAGCTTCAGTGTGTTGTTCTTAGTGCTTTTTCAATTTTTCTTTTGAAAGAATTTGAACACTTGATTTTTATGTCATCATATTGAACCATTTTATTTGTACAACAAAACAGTTTAGACGACTTTCTGCAAAAAAAACACTTCTCAATGTATTTGGTTTCTCCACTCAGGGTTTTTAGATTTCTTACTGGTTTAAGCATTACAGAAAAAAAATCAAATAGACAACATATTTTTCCTAGAAAAGGAGAAACTAAACAATTGAGTTGGAAGAGTTTGTTTCCCACCTTTATTATAGTTAAGATGTTTTAGATTTAACTTTGCTATCGAAGAAAATATATTTGTGGTTTAGCTATTGAAGCCATTATCATTTGTTTTTGTTTCTATCAAGTGTAGTATGTAATAATGTATTAAAATTATAAATGGTTTTATGTAAAAACAAAATCATATATGGTTTCAATGCTAACTGTGACTGCCTATTCTTTCAGGATTGAGAGGAAGTACGGTGTCTTCAGCAAATTAGATGCTTGTACATTTGTTGTTAATGTCTACAGTGACGGAAATGTTTTAAGTCTTGTAACAGACTGTTCTCCACATGCCACCCATGTTGCTGGTATAGCTACTGCTTTCCACCCAAAGGTACTGATGTATAATTTTATCCATATAGTGCAACATATTCTTATGAGGAGTGCTATACCTTTTGACATACAATATTGTTGTTAGGAGCCCCTGTTGAATGGAGTTGCACCTGGCGCACAAATAATATCTTGTAAAATTGGGGATTCTCGCTTAGGTTCAATGGAAACAGGAACTGGTTTGATTCGGGCGTTGATTGAAGCTGTGGAGGTGCTTCAAAATTTTCTTCTTTCTCCTCCTCTTTATCTGATTATCCTGGATTTTCTGACAAGTGAAAGATGATGTGTTTGATTTTTTGTGTTTGCTGAGCTGAGTTTGTTTTAAGATTTTATAACATCCTGTATAAGTAAGACATCTAGTGATGGGCATTCAACATTCCTTTTTCAGCATAAGTGTGACCTTATCAACATGAGTTATGGTGAAGCAACATTATTGCCAGACTATGGACGCTTTGTTGACCTTGTGAATGAAGTATTTTCTTAGACTTTCATTTTAGCTGGGCACTTGTATCATTTATTTATCATTTTCTATTCTCTAAGTTGTTGATGCACCTGGTGGATTTACTTCTAGGTGGTGAACAAGCATCGTCTGATATTTGTGAGCAGTGCTGGTAATAGTGGGCCAGGATTGAGCACTGTTGGTGCACCTGGTGGTACATCTTCAAGCATCATAGGTGTGGGTGCATATGTGTCTCCTGCTATGGCTGCCGGTGCTCATTGTGTTGTTGAACCTCCACCTGAGGGGCTTGAATACACTTGGTATATTTGCTTCTCTGAACTTCTTAATTGGATGACTTTTTATATCCTTTTGTCTTTAGCTTTGTTACTTTTTTTTTTTTTTTTTTTTGCATCATTATCATTTCATGATTGATGGAAATAATTTTGCAGGTCTAGCCGAGGACCAACAGCAGATGGAGACCTTGGTGTTTGTGTGAGTGCTCCTGGTGGTGCTGTAGCTCCTGTTCCCACGTGGACTCTTCAACGGCGTATGCTCATGAATGGGACATCAATGGCATCACCATCAGCCTGTGGAGGAACTGCATTGCTCATAAGTGCAATGAAGGTTCTTGCATGCAGTTCTTTTAAAGCTTATCTTTTTTAGTTGTCTCTACTTGCGCACATATCTCTAGTTTTTGGATGTGTTTGATCTGCATGCAGGCCGAGGGAATCCCTGTGAGTCCATACAGTGTGAGGAAGGCTCTTGAAAATACTGCAGTTCCCATAGGGGATTTACCTGAGGATAAATTATCCACTGGACAAGGGCTTATGCAAGTTGACAAGTTAGTAATTTGCCCAGTTTTTACTTCCATGGAAATTTTAGTAAATGGTAGTTTTGTGACATTTATTGACTTAAATCATATACTCCTTGACAGGGCTTTTGAATATATACAGAAGTGTCAAAATGTTCCATGTGTTTGCTATCAAATAAAAATTCAGCAATCTGGAAAAACAAGTGAGTTTACATTCTACCATGTACATTACCTTACCCTTATGTGACCAAAGATAGTAACAGTATTATCTTTTGGCTTTCCCCTATATTTGTAACTGTAGAAAGTGTAGTATGTTATTATTATTGTCATGCAAGACATGACAACCTATCTGCCAGGATTAAGAAAGAAAATTCTAATGGTGGTGAAAAGAATTATAGTTAGAGATTGAGATTCTGGTAAATTGCTTGAGTGGAAAAGCACTCATCAGCATTTATATTTATACCCATTTCAGAATAAATTACATTTAAGAATAATAAATAAAAATGCAACTCCCTAAGAATAATGATAAATACTACATAAATTTGACTATTCATCTATGGTAGACAGCAATTCCTTTTACATAGAAACCGTTTCCTAAACTCCTCTTCAAGTTGGAGCATATAAGTTGAATGCACCAAGCTTGGAACAGATACATTGAATTTATGGTTCCTTTAAATATTTTGTCAAGACGTTTGTTAGTTGGTCATTTGAGCTGGCAGACTCAGTAATGATTTCCCTTGACAGAACCTTTTCATGAACAAGGTGACAGTTAATTTCTCTATGTATGGTCCTCTTGTGAAACAATAAAATTGAAATTAATTTGTCTAGGAGGAAAAGCTAGATTGTGGAGTAATAGCTAATACTGTTGTATGATTGCTAATGGCAGATCCTTCATCAAGGGGCATCTACCTTAGGGAGGCTAGTGCTTGCCGACAATCTACTGAGGTGAGATCATTGATAAATTTGTCGTGCTTCACTGCATTGTTGATCACAATGATTGAGTCAGGTGTCTTGAAACTTGTAGAATGAATTAAAGATGGGAAAACCAATTACATATTTGTACTTGTATCCAATCTTGGTTAACTCATACTGTAATTTTATAAATGATGAGAAATTAAAGAGTTCACAATGCTACCCTAGTTTATAGTCCTTTACAAGATAACAATGAAAGAACAAGATTAGAGTCATCGCCATTCTGTTGGTAAAAAAATGGAGAGGGATTGTGTCGGTTTGATTCTCTTCTCAATTTTTTTTGTTTTAAAAACTGTTTTCTAAAACAATTCTACATATGTTGCAATCAATTTCTTATTCAAAATCTACTGTTTTGAAAGTTGTTTCCAAAGCAAGTGTTTTGAAAATAAAAAGCTAAACAGAAACAACTGGGAGATGTTTTCTCATTCTCCTTTTCTGTTTTCTTCAAATGCTCTGTTCAAGTGCTCAGGGTACAATGTTTTAGAAAAGAAATGATTTCAATCATGTATCCAATCTCATCAAGTAGAATCAATTGGGATAGTGGCGCCCAGTGATTGAGCCCAATAACGTTGTAGTGGTATGCTACATGCTACATAGCTAGTCGGAAGATTATACAATAGCGAATTGTTTTATTGAATATCAAATTAACAGTCATATGTCAATTATTATCAATCACCCATTTAATTTGGTTGACTTACCCTGCCACCCTGGAATAAGTTTTGACCCATATATTATATCCTCCAATCTTTATAAGTGTCTTTGGTTGCTTCAACTTTTCAAAATTTTAATCTTTTTATCAGTCACTTCTGCATTTTGTTGCAAGTCCTTTGTGATTTCTATAAGTAATATTTTTTCTAACTTTTGGTTGCACATATTCACAGTGGACAGTGCAAGTTAATCCAAAATTTCATGAAGATGCTGGAAACTTAGAGGATTTGGTTCCATTTGAGGAGTGCATTGAATTACATTCTACAGAAGAGACAGTTGTGAAGGCCCCTGATTATCTATTGCTCACTCATAATGGTCGCACCTTCAAGTTAGTGTGCTTTAATTATTTTCATTGTTTGTTTACGTTGGTTGTGTTGCTAAAAGAGTCTTTACCCTTGTCTATTTTATTTATTTATTTTTGTTATAAACTGAAATTACTCTGCACCTGAGTCTTTACCCTTATCTAGTCTGTTAAATAATCTTAATTTGTAGTTTGGTTTTCTTAATGACACATGTTTTCTTCCATTTTCAGTGTAGTGGTAGATCCTTCCAATCTTTGCGATGGTCTTCATTATTTTGAGGTCTATGGTATTGACTGCAAAGCTCCATGGCGTGGTCCTCTTTTCAGAATTCCGATCAGCATAACAAAGCCCAAGGCCATAATTAACCAGCCACCACAAATTTCATTTTCAAAGATGTTATTCCAGCCAGGTGTGCATTAGTTGATTTTCTTTATCTTCATGCTTCTTTTTGCTGGTGTCCTACTAAGGTTTTAAATCTGGGATTCACATATAATGCATATGAACCGAAACATTGCTATTGCCCAGTAGCCTTATTTTTTTTGCCTATTACATCTAATATTGGCATTTGGCATTGACTTAAATTATTTATATCTCATATTTGCATTGCATTCACATTTCTTCTGTATTTTCTAGTATGTTGCCCTAATATCAATGCATAGTGAGAGTGAAACATATGATGGGGATGCTCCTACTTATTTAGTTAGGCTATATCATTATACAGATCTTATTCATGTTTGGGCGAGTATTAGTATTAGTACAGCACAAGTATCATTGACATTGGTCTTTAACACTTTCAGTTATTTGCTTTTATTTGTTACTTCATTAGGCCATATAGAAAGGAGATATATAGAAGTGCCACATGGTGCATCTTGGGCCGAAGCAACAATGAAAACATCAGGTTTTGACACAGCACGAAGATTTTATGTGGATGCTATTCAGGTATGGCTTGTGGCTTGAAACTTAGTGAGATTATGGCAGTCTTGTTAACATGTTTTCTATGCCCAGATGTGCCCATTACGAAGGCCTTTGAAATGGGAGAGTGCAGTAACTTTTCCTTCTCCTGCTGCCAAAAGCTTTGCCTTTAGGGTAGTAAGTGGTCAGACATTGGAACTAGTCATTTCACAGTTTTGGTCAAGCGGCATAGGGAGTCATGAGACTGCGAGTGTGGATTTTGAGGTAACAGAATTCTTATTAAGATGAATGATTTTGTGGTAACAGAATTCTTATTAAGATGAATTTTTACCCGTCCTGGATACTTGGATATAGATTTTACCGTTTCTTTTTGACAAATTGAAAAATCTTCTAGGTATTGAATTGCATGGCACAGGATGATTATTCCCTTTACTGGTTGATGATTTTCCATTTTCCATCTATATAACAAATCAGGAACTTAAGTAACAAGTCTTAAAAGGTGAAGGCTGTAGAAACATCTCATGAGGAATTAACGTTATATTTTTTCCTTTCTCTTGATCCATTATTTTTGTAATTATCAGTTTCTATATTGTAGCCTGTGAACAAAGTATAATTGGATCTTTTTATGTGAATGATTTTTTCTTTTGGCTTCATGTATGATCTATTTTATAAAGTGGGATGTGATGTGTTGTTTTGTTCTACTTTGAAGATACAATCCTACTATCTACATAAAATTTCAGGTTGTGTTTCACGGGATAAAAGTCAATCAAGAAGAAGTTGTACTCGATGGTAGTGACGCACCAGTCAGGATTGATGCTGAAACACTACTGGTATCCGAGGAACTTTCACCTGTGGCAATTCTTAACAAGGTTATCTTTTTAAAGCCTTTATATATATATATATATATATATATATATATATATAATTGTGCTATTCTGTTATGCTGTTAATTTGGTCCATTTGGAATACCATTGAGGTTTACCCGTTCTCCTAATGTGTATTAAACTTGCAGATTAGGGTCCCATATCGACCAGTAGATTCTAAGATTAGTGCACTTTCAACAGATCGTGACAAACTTCCTTCTGGAAAGCAGATACTGGCACTGACTTTGACGTGAGTTATAAAATTTATTATGTTTCATTTATCTTTGGATCATTTGGATGGCCTTTTCTCAGTATTCTGAGTTTGCAGCTACAAGATCAAATTGGAAGATGGAGCTCAAGTAAAACCTCATATACCATTGCTAAATGACAGGATATATGACACTAAATTTGAGTCTCAATTTTATATGATTTCTGACTCAAATAAGGTATTAATATTTAATTTCCTTCTTCTAAAGATGAATGAAATAGTTTAACATTATTTCAGATTCTTTTGCTCAATCCTATGAATAATAAGTTGCATGTAAGTTAAGCTCTCATATATAGAAATGCTGATTTTTATATTTTTCTTATTTTGCAACTTTTCCTCTGACTAATTGTAATGCACTAGTAGTTAGGGTCTACATGTAGTGGGATTTATAACCTATTGGGTGAGAATGCATGTGTTAATTAACAATGGGCATTTTCCAAATGTGTGTGTGTGTATATATATATATGGATTTGATCCTCTGGAGTTTGAATGAAAACTTCAGGATGTGCAGTTATAAATCCAACCCTTAATAAATTTAATTTTAAAACATTAATTTATAATGTAATAAAATAAATTCAATGGATGAGATATGTGCAGTTTTACTAGTAAACTGCAGAGGATCATAATCCACACACACATATATATATATATATTCAATATGGCTCTGTTTCTTCCATTTTGGTAGCTCTTGTTCATGTTTGAAAATTCTTTTTTCTAAGGAAATAATTCCATATTTTTAAAGCTCTCATAAAAAGCAGGGAAAAAAAATAAAACAATTATTTCTCTAAAATAAACATGTACATCGTTTGCTTCATATATTTTATCTCTTTTTTTGCTTTTTCTGTTCTGATTATAGCGCATATATTCAAGTGGAGATGTCTATCCAAGCTCTTCTAATCTTCCCAAGGGAGAATATACTTTACAGTTATATTTGAGGTACACATCTCTTTCTGAGCATAAAATCTGGATGAGTGAACATATTTGTTTGTACCCCCATTGGAGCTTTGCATAGACCTGATGAAATGTGACTGTAAAATTTGAATTGTATTTTACAATTCATGGGTAGTTGTTGAATGCTAGTATTGAATTAACATTGTTGAGAGGACTTGGAAGCTCTTTTTAGTTACGTTTAAATGTGTTTTTGATTCCTATAATTTATCGTGTTTTTGATTTTGGTTATTGTAATTTTTTTAAGTTGGTCCTTGTATTTTTTTTTTCCCCTTGTTATTTTGTTTTAGTCATTATAATATATTTATTTTATTTTTTTAGTTCCTAGAATATTTTTTTCATTTTGGGTTATTGGTAGGATTAAAAGAAAACTTTTCGCATATTACAAGGACAAGGATGAAAAAATGTTTATATTAAAGGACTAAATTAAAATAACAAGGACCAAAACCAAAAAAGTAGTATATTATGGACACCAAAAATATATTTAAGTCGTGTAGTTATTAATACTTGTAAAGTTGTAATAGGGAAGCTAGCATATTACTAGTGGAATATTTCTAGGTTCATGAAAGATTTATACATAAAAGTGCATACAAATTAGCCCCTTACTGATAGAACACCAATTGAACAGTATTATTGAATCACACAAAATACATTGAATGCAGCAGTATTTGCTGTTCCAGAGTCATGGACTCCTTCAGAGATTAGTTCTCTGTCCAAAGTACAAGGAAATAAGACTGTCACATTTATATTCCCTCTTCTAAAAACATTTAATATAACTTCTCCCAACTCTGCTCAAAATTTTCAACATGACAGTTATTATTGAACATATTCTAATACATAACTGCTAATGACTTTTGTTATTCAACATTTTCTGATAATGAATTAGCTCCTATTTTTCTGCCTATAACTGCCAACATTAGAGTTATTATTACACTTATATCTAATGATACATGACTGCTCATGACAGTTCTTGGTTACCATCCCTTGCATTCCGAATAGTTTTTAATTTATTTGTTTCAGGCATGACAATGTGCAGATTTTGGAGAAGATGAGGCATCTGGTGTTATTCATTGAGCGAAATTTGGAAGAAAAGGTAGTTTATCATATAAATTTTTGTATTTCACAAACTGTGAATTGCTGCAAAGTCTAGAAGAGGCTTTCCACTATGATTGATGGTTTTTAAATAAGCATCGAGTATGTGACTCATGATAAAGATAGGGTCATGAGTCACCATAAATCTTATAAAAAGGGAGGGTTTTGAAAATATGATTGAATGATATTCTTACTAGACTACTAGTATATTCCAATCACATGGCAGCTACAAAGTTCAGATAATGCTGTTACATGCCCAAATTCAAAATCCTTTTATCTGGAATTCTCAAAAGTATTTATAATTCCCTATAATTGATCCTTGTGTTTGAAATTTTTTATCGAGGTATACATGCCTCCATCCAATAGTGCTTATGTCTACCTATAAAAATTCTGTACGCCCTACTAAAATTTATATTATAAGTATTCTTTCTATCTATTTATTCATTTCCTTATTTATGTCTCTTTTGTTTGTTTCCAGGATGTCATTCGGTTAAGTTTTTTCTCTCAACCTGATGGCCCACTGATGGGAAATGGTTCCTTTAAGTCCTCATCATTAGTTCCAGGGTATGTGAATAGATTTGTAGTCCTAACGTAATGTCTTCTTGTGTTGTTGTGCTGACTTTTGCTTATTGGTAGTATAAAAGAAGGATTATATATTGGTCCACCACCAAAAGAAAAGCTTCCCAAGGTATATTTCTATCCATTGTCAACCTTTCAAATGTTGTCACTGGCTGTGCGTTATGGTATTTGTAAAATTTCTGCAGAATTCTCCACAAGGATCTGTATTGCTAGGGGCAATTTCATATGGGAAACTATCATTTGCTGATCAGGGAGAGAACAAAAATCCTGAAAAGAACCCTGCATCATATCGGATATTTTATGTAGTTCCCCCAAATAAGGTCATCCTCTGTCTCATAAAGTTGCCTTCCTTGAGGTCTTGTTATATGCATTTAAAATTAATTGCACATCCCTTGCTCATAAGTGGATGCTTTGTGCAAGCACTGGGATGGGCTGTAGTTGAAAACTATCTTATAATATATGACTAAAGTTAATGTCTAATTACGTGTCTTCTTTCGAAAGATTGATGAGGACAAGGGAAAAGGTTCTTCTATATCTTCCAAGAAGAATGTTTCAGAACGTTTAAAAGAAGAGGTATGCAAGTCATACATCAGTAAAAGAGCTTCCTTTTTGTTTTTTTATCCAGTTTCCTTTTTTTAATTATGATTCAATATATACTCTTTTTGCATCTTTTTTCTTTTCAAGTCAATTTCATTGTTATCCATGCTTGCATTGTTATACTTCAAAACTTTCATTATTTGAAATATTGGTAAATGGCTGTGAATGAGGATGTCTAAAGAGAAGTTTGTTAGCACACCTTAGACTGAATTTATTTAATCCTTGAAGTTAATTACCATTCTTGATTCAATTCAATGGCATTTTATGGAACATTTTCTATTTGTTGATTCTGTATTTGGAAACATATCTTCGAGAATCTTCCATTGTCTTGAATATTAAATTATAAATTGGTTATTCACTTTTTTAAAATAAAAATAAATAGGATGAGTCATGGCTAAAATGAGTAAATGATCTATGCATTGTTTTTCTTCTATTTTGGTAAAGTAATGCATGTGTGTTTTAATTAACATTTAAGCGGAGCATGCATGTATATTGTATAGTATATAAGTTGTGAAACAAATCAGTGTAAGTATCTTATTTACTTTAATTATGCGTAGACTTTTTTTCATGATGTAGATTTTATTCTATGGATTTTAGAATGTTTATCTTATCTCTTGGTGGTTCTTTAATTTTACTTGTCCATCAGGTAAGAGATGCAAAAATAAAAGTTCTAGCAAGCCTAAAACAAGAAACTGATGAAGAGCGCTTGGAATGGAAAGAGCTATCCGCCTTGCTTAAAGTCAGTACAGAAAATTTAGTCTGAATTTATCTTTTGCTTTCATTTTATTTTTTCAGTTCCATAATGATCGACATATATTAATTTGCAAGATAATTTTTTTTTCTTGTTTTTATGTTTTTCAAAATTGTAATTGGCTGTATTTTCTGATAAATCATAAATATATTCAGTTGTTTATTCTCTGTATTATAGATTAAATAATACATGAATATGTTATGCTTCCTTGCAGTCAGAATATCCAAAGTACACTCCATTACTTGCCACGATTTTGGAAGGTTTAGTTTCTAGCAGTAATGTCAAAGACAAAATCCATCGTGATGAAGAGGTACATTTTTCTGGTGGAAGCAAATGTTTTTGATTCTTATATTTTTTTTTCACATCATTTCTCCGATTTTCTCTCATTTCATCATATATATATATATATATATATATATTTTAAACTTGTTCGAAAACTTGAATGTGGTTCAGGTTGACCTTTGAGGTTTTGGGGTTTCATTATTCTATTGGATTCTCAATTTTTTTTTTTTTTTACCAATAAGTTGACAATTTGAGTTTGGAACTTAATTCAAATCTACAAATCTGACTTATAAAGTGAAGACTGTCCAAGTCATATTTGGATCATATTAGTTGTATCTTTAATCGATGTGTGATTTCAATTCACTAAGAGCCGAAGACTTGGTCATATTTGGATCATATTGGCTGTTATCAATAAGTTGACAATTTGAGTTTAGGGCCTAGGGCCTAATTCAAGTCTACAAAATTGACTTGGAAAGTGCAGACCATCTAAGCCATATTTGGATCATATTGGCTATATCTCTAATCAATGTAGGATTTCAACTCCAAGCCATATTTGGATCATATTGGTTGTATCTCTAATCAATGTGGGATTTCAACTCACTAAGAGCCGAAATAGGTCATAATCAAAAGGCTAGGCTTAGACTGTTTAAAAAGCCTTTTAAACTAAAAAGATCATACTTTAGACTTTTAAAAAAACTTATCAGGCATAATAAGCTGGCCTATTTTGTTGTGATTCAGGAATTGTGTGTATTGTTGTACACATACCAATCTTATTTATAGAGTGAATACAATAAATGATAGAGATACTAATCTCTAATATTATGGAAACTAATCTAATCATATCCCTAATTGATAGTGAGGATAATAGCCCATAATATATGTATCCACAATATCTGTAATATATTCACAATATCTGTAACACTCCCCCTCAAGCTGGAGCATATATATCATATGCACCAAGCTTGTTACAAATGTGATCAATCCGAGGTCCTTTAAGCGATTTTTGTGAACATATCTGCTAACTGGTCACCGGAGGCAGCAGTCAGAGGCGGCGATCGGAGGCAGCGACCGAAAGCGGCGATCGAAGGCGACGGCCGCCTGAAGCGACGGTCGGAGTCAGCGACTGGAAGCGGTTGTAGGTGGCGATCGGAAGCGGCGATCGGAGTTGGCGACCAGAAGCGGCGACCGGAAGTGGCGGTCGGAGTCGGCGATCGGAAGCGGCAGTCGGAGTCGGCGACCAGAGGCGATGACTGGAGGCGGTGACAAGAAGCGACCAGTGACGACGGTGTGACGACCCGAGGTGGCGGTCGGAGGCGACAACTGAAGGTAGCGACCAGAGGCGAAGGTTGGCGGAGCGGCAACTGGCGGCACGACAACCGGAGGCTGCAGTCGGAGGTAGCAACCAGAGGCGGCGGTCGGCGGTGCGACGACCGGAGGTGGTAGCCGCCGGCGCAGCAGCCGATGGCGGTTAGAGTGGGCACCGGAAGCGGTGGTCGGCGGCACAGCGATCGGAGGCGGTAGCCGCCGGCGCGGCGGCCGGCGGCAGCCGGAGGTGGCAGCAAGGGCCTTTGCAAGAAGAGAGAAAAATATATTCTAAAAGAAAAACCTAAGCTCTAGATACCATGTTGTGATTCAGGAATTGTGTGTATTGTTGTACACATACTAATCTTATTTAGAGTGAATACAATAAATGATAGAGATACTAATCTCTAATATTATGGAAACTAATCTAATCATATCCCTAATTGATAGTGAGGATAATAGCCATAATATATGTATCCACAATATCTGTAATATATTCACAATATCTGTAACATATTTAAAATATAAAATAATATTTTATACTATATATTAATTTATGTTTAATATTTAATTACTAATAATATATTTAATACTTATGCTCACTGGCTTAATTAGGCCTATTAAAGCCACATAATCAGGCTTTCATGCCAAACCTTAGGAGAATGCTCGTAACAGATAAATAGGCTAGACTCAGGTTTGGTAATTTTGTTATAGGTCAGGCTCAGGCCTGCCAGAGCCTGGCTTGTTTCCACCCCCTATACTACACTACGACTTTGTTTCCACCCCAACTCTACACTACGATGCTTCAATCAACTTTTCTGGTCAGTCCCTTTGTAGGCAGTCCTTTCCAAGACACTTGCAGCCTTGGTTGGGATAACTGCAGTAAGATGGCTTTCGAAAACAAAAATATCATGTAGTCAACAGTTTCTATTAAGATGTCCTTCATTGACTAAGAATATGGTCAAAATACTCCTTATAAGATCTAATCTAAGCAAGCCTCTTTTACCGAGTTAGTTGTTGGGATTGTGTTAGGCCAAATCTATTTCTAGCAGTTTCCAATATTTTAGATATAATAAAATGGAATATTAAATGAGTACAAACTAATTTATAATTAATTTGGGTGCATAATCTACTTGATGTGAAGTTATGAACTTTTCGTCCAACTATGGTTTTGATAGGAGCTGGTTATTTTATTATAGAAAAACTAATATTTCATCCCGGCACAGGATATCTTTTTTTATTTTTGGTAACTAAAATTTATAATTAATAAATATTTCTGAATATATTAATTATATTATAATAAAAATTTGTAATAAATTTTTATATAAAAACTATATGTAAGATTTATGATAAATAACATGTTGTGATACAAAATAATTTTTAGTTATGAATAATTTTGTTAAAATATAATGAAATTTAACTTTAAAATAACAAAATGATAGATTAAAAGAGATAATAGGTTGAGAAAAATCTCCAAAAATGTTCTTGTTAAAGAAAAATAGCTTATTGAAAAGTACAGATTGCTTTTAATAATATAAAATTTTAATTTAAAAATAAGTATAACCATACAAATTCAAATAAATAAGAGGTTAAGTAAATCTCTAAAATCAGTATCATTGAAAAAGAAAAGACGCTTAATAAACCCCTAACATTGCTTTTGTGAAAAATAACTATTCTCATTTATATATAAAGTGATTAGGGATAAACTCCAAAAGAGTGATCAGAATCACGGGTTCCTCACGCTCACTACAAAAGAAGAAAACAGAAAGATAAAAATATTGCTGATCTTCCAGGGTCTAATTCCTCCCTGTCCTGATACCCTAATTTGTTATTGAATAAGTGGCTAAACTTTTCCTCTCACCCCACCTTTTCATCATTTACCCTAGCAGATTGCACACCTCGGTTCCAACCTTACCTCCTACCTTCCACATGTGCAGATTGGTTATACTATAAATTTCAATCTTGACTCTTGGTTGCCTTATAATCCCATCCTAGCTACCATAGTTATCTTTGTAATTGTTTGAGTCATAACAGGTTTATATGAAAAATACATCCTATAGAAGTTTGTACTGGTGTTGATTAAACTATGAATATCATGATTGTAATTTGCAGGTGATTGATGCAGCCAATGAGGTGATTAACAGTATTGACAGAGAAGAGCTGGCAAAGTTTTTTGCACTAAAAAATGATCCAGAAGATGAGGAAGCAGAGGTGCTCAATCTTGTCTTTTATAGTTATTTTATCGCTCATTCTGAAATGGTTACTAAATGTAACATAAGATATGCATAAAGCCAGTATGGTATTGTAATTGTGTTTATATAATCTATTAAATATTAATACAGTAAGTACAGTAATATAGGGGAGCAGCTACAGGCCTCAATGAACTATATGTAGCCTACTAACTAATCACAGCTATCTGTTATGAGGACGTCCTACAGCTACTTATTTAGCATTTTCTGAAACAGTTTTTTTTTGGGTGTCGTAGCATTTTCTGAAACTAACAATTAACATGTAACATGTAACAGTTACACTCAGGTTGTTCTATTTGTGCAAAATGCAAAAATACTCGCGAGCATGAATACATCTATATAACTCGTACTGTCTGTTTATTTAAGTATGGAATATTAACTATAGGGATCTAATTACACTCTTGTGAAATATGTTGACATACTTGGAAGTTCTCAAATAGTAGAGACTTTGTTGAAAATTCTCAAATAGTTAGCGTTCTATAGAGAAATTTAACCTTATAATAGTTATTTAACTGTAAACATTGTAAACGTGATATATGGTACACATTTATTTATACTGTCGGTATCAAGTGTTAACATTGTTCTTTGCTTAGTTTATTATAGTAGTTAATTGTATCTATGTTGATAAATATATTCTGTACTACTTTCAAACTGCATTGTGGTACACGAGCAGAGCATAAATTTCAAGAGAGTTTTCTGTGAGTTGCTCGAGTACACTCAGCATGCTGTATTTGCATTGTGAAAAAATAATACAACTTATATTGATAAATGGTATCAGTGTTGATAAATAAATTTGGTACTACTTTCACACTGCATTGCGGAACTCAAGAATAAATTCAAGAGAATTTTCTTTGAATTGCTGGTGTACACTCAGCATGCTGATATTTGCGTTGTGTAAAAAAAAAATACTACAACTTGTACATTTACTAGAAGAAAAGGAATTGGACTATTTTCTAATAGCCTTGTGTTCCCAATCCTTTATAAATTCCTATTGTTTCCCAAGCTATATTTATTGTGGTCATGTTCATCAGTGGTTATGCATTTAATGATCTGTCATTCTCACTGTAGAACATCAAGAAAAAGATGGAGTTAACCCGAGACCAATTGGCAGAGGCCATGTACCAAAAGGGGCTTGCACTGGCAGAGATCGAGTCTATAAAGGTTTGAGCTTTTATTCTTTTTCTGATCAGGCTCTTTAAAGCAATTATTAAACATTTTGAATAACTTTAAATTCATGCTAAACAAAGTGAAGAACCATGCAGATGATATTACAAAAGTATGTTCCATTTGTCATGTTAGGTTAATAGAGAACTTGTTTTGTCCTAGTAGCTGTTTGAAGCAGTAGTGCCTGATCTTGTAAAATTATTAAAAATATATCCACGAATAGGAAATATCCCTGTAGAGGTTACAATTTAAGTATTTTCTTTTGTAAAATGATTAAAATCCCATTGAATGTCTAATTTTACACTAACAGTGTGTATAAATTAAATTCATAATCTTTTTGAAACTACAATTCTCATGACCATGATATTTATGGATTTTGTTACCCGCATGTACCATGTAGCTATAAAATTCAACATCTTTTCACTTACAGTATCCTTTGGTTAGTTTGAGTCGAGTCATTTGCATTATTCTTCTGAAGAAAGTGCGGAGACCCTCCTTATAAATGAGTCACATTTTCATTATGATAGTGGTAACATTTAATTATTTTTTACCAATAAAAGTTGGCAGACTTGACTTGGTGTATATTGTCAAAGGACGTAGATAAGTCCCCGGGTTTGGTTACCACAGAAGAGGCAAAAGACATGGACCAAAAACAATCTACGGATGATCGTGGTCATGAAGATTTGTTTGAAGAGAATTTTAAAGAACTGAAGAAATGGGTTGATGTGAAGTCAACTAAATATGGAATCCTCTTGGTAACACGTGAGAGGCGTGCTCAAAGGCTTGGGACAGCTTTGAAGGTATTTTTTTTTTTTTTCGTGAGTCTTCCATTGGTTGCTGCATGTAACTCATCAGTTTATAAGTACTAGTTTTCTAATAATATCATACTCGAGTATGTAGACTCCGGACTCGTTACTATTCTTTGATCCCCAGTAAGATTTATTTGTAAGTAATCATGAATTATCAGTGTTTCTAAAACTGGACTAATTGTTGAATTAGCAAAGGTATTTCAATGGTTTAACCTTAGTTAAACAGTGAAATTAAATATATTTTAATTTTGTTTATAATATATTACGCATTACACATATTAATATGCATTCATAATAATGCAATTTGATTCAAAGTTCAACAATGGACATAACATTCGTAAGTTCATAAAAAGTAATCATACCCAAAACTAAATTCAAACATGACAGTATTTAATAACGAATCAGCTAGTCCTATGAAAAAAACTCGAAAGGGTGTGATCTGGTTGTGTGGATTGCATGAATCTGACACAGTTTATTGGTTTTGGGTCAAATTGACCATTCTGGTCAGGTTTTTTCATCATTGCATATTGTAATGTGTGATTAATGGATAAAACTCGTCAGCGAGAGTATTATTATGATTTATAATTAGGCAATCTATAATCATGAAGTAACTCTTGCGTGTATTGATATTTTGATGATGATAGGTAATAGAGAAAGGGACTTTGGGTAGATAAATCACCAACTACATCTGAACTTCTTCTCTCTTGATTCAGGTACTGTGTGACATAATTCAAGATGATGCAGAGCCTGCCAAGAAGAAATTCTATGAGCTAAAGCTCTCTTTGCTTGATGAGATGGGATGGACACATTTAGCTGCATATGAGAGACAGTGGATGCATGTGCGTTTCCCGCCAAGCTTGCCTCTTTTCTAGGGCCTTCCCAACGGGATTATGCTGGATAGCAATGCTTGAAATTTGAAACCATATCCTTTTCCTCAATATTTTGCATCTGAGGATAATTTATGTAACATAAGACCTTTTTACGCTTGACCTATCCTTTTCCTTTTTAGGGTCATCATGGCCTGGGTATTTCAAACATTGCATGGGAACTTTGCCATTAAGGTGTATTGCCAAGCCTTCAGTGTGGCTGCCACATCAAAGGCATCGTCAATCCCATTTGCATTTATTTAATAATTAATAACACAATAAAGAGTGTTTTCACTTGTCTTCCCTTGATTTTTGTTTCCGGTACCTTTTTATTTTTTAATTAAAGTTCAGTGTCTCTGAAGTGATTCAGATAATTATTGAATAGTTTACATTGATCTTTCATTTGTTGGATTTAATGTTTTATGTCCGTAGGGTCAGTGAAGAAAAACGAATGGGGATGAACTCCATTCCCTATCCTCTACCCAAATTCCAGAAATGCCCTTTAGGCTTTCCCATCCCTTATTACTGGATCATGGTTGTTTTATCGCTTAGAATCCTATCCACTAACCAGTTGCAACCTGTCTAGTTTGTTACCGACTCTATTCTTTCTTTGCCTTCAACTAGCCATTGACATGATCCTCGTTCTTCTCCAAGTACACTCTCATATACCTACTATGTCCTCAACGTATGTTTGAATGTCCTCAAATGATTCTCATGATTCTATTGTTTCCCTACTGCACAAGTACTTTCCATGAAGCGTTAAGAGACCGGTGCCAGCTAGGATAGCTACTGTAGACTGTTGCTCTAAAGATCCAGTTAAAACTTGGGAGGTGGTTGTCAACTGTATGGCTTTATGCATCAGACATCTGGAAATGGTATATGAACCGGTTCCCAATGACCAAGCGAATTTGGAAAACATACAGCAACGGATACGCAATATCCCATCGGTGAGAATGCCACAGTGGCTGTATTGTAATCGAGCTTATATAGAATAATTTATTTCCTCTAAAACTATCTTCCAATAACTTCTTGACATATTTTTATATAAAAATATGTATAAATAATATTTGTAAGAAATAATTACTTTCCTCCAAAAATTTTCTCTAGTAACTTCCTTATACATATTTCTATATAAACTATTATTATAAAATAAAATTTTACAATAAATAATTAAAAACAAATATATCAAAATAATTATCTAATAAAGATGTTTTAGATTTTATAACGACTTGTCAAGTTCTTACATTTTACAATTTAGCAATTAGTTGTGAAAATAAACATCTAACTACCTATGATTAACATACAAACAGTATTTGAATACGCGTATAATAATATATACATGTATAAATTTGTTCTAACAATTGGAATAATATTATAACTATGCAAGTATATATATATATATATATATATATATATATATATAGTATAACCCTAGATTGTCGGTCAAACAACATTATAAAATTAAATGAGTTAATCACCTATACATTATCAGTGAAATTTTTTTACACCAGTAATTAATTATATCTTTTAATTGTGTCATGTCAGTATAAATACATTTATTTTTAACAGTGATATGACACAACTAAAAGATATAGGTGATTAACTCAAATTAAATTATCTACTTCAAGGTAGTTCAAAAGATCAACATAGTCATTTTTCAACATGACTTTCAACAACTCCACCTCCAACTTTTTCCTATCCTGCTTCCTTATAAATATTATCATCATTGTTTAATCACAAGGAAACTTGCAATGATAAGTTAGTGTTCAAAAGAAATCAACAAGTATAGAAGAATTATCTGGGTATACAACAACATAGCAACCCAACTAGCATCAACATTTAACCCTTACAACCCAACCACACAACACAACAAATTCTTGACTTACAACACTTCTTTACACCTTCAACATATCAACATGGCATATGAATAGCATCACATCATTCCACTTGAACAACATAACAATGCTGCACTTATCAACACAACAACATAACATATGTACAACATTCTTTATCTACTCAATAACATATACACAACATAACAACTAAATATGTAATTACGCATTTCAACCAAGAAATCTCTTACAACATAGGTAAGTTGTATAAGTAGATTGTCTCTATCAAAATAACTAAAAACGCGATCTTTTGGACTACCTAGATCAACAACTAATTTGGATAAAAACTCACAATACCATAGTTTCTTGAATTTTGTCACTTGAACTAAGAAATTCTAGTATTCTTGTTAGGATAGAACAACTTTATGAGTTTACTACGACCTTAGCATGCATAACTAAGTCTCTTATGAGATTAGTTTGTCGACTAGCTTCTAAATACTATGCCTCTTCCAATACATAGGGATTATGGCCTTTGACTTTGTACGTTACTTTATTCGGTTGCTTTGTACATGCTCAACTTGGCCTCTATACGTATCAACATTTAGTTGTTTTATAATTAGTATAGCTCAACCAATCCCTATACTGTGAAATATTTCTGATGAAATAAAATTCGTAGGAAAAGTTATATTACTGATGAAATATTTCCGACAAATTTATATTTGTCAAAAATGTAAGATTTTTAACAAAAATTGACAATCATTATTAAAAAGGATCAATAAAATTTTAAATATATATATACATATAAAGAGAGAGAGAGAGGAAGAGGAATCAAATGACTCACAAAGTAACTCTTGGTAAAGTTACTCCACTCAATAACTCATGGTGTATGTTGAATTTCATTGATCTAATTTTTAAATTAAAAGTTATTAAATTTTACTAATAATTAATATAAAAAAATTTGATTAGTTTTGGAATAAATTATTCGCTAACAATATAGTTGAAAAATTAATTATTTTAAATTATTTAAATAGAATCTTATTGACAATTTACTATATGATCTTGATATTTTTGTATAACTAATATCTGATTTTAAATTTGATATGAAAATATTATGATATAATTAGATAAGATTTTAAATTAATATTTTATTAATGGTTGATAATTAGAAAGTAAAAACAAGGATAAATACATTTTTTGAATTTTATATATTAGATTTAAGATAAATAAATAAATTAAGTTAATTAATAATTTATTTAAAATGTTAAAATTTAATTTATAAGTATGTAATAAATAAATATTTATAATTTTATAAATTATATTATCATTATAAATTATAAAAACAATATTTAAAATATATAAGTTATTATTTAAACTTTTAAATTTATAAAAAATAATTTAAATTGTATCATAATATTAATTTAAATAGAAATAAGTAGATTGTTAATTATAAAAGTAAGTATATATATAAATAAAGATTAATTAAATATAATATAATTATTATTGGTAATATAATTATTATATATATTTTTATATTTTTATAACAGTCCGAACACAACGGAATGAGAGAGATCTACAAATAGAAAAAGTATGAGATTGTAAAGTTGAGGATAACTTAAATGAATTAATTTGTACTACCTATACCAACAACGTGCATCTATTTTTCGGTAGCTTATCTCATCAGAAATCCATAGTTAAGCGTGCTTGACTTGGAACAATATAGGGACGAGTGACCTTTTAGAAAGTTTCTTAGAAATTGTGTAAGTAAGGACAAAGCATAAGAAGCCAAATATGAAGGGTATTACATTAATAAATTTATTAAAATTAAATAGAAATTTTTCGACGGATATATTCGTCGAAAATTTTTTATGGATTAAATTATTTTCGACGCCTCTATTTCCAACAAATTTGCATCCTATTTCCGACGGATATTCTTTTTTACCGACGAATTATGTTCGTAGGAAATTTGCCCTTTTTTTGTAGTGCTTTTCTCAACAAAATCCAACTGAACACATTAAAAACAACACATGTATTCCATAATTCTTCTTCTACACACCTCATACAACTTAAAACACACAAAAAAAAAATCAAATGCAACCACTAACAAACTCAAAATCATCAACCCATCTTCATCCTTTGAAAACCTAGAAGTCTCACAACACGAACTTCATACATTCTCAACATAAAGGCCACTAAAAGGCCAAACAACACAAAAATAAACACATGCAACACAGAGGAATCAATCTACAAGCTTCCATTATCTCAATTTGTAATATTCTAAATTTTTAATACAATATTATACTATTCTTAATTTTATTATTATTATTATTATTATTATTATTATTATTATTATTATCTTATTCTTAAAATAATAGTCTAAATTTCTAGTTGACATATTTTAAGATAAATATAGATTAAGTACAATGTTTTTATATAATACATTAAATTTTTATTACAATATTTTTAGTAAACTAAAATAGAATATATAATATTTAATTATTTATAATATTTTTTATAATAACATTTTAAGTATGTTAAATTTTAAATGTTTAATATAAGTAATAAAATTATCTCTTATAATATAGATAGATAGAAAAAAATATAAAAAAAACTACTACAGATAAAATCTACAGCATGTACGGATCCTTATCTATAAGTAACAAAAATTATCTATAAGTAAGGGGGACTTAAAACTTCTCATTCATTTCTAACTAAATAGAATAAAAAAATTCATTACAAGTTTTTATTTTCTATAAATAGGCAAAGGGGGAGGGGACCATCAGGAGAAAGAGAGAAAGAGCGTGAAGAGAGGAATTAGGAAGGAAGAGAGAAAGAGAGCACGAAGAAGGAAAGTGAAGAAGAAAAAAAAAGAAATTCTTTTACGTAGTTTTAGGTTGTCTAAGTTTAATGCCCAATTTATATAATATTAAGCAAGTAAGTGAGGTTAGAGACACCTCACTAAATAAATACACATAGATATAACATAAAATAAATAAATATAATAGTATATAAACTTTAAAAAGATAAATGTCTCCTCCCTCTTACCTTAGTGGAAAAATGAAATGACTCGAAGGTACTCTAAAATTGTATATTTCTTTTTTCTTTTCTCTCTTCCTCATTAATATTCATTCTCTCCGTAAGTTCTCTCTTTCTCTCTTCTCAAATTTTTTTTAGTTCCATGTTCTCTCACCCTATGGCCTATTTATAGTAAATTTGGTAATTATTACTTTTGGTTGCATTCTAATGATATATAGTTTGATTACTATATAATTACATAGCTAGTTACCATGCAATAAATGTTTTAGATAAGCCTTATCTATACATTTAATGTAGATAAGGTATCTTTTTTTGTTTTTGTTTTTTTGTTTTTAAACTTCTTTCTTCTATAATATATATATATATATATATATATATATATATATAAATTTAAAATATTAAACATTTAACAATTTTAAATATTCATTTTTCATAATAGTAATTAAAATATCATTCTTAAAAATATTATAAATAGGGTTTTAAAATTTTATAATGTCATTGCATTTTATATATTTTCATTTTAGTGTCCTGGAAATATTAAAAAATTCTAATGCATTAAAATTATATAAAAACATTGTATTTAATCTCTATTTATTTTAAAATATGACAACAAAAAATTTAAACTATTATTTTAAGAATAAGGTAATAATAATAAAATTGAGAATATTGTATCAGAAATTTAGGATATTACACTAAGCAATCCCACTTTTCTATTAAGGTAAGGGGGATGAGACCTTTATCCTTTTTAAATTTTTTATATTATTATATTTATTTATTTTATGTTATATCTATGTATATTTATTTAAGTGAGGTATCGCTAACTTCATTCATTTGTTTAATCTATGATATTTTTAACTTTAAATAACCAATAAGGTGTTACTAGTTTATGTTATTTTATTATTTTATGACATTCATGATTGTCATATAACTAGTTTAATATTCTTAACCACATCTCATTGTTGTAAACTATATTGCACTAAATTATATATAATTAAAAATATTCTAAATCTTTTAGTTTAAACATTTTTATTATTTATAACCATAATCTGTTTTGTTAATTTTTCTAAGCGTAACTTATTATTATATTATCATTCCTTATAGATAAATGTTAATTTATGGCCATAAGAACAAAAATTTAAATTAATTTGTAGTTGGAGGTTTGATCTTGGGGATTTAAATGAGTAAAGAACTTAAGATAAATATCCTTTTGTTATTTGTGATTATGATAAATCTCATTTATCCCGACTAATCACTACAAGAATAATTCAATTTATACTACTATAAGAAAATCTAAAATATATAATTAATATTGGTTACAAATAATTTTGTACATTCTATTTATTTATTTGTATTTATTAGATAATTGTTCTCACTCCTTATTTTTCTTTGTTATAAAAATTAAATTAAAAATAATGCAAAATAGATGGATCTACTAGTAATCATAGGCCCCTTTATAGTTGTTATTTCTGCTATTTTTTCCAGAGGGAGTTGGAACGTGGATGTAGTTTCTAATTTCATTACTTTTCAAGGGATATGATTATCCTCCTTTATATTTTTCCCCAATCAAGAGAATCCTATTATTATTGATGGATCGATTATAGTGACTTTTTTTTATCACCTATCAACCATAACAATCCTATTACAACTTTATTTCCACCTCCAATGTAATTATTATAGTAGAAATGTAAAAAAAATATAGATTGTAAATAAGTACGTTAATGTATATATTGTGTTGTATATGATCTAACTATAGATACATTATTTCATGGAGTTTTCTTTTGTTCTTATGATAAGTATATTATCAATTTTATAACTAAATTAATAAGCTATAAGGAAAATATTATTTAATAATTATTAAATTTGGAACTATAAAAATAGGCATCACACAATGGCTCCTAAATCATGTAAGGAAAGAAAGAAAAAGAGAAATCCCAAAACCCTTCATATGATGACTTCTCTATAAGATTCTCAGTTCCTTAGTTTGAATCTCGACTTTTACAACTCAAACTATCGTTTAGGGGGAGAAAGGAGATCATCTGGTGGAATTGGATTGAATACCAGACTTCATTGCCTCTATATCACTTCTCTTTAACTTCTTTATAAGATTCAAAAGTTATGAACTTATGAAGTTCATTTCTTAGAATTCATCTCATATACCTTAATCTTTTTCAAGTTGACTCTCTTACACTTAAGCTATATATTGTAACACCCTAAATTTTCTAAAATTATTAAAAAGATATTTTGATTAGTTAAAAGGATTTCATAAAATATTTTAGTTTTTTTTAATAATGATGAGTATTTTTAATTAAATAATAAATACTTATGAACATTATTTTATATAATTTTTATTAGATAAATATGTATTTTTATGATATTTTATTATAATAAGTAATTGAAGAAAAATAGGCATTTTTATTATAATTATTTATATATTTTATTTTAATTATAATTATGTTGGAAGAAATATATTTCTTTTATATATTATATATTTAATTTTAATATTTGAGGAAAAGGAAAAGAGAACTATAGTTAAATTATTTTTACTAAATGGTTAAGTGTGGATTAAGTTTTAAAAAGAGGGCTATGATAATTATTTTATTTTTATGCTTCTCAATTTTCATATTACGCATTCGTTCTAAAAAATGGGAAGGAGAACCAGAGCTCGTAGGAGAACACCCCAGAGATCCACATCCTTCATCAAGCATTCATCAAGGTAAAGAGGAGTGAGTAATCTTACTTTAGGTGTGGGATGTATGTTGGGTAGATGAGATTGACCCCAATCTTTTCTCTGTTGCCTGTATTGTATGAAGGGATTTCCCCAATTGATTGCTGTGTTTTTGGTCTTCTAAATGATTTCTTATTGTTCAATTTGATGTTGTGTAATTGTATATGTCTCCAATTTTGTGATGGAACCTATAATTATGAAGTTTGGATCGTCTGTGGATTCCCGTGAAAATCCTAAATGGTTATTGTGTGAGTAGTTAATAAGGGTATATAATTAGAATGTGAAATTGATGTTGGACTTGAGTAATTGATGATATACTAGATTAATATTAAGCTTTAATCATGATTTTTACCGATTGAATTAGAGTTTGAGAGTTTAGGAATCATAATTTGTGATTTTCGCACATCCTATAAGTCTTTCACAAACTGGTATCTGACTAGGCATCAATTAACCATGTTAGGTGCCATTTGACATTGTTCCTACAAGTTTTCATGTCGAGCATGGCCTTAGTCACGTAGGACACAAGTACTTTTGAGAGGATGTTGTCCTTTTCGCGCTAGACGTAATAAACATTGCGTCGGGAAGGATACTATTAGAATTAGGTTTTATGATCTTCATATGAATTATAGGCCTAGATATTAGATTTCAAATGCCATTGGAATCACCTAAAAAAGAGGTTTAGAACTCAAGTTATGATCAAATTAGTGAGCAAATATCACATTATTAGATTTAGGCTGAAATGTTGTGGTTTTGTAATTTTAAAAAATAGTAGATGGCCTAATTAGCTATTAAGGTCAACATGGAAGTTTGAGATACTTGTCTTATCATTCTAATAAAAGAAAGATCAACCTGATATCATATACAACTCTATATAGAGCATTTAGATCACACAATGTCTCAGAAAATTAAGTTGTGGAAATGTAATTTGTGAATGAGGATGATGAATAACTTTACCCTTTAAGTGTTTGATCTTATGAATGGTTTGACATACTTATATCAATGTTTAGGAATGATGAGTTGTGATAGAAAAGAATTGTTAATAAGTTATGATGTAAGTTGATTGTTAATGACTTGAGGTGTTTTGATGATAGCGACGTCTAAGGACTTAACGTGTGATGTTGATAAGATTGTTAGACTAGTTAAACTATTGATTTGAATACTTAGTGAATATGGTCAAGGTGTTAGCATATGATTAGACAATCTCATAATGATTCTATCTTAAAGTATACAAGATGATGTTGTGTAATTGTTGCGTTTAAATTGCAAACATGTGTAATCATTGTACTAATTAATATTGATAACTAGTTGTGGTATGTGAATATGCTATTGCTATGATTGTAATCTATGTATAAGTTATAGTGACGTGATCCCTTATTCCATTTATTGCTAATATTTAATTGATATAATTGAATTATTAATTGCTATATTGAGATCATTTGACAGTGAAATGATGTGATAATATGATATAATAAAACATGTGGTATGTGAATTAGTGAGATCATGTGAGTTGCTATGCATAGAGTCTATTTGACATGCATCATATGCATAAAAGTGTTTTTAAGGGTATGATATGAAATACATGACTAGGAAAGGTGCCCTTGTGTAAAAGCTTGAAGATTAGTTCTTGGAGATAGCTTGGTCTAAAAGTCTCATTCTCGCCTATTGTGTGCATGAGATGTATCTTGCACAACTTTGCTATCCCAACCAAGCCTTAGTAGTATATCCTCTTAGTGAGAGTGTGTGGAGGGTGTGATTCGAAATGTACTCCTAGGTCACTCTATGTGTATCGCTAACGACAATACACAAGTGTGATGTGTGATGTTTGGTGCCACATGTATGATAATATGTACTTCGTGTCCATTGCATATGCATCTCGGTGTTACGTGTTATTTGATAATTATGTCATGAATGTGTGAAGTGTTTTATTGCTACAAATCTGTCTATGCTATGTATATATGTATATCTTGTTTGTATTTGACTTCTTGACTGCTTGACTATATTTTACGTCATGAACTAGAATGAGATATTTTTCACTCCTCTTATTTGTACATGTCTCTATTATATGTTGTTGCATGTGATTTACATCATGAGATTGATGATGTTGGTTATGAGGCCTAGTCTTTACTGTTCGATTTATGCTTTGATAGCATGTAACATTAAGGTTTAGCTTGACTTTTGTTTTTCTTTAAGCTATGCTCTGGGACAATAGTGATTTTAAGGTATTAGATTTCATTTGGTTTCATTTTGTTAAAATGTTGTACTCTCTATATTGAATGTTTGGAATTAATTTTGATAGAGTTTTCTATTCAGTTTTATTTATTTGCGTATTATAGGATGTAAGGTAGAGGGTTTCGCATATATTCTATAACTTAAGCCTATAGTTATCTTAATTCTAACCCCATTCCCCAACATTAGAAAATAACATATAACAACATAAAACACTACTCTTAATTACATATATCACTAATAAATATAATTAAGAAAAACATGGTGTTATAGTATTAGACTACTCATTCATTAGTCGTACCAAATTTTATCTATGGTACATAGTTTTTTGTTAACCCTACATCTAACCGAGTGACACTACACCAAAGTTAATTTGTTGCAACCATTATTTTGTCGTTTAAGAGCCATATAAAGTGGCACTATTTTTTTTTACCAGCAATTAAATAATAGTTGGTGTATCTAAAATTACTAATACTATTGCCAATATTTATATAAAATATTGGTAAAGGTTCACTAAATTTTGAAAAAAACTTAATTAAACTGATTATATATATAAAATAATAATTAATAAATAATAAACTTTAACGGCTAATATTTATTGGTCACAAAATTATGTAATTTATAATTTGATTTAATGATAATTATATTTTATTATTATAAAATTATCATTAAAAATTATTTTTGTGGTGGAGTGAATAGATAACAGTTAACAATGTCAGTAATCGAAGCAATGCTGGTAGGTTTCAAAAAGTCTTATGTCGATTTGGCTATCAATTTTTGAGGATTATAATTATACACAGTGGTCAACCTGAGTTTGGTCTTCGACAATGATGATTACAATTAAAAACTTTTGTTCTGTTTACTTTTTGATTAGATTTTTATTTATGCTGTCGAACAGCTACTTATTTGAAACTTTGGAAGTCTGCATCTGCATGCATGTGTTTTACATTATACACTTTGAAAAGGTGATTGGAGATTTCCCGCGTAGTTAGAGTAGCAAGGTTTTACGGCACCTTACTTTCAAATTCAAAGTTTTCTTCTTTCATATTCTATATTCTATACTAACCTAACCTAAGCTTACTAATAAAAAGATGTGACCAGTCTTCATTTAATAATATATAACATATTAAAAAGAATGTTTATATTCCTATATTGTCCTTGAAATGGTTGACAAAAATATTATAAAATAATAAATGACAAAAATAATGAATTGCATAAAGTTTTTTTTTTTTACCAAAATGAGTTTTGTTATATGGATGCTCAGACAATTAAACTCCTATTATTGTATACTTAAAAGAATGCATTTGTATACTTTTTATGGGTGTAAATATTCATGTAAAGAAGAGATAAAAAAAAATTACACAAAAATGATATATGTTATGTATAATGTAATTAGAGAAGAGATAAAAATTAAAAGAGTATAATCAAAATTAATTAAGTTGTTAAAAAAAATTCAGGTTTATACCCTTGTTCACTTGCGTGCCAAGATTAGTTTATGCACATATAATTCAGCTATATAAAAGCTTGATTTTCATTAGAGAAAAAATTATAGGTAATGGTAATCTAAATTTTGCTTTAGATTGTTATCTAACAACAAACTATTATTTATGGTAAATTTACTGGATTTATAATAATCACTTTAATATTCATACTAAATTTAGCTTTTAATTAGTTGATAGATTAAACTATTTTCGATAAAATAACAATATTATGAAATATTGAAATGAATATATAAAACAATGCTCTCGTATGGGGTGCATCATGCATGCAAGACCTACAGTAACTAGAGTTGAAATGAATATTGACATGCTAGCAAAAAAATTTAATTAACATTATAACTTTTTAAAATTGTGTTTGATGTTGACATTGAAAAATTAATTTTATATTAGGATGTGTGACAAAATATTAAAAAAATGAATTCTCCTAATTCAAAAGTGGAATTTGATTTTTACAGAAAGGACAAACTTTTTCATAATTTTTTTAGCCACCTAACAAAACAAAAGGTTTGGTTTGGGTCAATTGCGGCTCAATCTACGTATATAATATCGTTTTCTGGATTATCTGTTGTATTGGATTAGAGTGGAAAAAGAACATGAGAGAGAAACATCGAGAGTACACGAATTTTAAAATTAATCTTCTTTTTTCTTCATATTTTATACTTCTCTCACAATCATGCGTGGTCAACAATCTTGTTTAATACTTTCAAAAAAAAAATCTTTGTTTAGTTCGGCTAAAATTTTATGAGGATTTAATATAATATATTTAAAATTAAAATTTTAATCATCTATTAAATATGACATACACATACACACACACACACATATATATATATATATATATATATTATTTTACTTAATTTTAATTTTTTTCCACCCTAAGAATATGTAGCTTTAAGAGACGTTAAATACTTATTTATTTTATTACAGATTAACACATAAAATAATTAGAACGAAATTATTCTAACTTATTTAATAATCTTAGGTTTGAATTTAAGAAATCTAATTATATTAAATATTTAAAAAGATTTTTTTTTTCATAATAGTTATATGTGATTTGAACGAGATTAATTTTGATATATAAAATATACTAAGAAAAGTACCATTTTTTTTTAATATTTGTACAACTCGTCTATTTTCAACATTAATTTCGTGCTAAGTTCTACGGACGGTACCTGAACTTTTCACATGTGAAGATCTTGATGCCACAATTTTAATGACAATAACAATTTTTCTAGTTTCAACCATGTTGCCTACAAATTCAAGAAACCTACGTGCTGCAGATCAAGTTTCTCATGTTTCTATTTTATTGTGCTTTTTCTTCTTTTCGGCCGTAAGAAAGAATATACAAATATATCTATAAGACTCAGATACACTTTTAGCTATTCTTTTATTAATTTTTTAATTGAATGTTGACTAGTCATACAAGAAAAGATGATTATTATATAAGTTATTGACATTGATTAAGAAGACACCGAAATCTCAACCCATGACCCATTTATATAAATAAATAAATATGTAAAAGATGAAAGGAAATATTTATCAGGCAGGGACAAAAATGAATGTAAAATAGTTTAAGTGAAAGAAAATATCCGAGGGATCCAAATAAAAATGAATTCAACTCCGAGAGATTGAAACGGTGTTTCTCTTTTAGAAGATATTTGTATGTGTAGTCCTTTTCCATTCTTAGGAGTTATTTTTCATACAAACATGTTTTTTGGATCCTAATTTTGGAAATGTTACAAATGTGTTTATTGTGTGTACAAAATTCTTGAGAATGTTATCAAGAGAATCTTGGATTTCTACCGCTCTTATGAAGATATTTTGTTAGAAAACGTAGTTAACAAACATTAATACAAATCAAATGAAATTCCTTAAAAAAACAAAGATGAATATAATTCTGAAATGACCAAGTAGGAGTACAATGAATTGAATCAACTCAAAAATAATTCGAAACTCAATTCTTTGAATCAAATGAACTGAACTTGAATTAAATATTGAATTTGATGAATAAATGAACTAAATTTGAGTTACATATTAGTTGACTCATTTAGTTCATGAATAAACTCAATATATAAATATATAATTTATATAATTAACTCGTAATTATCTAAAAAAAAAATCATAATTATCTACTAACCAAACCCATGGGTAAAGCCAAAAATTCATAGGTAATCTAAATTTACCCACAGATTAGTGACAAACAAAAATTCATAGGTAATCAACTCGTCGGTAACTTTACCAACGGATACTTGAATCCATAGATAATTATCAATAGCTTTTTCTATGAAAGTTTCAGTGAAAAATTACCTATGAATGAATCTGTAAAAAATTATCTTGAACTAATCTGTGGGAAGTTACCCACAGACATATCTGTGAAAAGTTATCTACAGACTTACCTTGAGACATTATCTACAAACTATTGTGTAAGAAGTTATCTATAGACTTATTCGTAGGAAATTATCTACGAACTTATCTATGAAAAATTTTCTACAAACTTATCTGTGAGAAGTTAGCTACTGATATACCTACGGAAAACTTATCTACAAATAAATCCATAGGAAGTTACCTATACAGATCATTCTATATAAAATCTGTGAGAAACTACGCTTTATCCCTTCATGAAGATTCATATTATACGAGATCCATTGACAAAACACTTGATAATAATTATATATTTAATTGCGTAAGATACATTTAAATAATATTAAAACTTGAATAAAAATGAGCACTTTAAAATTTTATGATTATAAATTGAGGTTTATTTTTATTTATTAAGATGGAATAATTTTAATGTATATAGAAACAATTATTATTTTTTAGAGACATATCTTATAATCTTGCAAAATTTATAAAATAATTTATGACTTATCTTTTAAAAAATAAACATTATTTTATCTAAAATTTATTTATAAATTATAAATTTGAAATATAAGATTAGAAAAATTGAATCTTAATTCATATGATTTAAATTTAACAATTTTAGGTAAGTAATTTAACCATACTGTTTTATTAGCGTCTTATGCCGAAGTAAAATTTGACCGTTATGTTCCCTTAGTTGAAGCACCGACTTACATTATTTTCCTTTGACCTGTGTGTACGCTGTAATCTGTGTGGCTCCACTTTCTTGTGATTTAGTCTACAAAATGTAGACAAGTCAATTTTTTCTCGAGCGTTGATTCATGTATAACTATGTAAAGTATAGAATAAATAATATATGACTTCATTTAATTTTAAATATGATCTTTTTTGATAGGATTTAAAATATCATCTAATTAATTATTAAATGCAGACGCATATTTAGAAATAATCATATTTTCATACTGTCCTTTATGTTGATACATAGAATAAATGTAGTTAACAAATAGTATCATGTGAATTTCTACATTCTACTTAATTACAATCTTGTCTAAAGTTCACAAAGTAAGCTATAAACAATGCTATTCATCTACCGCATATTTTCTCACATATTTAATTATAGGAATTATAACTTATGTGAAAAATTATGGACGAAAAATTATTGGTTTGAGTAGAATTAGAATTGATAACGTTAAATAAAATATTGAGTTTGAGTTTTATGAATAAAAAATATTAATTAAGAAAAGAGAACTAATAAATATGATTAGTTAGATTTTCTCACATATTTAATTATAGGAATTATAATTTATGTGAAAAATTATGGACGAAAAATTATTGATTTGAGTAGAATTAGAATTGATAACGTTAAATAAAATATTGAGTTTGAGTTTTATGAATAAAAAAGATTAATTAAGAAAAGAGAACTAACAAATATGATTAGTTAGATTTTGACAAAGATTAATTAGTAACAGTTGAAACCATTCCATACTTTATATCCATAACATGGTTATTGAAGAAAAAAATAATGTGAAACGTCATCATATGAGTTTATTAGTTTTTGAAAGATTTGTTCTATAGTCAAAAAGGAAACAATCATTTTCCAAAATTAACTTTTTAAGTTCTTGTTATCACTACAAGAAAAACGTAAATTTTTAATGGAAAATTTTCGACAGATATGAATCTGTCAGAAAATATAAATTTTCAGACGAAAAATTTCCGACGAATATTTTTATTGGAAATTTCCAACAGATTCATATTTCTGTCGAAATTTTTCGTCAAAAATTTCCGACAGATTTATATTTTCGTCTGAAATTTCTGACAAAAATATGAATTTTCGACGGATTTTTGTTTCTGTCGGAAAATTTAAGACCATAACATACACTTCCTAATATCCCTTGTTTGAACTCTTCGAGAATTCGATGATCGCTTTTTTTGAAATTTATAAATATTATTTTTAATATTATAAAATGAATAAATTTTATTTTTATTTTTTTAAAAATATTTTTTTTTAATTTTACCTTTTTAAAATGACTTAAATATGTCTTTAATCCTTGTAAAATTAATAAGTTTTGATTTTAGTTTCTGTAAAAAAAAATTATTTTTCATTTTCTAAAATTAAAATTTTTAATTTTTAATTTTATTTTTTATGTAATCATTTTTAACTACTTTTTATTAAAAAAAAAGATAAATAATTATCTTAGGTATCACCTACAACAATTACATATTATTATCATATTGATATTTAACACCTCTAATGTTTTTTTTACTTTTTTAAAATAAATATTATTTATCTACCTTAAAATAATCAAACTAGTGAATTTATATTTTAGAAGAATGAAAATCAAAGAAAAATATTTTACTCATTTTACAAGTACGAAACAATCTTTATAAATCTTGCGGGCTCTGATTTTGCACTCCATGAGCGCGTGGAGCGTGTCAGTGTCGTTGGGATGGGTGGTGAGACACTCTTCAAGAGCTCTATTTGCTTCCTGGTCGACCTTCGCCACGGACTCAGCCAGCGACGACGACAAAAGCGGGGCGACAAAGATGGGTGCGTGGAAGCGCATGAAGAAGAAGGCGGTGGCGACGGCGATGATGCAGGAGGTTTCGACGAGAGAGGATAAGAATGAGGTTAGAGTTTGCATAAGAGGAGACAAGGGTTTAGGGTTTGGTGGAGTGCAAAATACAGGTTCGTTTTGTGAGGCTCTGATTGAAGGTAACCTAAACGACTAAGGGGGAAGACTTAAGATTTTCTCCACATAATATGTGTGTGGATTCGAGCTCTACTGTCAGCAATTTTAGTCTTTTTAAATAAAGGAGGTGTAATTATAATAAAAAGGAGGCCTATATATCATAAGTTAAATACTATGAACATCTTTAAGTAAATTAAAATCAAAAAGATAATAATTTTTTTTAAATTACTAAAAAATATTCCATTTTATAATTGTTTTACAAACTCTTACTAATTTTTGTATAAGTTAATTGCTTTTAAGACAATGAAACTAACACAGTTATATCAATTGAATTGAATGGTTAAGTCTAACTTTTAAAACAATAATTGAAATAAAATAAGATTCATGAAAATAATTTCAAAATATATTAGGTAAATAATTTTTATATATAATAAAATTAAAGACAAGGATTAAAATAAGAGAAATTCTATGGTACCCATCTTATTTGAGAGGGTACCGGTACAGTTTTTTTATATTTTATATTTTTAGTAATTTATTTAAATAATATTTATGATATTTTATTCTTTCAATTTTTAAATTATTTAGTCATTTTACTTTTATTTTATATATTCTAATTTATTTGCAATAATATTATTATATATTTAAATAGTTTAATTTTAATAATTTTTTAAGTATATTTTTATCTTTTCACTTAAATTTTTTGAATTTCTATATTTTAATTTTAATAAATTTTTAAGTATATTTTTTGTCTTTTTGTCTTAAATTTTTGAATTTCTATATTGTAATTTTAATAACTTTTTATTTCTACTATTTATTAATTTTTTTCTTTTTCTTTAATATTTTATAATATTATTGAACACTTATAATTTTAATCTCTATAATTTTATCTTACTTTTTATTTTATAAGTATAATTTGGATTATTCATTTTATAATTAAATTAATTTTTTTAAAATTTTTTATGAGTTTACATAGAAAAATGTATTGAAACTCCTCCATCTTTGAGGGTACCGTAGCAACTCCGTTAAAATAATCAATGGAGTTATCTTAAAGGAATTGCCAAGGACTGTTTGTGAAATGGATATTGAGCATATTTCTATTAAACCCAAGAAAAGAGCATTGAAACCTTGTGAATTGGATATTGAGATATCTTAAAGGAATTGCTAAGGACTGCTTGTGTTTTTGCAAATATGGCAGGATATGTGGATTTAAGAAAGTCTACATCAAGATATGTGGTTAATTTTGCAGGTACTACAAGAAAAATGAAAATTTCTAACGGACATAATCCGTCGATAAAAAGAAATATCCGTCACAAATATCACTACAAGAAAATTGCGAATTAGAGAGGGAAAGATCCCTCGCAAATCCCTCGCTAAACAGAGTGGCGAGGGACTAGCAAGGGATTTGCGAGGGATCATTTCCTCGCTAAATTCAAGTCGCTAATTAGCAACGGATGCATATCCCTCGCAATTCCCTCGCTACATTCCTTCGCTTTTCCCTCGCAACCAGCTTCGCTAGTCGGTCGCAAATTTGTGCCGCTAATTCTTCGCTATTGCCTCGCAAATGTAGAACCTAAATTCCTTCGCTAATTGTATTTAATATTTCCTTGCTAATCGTTCGCCACTCCGTCGCAATTATCCCTCGCGATATTGTCGCTAATTCCTCGCAACGCTGTACCAATATATCAAAGATGTCCCTCGCAAATCCCTCGCTAACCCCTCGCAAAGATGTCCCTCGCAAATCCCTCGCTAAACCCTCGCAAATGCCTCGCTAAACCCTCGCAAATCCCTCGCTAATCCCTCGTAAATATGTCCTTCGCAAAGCCCTCACTAATCCCACACAAATATGTCCTTCGCAAATCTCTCGCTAATCTCACGCAAATCCATCAAAGCATATGGATTGAGTTCCCTCGCGAATACCACACTAATCCCTCGCGAAACTTTCACAACATATCTTTTGAGTTTCCTCGCGAATCCCTCGCTAATATCTCGCGAAACCTTCCTAATTTATCTATATATACATTATTCTCTCATGAATCCCTGTAAATATGCCACTTAATTTGATATTTTAAATAAATCTAAATCAACTACATAATTTTTTTTCAATTCGACATGATTTAAAATAAAAGTTGCATGTAACAATATCTTTTACAAAACCAAATTATTAAATGTCTTACAAAATCCAACTTGTGCATACTATCTTAAAGAAACTCAAACTAATTAATGTCTTACAAAAAGAAAAGCCAAATAACGAATCATCCTAAATAGTAATCAACCTAAGCTAGTAAAATCATCATCTCGTCCTTGATCCTCCCTATGTTGGTTGGTTGATGGTGTTGTTGATGGTTGAACTGCTTGAATTATTTGCCTCATCATCTTTGGTAATTGTGTTTGCAAAAAAGAGGCCAATGCATTATTTATAACTGTAGTGACCCGTTCTTCTGTCATAGGCGCAAGATTTGTAGAGGAACCTGCAACCTCTGGGATTATTTATATAGAGGATTTCTTATGGATGAAAATTCGCCAAAAAAAGGGATGTCGAAAAAAAAAACCTGTTAGAAACAATTTAATCTGTTGTTAATTATTTGTCAAAATTTTTTTTCTCAAGGGTTCTATTTTACGACACTTTGTAACATCCCAAAATTTATACAATGGTTAATCATTATATTTATGAAAATTATTTTCTTATAGTTATTAATTAATAAAAATGGGTCTTTTATGTAGAATATTTTAGAAATTTTAATACTTGATTATTATGTATTTAAAATATTTATGGGGATTATTAAAGGAATTTTTATAATTAAAAATAATAAAATAATAGCATTCTGGTATTTTGAAGGCTCAGAACGGGCCGTTCCCAAAAGTGGAACGGGTCGTTCCAAATTTTCAAAGAGAGTTGTGTTTGTTGACCCGGAACGGGCCGTTTCAAAAATGGAACGGGTCGTTCGAAATTAGCAAAGAGGCCTACTTTTCCTATCTCAGAACGGGCTGTTCTCAAAGTGAAACGGGCCGTTCCAAGATTCTAAAATTGCCTAAAAATCCAAGTTAGAAACGGGCCGTTCCAATGATGGTCAATTAGTGTAAAAATGAACTCCAGAACGGGCCGTTCTGATTTTAGAACGGGTCGTTTTGCTTTTTGAAAATGGGCCGTTCTGATTTTAGAACGGGCTGTTCCAGTTGAAAATTTTGCATATATTCGAAGGATCCAGAACGTGCCGTTCCGGATTCAGTACGGCCCGTTCCGGGAACCCCTGGATGCCTATAAATAGGAGGCAGGGGGTGAAAAAAAATTATATTGACTGAGAAGGTGAAAATCTTAGAGAAAGAGAGAGAGAGAGAAAGAGAGAGAGAGAAAGAAAGAAAGAGAGAGGGAAAGAAAGAAAGAATCTAGAAGAGGAGGTTCTGCTCAAGTTTTAGCTCCTGCTTATCCATGTAAGGGGAGAAGAACTTTATCTCTTTAAAATTTTATATACTATATACTATGTTTATTTATTTATGTTATTTTCTATGTGTATTTATTCAGTGGGGTGTCCCTAACCTCATTTATTTGCTTAATTTATGATTATTTTATTCATAATAATTATTAAGGTGTTCATATTTTATATTGTTTAATTATTTTATAATGATTGTCATATTTATTTATATCATTGGTACTCTTAATATATTTTTTTACGTAAATATATTTATTGTAAATATATTTATAATTAACTATGATATAGTTGTGATGTCTTGGACTCGTCTTGTTTTTATTTCTTCACGTATTTATGAAGATAAATATTGTTCTATGGCAATAGAAGATAAAGTTTGAATTATTTGTAGCTGGAGGTTTGACCTTGGGGATTTAAATGAGTAAGAAATGAAGGTGAAATATCCTATTGTTGGTTAAGGTGAAATATCCTTTTATTGGTTGATATTATGATGATGCTCATTTATCCTGACTAATCACTACAAGTATAATTCAAATTTTATTGTATCATGAAAATCTAATATATGATCTATATATATATATATATATATATATTTAATATTGATTATAAATAATCTTGTATATTCTTTTGAATTATTGTATTTATTGGATATTGTTCTCACTTCTCTCTTTTCTTTGTTTTTAAAATTAAATATATTATAAAATAGATGGATCTACTTGAGATTCCAGATCATTTTGCAGTTGTTATTACTGTTGTCCTACTTGGAAGAAATTGGAATATGGAGCCTATTTGATGGATCTGTTATAATTTTATTTGCCAACCATATTATTTCAATTGTAATTTTCTTTCCACTATATTAATGTAAATATTGTAATAGAAGGGGAAGAAAGAAATAATGTGTAAAATAATACATTATTGTAAATATTTTAGAATGATATGTTATGTATTAAATTCACAAAATATTCTTTTTCTTTATCTTCATAAAAAAAAATATTGTTAATGATATAATTGCGAAAATATTATATAAGAAAATATATAATTATTATTATTTAAATTGGGCGTTACATTAAGGCGTTACACACTTCACTTTTCAACGTGTTTTGTCCTTACTTGCATAATTTCTGGGAAACTTTCCTAGATGGTCACCTATCTCTATATTACTTCAAGCCAAACACGCACTACTAGAAACGTGTCATTTTCTGGCGAATTTTCTTACAAAAAAATATTTGCAGAAATTTTTTGAGATTTTTCCTGCAAAAAAATAATCGCAGAAATTTTTTGCGAATTTTCTTGCAAAATAATATTCGCAGAAATTTTTTGCGAATTTATTTACGAAAAATAATTTACAGATATTTCTTACAAATTTTGCTACAATTTTAATAAACAGAGAAATTTTTTTCCATGATAAAAATTTACAGAAAATATTATAAGAATTTTATTTTGTTTCTTGCAAAAATAATTTCGCAAGTAATGTTTACTAAATGGTAGAAAAATTTTGCAGGTAACTTTTCCTGCAAATTTTAATCTGCAAGAAAAATAAAAATAAAATTTATAAGTTTAATATTTTAAAAAAACTTCAAATCCCACATCAATTGAAAATAAAATAATTAAAGAGTATATAAGTTGGGACAACACTTACCTTACAAGTTGATTTGTATGGTTGAGTGTTAGGCTTATAATCTACAATCTTAGAATTTAATAAAAGATTATGTATCACATGTTGGAGGCATGAGAACAAATGATTCAGATGAATTCATTATGAGCATTTGAAAGTTGAAGAATTATTGATAGAATTAATAGTAATTTCTTTAATTTTTTTCGTAAAAAATATTGCTGCAGAATTTCTTGCGAAAAAATTCGCAGGAAAATTTCCTGCAAATTTTGTTTTTCAGGAAACTTTCTTGCAAATTTTTTTCGCAAGAAATTTCGCAGGAAAATTTCTTGCGAATTTTAAAATTTGCAAAAATATATTATCCACGAAAGTATTACTTGCAGATAAACTTTCACAGAAAAATTTGTAAGAACAACGTTTCCTGCGAATTTTAATAGTGACGCTTAACTGTGGAGTTTTGATAAGATAAGCTATCAAAAAGTAGATGCATGTTGTTAGTATAGGTAGTACAAATTAATTCATTTAAGTCATCCTCAACTATACAATGTCATACTTGTACTATCTTTGGATCCCTCACATTCCAGTGTGTTCGGACTGTTATAAAAATATAATAATATATATAATTATTATATTACCAATAATAATAATTATATTATATTTAATTAATCTTTATTTATATATATACTTACTTTTATAATTAACAATATACTTATTTCTATTTAAAAATAATATTTTGATACAATTTAAATTATTTATAATAAATTTAAAAGTTTAAATAATAATTTATATATTTTAAAATAATATTTTTTTATAATTTATAAAAATAATATAATTTATAAAATTATAAATATTTATTTATTACATACTTATAAACTAAATATTAACATTTTAAATAAATTATTAATTAACTTACTATATTTATTTATCTTAAATCTAAGATATAAAATTCAAAAAATGTATTTATCCTTGTTTTATTTTCTAATTATCAACCATTAATAAAATATTAATTTAAAATCTTATCTAATGATATCATAATATTTTCATATCAAATTTAAAACTAGATGTTAGTTATACAAAAATATTAAGGTCATATAGTAAATTGTCAATAAGATTCTTGTTAAATAATTTAAAATAATTTATTTTTCAACTATATTGTTAGCAAATAATTTATTCCAAAGCTAATCATTTTTTTTAATAAATTAATTATTAGTAAAATTTAATAATTTTTAATTTAATAATTGGATCGATAAAATTCAACATATATCATGAGTTATTAAGTGAAGTAATTTTACCAACAGTTACTTTGTGAGTCATTTGATTCCTCCTTCTCTCTCTCTCTCTCTCTCTCTCTATATATATATATATATATATATTTAAAATTTTATTGATCTATTTTAATATATGATTGTCAATTTTCATAAAAAATTCTTACATTATTGACAAATATAAATTTGCCAAAAATATTATATCAATAATATAACTTTTCTTATGAATTTTTTTTTCATCGAAAATTATCGACGAATATATCCATCGAAAATATAAATTTTTCAATAGATTTGTATCCGTCAGAAATATAAATTTTTTGACAGATTTGTATCCGTTAAAAATTACTGACGGATATATCCATCTGAAATATAAATTTTCCAACAGATTTGTATCCGTTGGAAATTATCTATCAGTAATATAACTTTTTCTACGAATGTTTTTTTGTCGGTAAAATCCATCAAAAATATAAATTTTTTGACGGATTTGTATCCGTCAGTAATTTTCATTTTTCTTGTATAGTGAGGAGAGTTATATCATGGTAGTTGCAAGTGCATTGCTTTAATCACCACAAAAGGATAGTTCATTTTACTCACCAAGAGTTGTAAAGAGATCATGTGGGTGAAGAACTTCCTTCAAGAGTTAAGACAAAATCAAGAAAGTTATGATCTTTATTGTGATAGTCAAAGTGTGATTCATCTTAGTAAGAACTCCACATTTCATGAGAAGTCAAAACACATCAATGTGAGGTATCATTGGATATGTCATGTGTTGGAAAGTAAACTACTATTGGTTGAAAAAATACACACAAAAGATATTGATGCAGATATTTTAACAAAAGCTTTAACAAAAGAAAAGTTAGAATTTTGTAAAGAAGTTGTAGTCCTCGTGGTTTTCGTGCCAATCCCAAACTGAACCAAGGATGTTTCGCTATAGCTAGAAGGGGGAGAATTGTGAAGTCCAATCAATGATGCAATGATTATGAATTTACTAACCATCCATGTGCAAACATAAAAAGGATGCAGATTTCCATTGGGTGATTTACATGTAAGAATTACAATTATAAAAGACAATGTGAAATATGTAGTAAAGAGTTGATTTTTTAAACCCCCCAATTGATGCATTAATCGCACCAACTTCAAATCCCTCCTATAAATAGAGGAGAAGAAAAGCAATGAAGCTTTAATTAAAGTGAAGACATTCTCACTTAGAAAGAAATAGAGTAATAGAAAAATAGAGAGATCCTCTTAGAGAGTTTCTTTAATAGAAAAAAATTAGTGAACTAATTTGTGAGTGTTATCCACAAATTAAAGATACATTATTTTTATATTTTGTATTTCCATTATTGTTATAGTGGAAGTTTTAAGTGGCCTATAGGTCCCATGATTTTTTCTTATTCATATTAAGAATGTTTTCCATGCTAAAAAATATTCAGTTTTATTATTCTGTATTTTTGCAAGGTGCCTATTTTGAGTTACAAGAGCAAGAAAATTATGATGACATTTCCCGATAGGTAATATATATGAGCATGTGTGTGAGTGGAGAAATTATTAGATTGTTAGAACCACCAAATGTTCATGTCCCAACTAAATCACTTAATATGCAGAAACTAGATAGGGATCACGTGATCCAAGACCATCTAATAATTTCTTGTATGTGAGTGTTTTTGTGTGAGTGGGAGAAACTGATATGATTAATGTATTTGTTATGTGAAGGTATTGTGTGAGGGAAACTATGGTTGTTTATATTTTTGTGGTAAAACATGAGTGAGGTAAGTGTGTTTTGGTTGCACTATGAGAAAACCATTCATATGTTGTGAACATAGAAATAAAAGGGTAAAGCATTGTGTGTCTGTAGCTTGTGTAAAGTGAGTGTGTATTGTGGTTATTGAAGAAAGAGAAATAAATGTACGTGAAAAAAATACAATGAATGTATGTGGGACTGGATTTGGTAATATTGTCAATGAAATTCTAAAACTGAGAATAGAATATTATTTATTAATTTTATTAAAAAATGTAATAATTTTGAAAAATATTTTTTTATGGTAAAAATTTTAAAATTACTTATTTTTATAAAATACAATTGCCTTATAAATAGAGTAATAACTTTTTCTTTTTCTCTTTCTATCTGAAGAAATATTTAAGTGTCACTTTATAATTTTTTGTAACTTATTTAAAATTAGAGGAATAAAATGATAAAAATTAATAAGATAAACATAATAAAATTATTAATTTATTTTCTTTTAGTGTCCTCTAAATTTTTACATTCATTTAAAATAAAATTATTTTATATGTTAATTTGAATTAATTTAACGAAGTATTATATAATTTTTAATTTTTAAATTTTTTTTTATAAATTTGAACTATACATAAAAAAACTTTTTAATTTAACAATTAAATTCTTAAAAATTTGATATAGAACATTAATTATTAAATAAAATAAATCTATCAAGACTTACTATTGAAGTAAGTAAATTTTTTCTTCATTAAAAATGAAAATAATTTTACCACAAAATGAAAAACAATTAAACAATAAAATAAAATATAAAAAAAATATTAATATATTTATTATATTAGATATAACAGCATAATTAAAATATAATTAATAATGTCATTTCATCATTTACTGTATAGTGTCATTTCATTGACAATATAGTATCATTTCATCCTTTACTGTATAATGTCAATTTGGTAGTAAGTGGTTCATCCTTTAGTGATACATTGCATTGTCCTTAATAATACATTGTATAGCCTAACTGTTTAGCAATTGAAGTTATCAATTTTCATTGACAATATTACCAAATTCATTGTTTGAAATGCTTTATACCTCGGGTCTTTTTCCTTCCATGATTCACAACCGTCAACTATAATTTAGCAGTCTGGAACTAGAACGGCCCGTTCTGAAACTAGAACGGGCCATTCTGGTTGCACTTTTAGTGTGTTAATTTTGCACCAGCTGGAAACGGGCAGTTCCGGATGCAAAGTTAACACAATAAAAGTGCAACCAGAACGGCCCGTTCTGGATTCAGAACGGCATGTTCTGATTTCAGAACGGCATGTTCTGATTTCAGAACGGGCCGTTCTGGTTTCAGAATGGGCCGTTCTGGTTCCAGGTATTTTCAAAAAATTGCCATCCACGTGGCATCTACGTGACATCCACGTGGCATCCACCCATGCAACAGTTAACTCCGTTAAAGAAATTTGGACGGAAGTCCCACATTGAAACCAATTAATTTATTAGGGACTAAATTGAAATCAATTAATTAGTTTGGGACCAAATTGAGACAAAAAATAAAAGTGGAAATACATTGAAACAAAAAAAGATTATAAGGGACCAAAATAGGTATTTAGCCTTAAATAAAACTGTATATATGGTGTCAAATACCACACATCATTACTAGCATATTCATTTTGATTATGACAAATCATCAAATTCAAAACTTTCTATTAAAAAGTTGTAAGATTTTGATTAAAAAATGCACCTAGCTTATGATACCCTTACACAAGGTGTCACATAAGCTAGATGCATGTGTGTAATAAAGAAAATATAAAAGATCATAAGCAACTATACATATATATTCTTGCATTAGAATCATACATCAATTATAAACAAAAAGACTAGATCATACAAAAAAAAACTTGTACATGATTATCAAGTGAATCCATGATATCTCCAAGCTGAGAGTTTGAAACTAATTTCTAAAAATGTTGAGAATTATTTAAAAGACTAGTCTTTTGAATAGATGTTCTTACATATACATTAACTTAGGGATGAAACCAAATCACATTTTAAAAATGCAAAATACTTCCTCTAAAAAAAATATATAAGTTACATGCAAAATTGTAGGTGTTATTGGTCTTGTTCTTCAACTAGAAATGAAGTTTTATTTTGTAATATGAATAATAAAATATTTTATTACATGTAAAAAATATAAATTCTAATTAGAGAACAACATCAACAATATCTATGGTGTCATATTTAAGTTTTGTCTTAAAAAATGGAAAATAGTTGTGGGTTGAAAGGAAGAAGGCTTTATAGATTTAATGAAGAGGGTGGACTATGAGTTGAAGTCCATTAGCAGGCCTAAGGGAGAGCATGATAGAAGGTGAATGGTTATAACCTGGTGAAACTTTAAAACTAAATCTAGAGAGGAGTAAGGTTAATACTATCTTAGACTCCATAAAGCTCAAGTTCCTACCCACACACATCCTCCCTCCAAACCCAAAAGGCAAGTACCCCATTTTATGGTTACATCCACCATTGGCGTCATCCATAAACCTCTCTGGTCTAAACTCGTTGACATCTTTTCCCCACAATGTTGGGTCATGGTGCATCCCCACAACATCAATCCACATGTTAGTTCCATTAGGCACTGTTAAATTATCAACTTGAATGTCTTCTCTAGCTTGTCTTTGCACATTTGGTGCCGTTGGATAAAGTCTTAAAGCTTCATTCATCACCCATTTCATCTGCATGGTACACGAGCTCATATTATTATTATTTTTATCATAGAAGTAATTAATTTATTTTGCAATATTAAAAATTTATTGATTTTTAATTATAGTCTCATGCATGCTTCTCTTTTGTAGTTTTTCTCGTGTTTATATTCAGTCGACTACCAAAATTTGATTAGACCTTTTTGTACTCTTCATCAAACTATAATACAAATAAAAAGAATAAAAATAAATAATGAAGATTCAAAGTCAATGTATTAAGCAAGTGCATGTGTTAAAGTGATATTTATACTTATACATCTATAAAGTGTAGTGAGTTTAGTGTCACAACACAACATGAACAAAAAAACAAAGATTGTGTTAATTCAATACATACTTTGCATCTTTAATTTGTATTGAGGGCTATCAAATTTCTTAGCTTCGTTTATGTTACATACCTTTCTCAGCTCTGCAAGCACATTGATATCAAGTTCTTTATCACCAACCACTTCTCTTATCTCATCTCTTAATTGGTTTTGCCAATCCTCATGCATAGCTAGAAGCAACAAAGCCCATGAGATAGCCAATGCTGTTGTCTCATGGCCAGCAAAGAAAAATGTTTTGCACTCATCCAACAAATCTCTAGTGGTGAATGTATTCCCTAACTTGCCATCACCTTGATAGTTTCCTTGCAACAACAATCCCAATAGGTCTTCTTGAGTTTGTCTTTTGATTGATTTCATTCGAGATGTAATGACAGATAACAAGAGCTTGTCGATCTCTTTCCCAAGTTTCTTGGCCTCTAGGGTTTTCTTGACGTTGAAACACTTGCCAAATGGAACCCCTACATATCTTGTCGTCTTGAAAAGTGTCATTTGTAGGGCACGTAATTTTTTAGACACTTCCTTTGCATTTTTACCCTTCATGCCAAAGCTTGTTTTTGCAATGATTTCTCCAGCCATTTCTACAACCTCTCTTTCCACATCGATTTCAAGGTTGCCAGAGTTAATTTGTACAATCCACCTATTTATCATTTGATTTGTAGACTCAGTCATCATGCTTGCCATTGCCTATCATATTACAAAATAAAATCATACATGTTAAAAGAATAAAAACACAACTTTAATCTTTTTCTTCATGATTAGTAAAGATTGATACAAAAACAAATGAGACCTAAAGTAAATTTTGAGATAACTTCTTCTTTAAATTGATAATGTATATGTTAAATCCTTTTCTAACTTATACAACCTTTTGTTTATTAATATATGCGACATATTTACTTTATAAAAATTAATAGTAATTAAATAATTTTTTGTGACAAAAAAAAGTTAATGAATTTTAGTGACAAACTCTTAAATAGAATGTATTTAGTGGCTAGTCGTAGCTTCCTACAAGGTGATGTCACTTGGGTGGCTTTCTTTAATTAACTTTGTGGTAAAGCAGTCATAAAGTTAAAACAATGAATTAGTTAATATTTCTATATTTGGAATGTCTAAAGATTGAAGATCGTATCAAGTAAAAACAATACTTAACTTAGTATACAAACTTTCTAAACTTCAACATGATGCTGTGGTGTAGGCAAGTTTTTTCTAGGATGTCACAAAGGTCTAAATTGATTGTTGAAATTGAAGTCATGCAACGATTGAAAGTTGAAATTAGTGGTTAATTATTAACATGATGACATAAGTTCTCTAGTTTAGCAATATGTATATGTCTAGCAAGAGAGAGAGAGAAAGAGAGAGTGAAACCTTCAAGTTAAGAGTAGAAAATGCTGGGGCTATAACATGTCGATGACGAACCCACTCATTGCCTTCAACCATAACCAAACCATTTCCAAACATGGGATCCCTGTCATGTCTAAACACTCTAGGTTTTCCCCATTTCTTTGCCATCACCTCTGTTGAAATTTTTTTCAGGAATTCTGGATCTGCAATGTACAAAAACGGCTCTGTACCTAGCCAGTAGATGAACACCTTCCCTATAGAACAAAAACAAGTCATAAATACGTACATACATGCATGTATACATACGTACACACACATTATAATATATATTTACATTCCTTTTAAAAATCCCAAAGTACGCTTTGAAATATAAATAAATTTATTTGTCCTAAGTCCTAACTCAACGTTAAAGTTTTGGCAAGAATATATCGCTCAATTCCCGTAAGAACTTCTTTGGTTATACTCTTGAGTTGAGATGGGTTTTTTTAACTGCATGTAAATATTAAACCTTTTACATGGTTTGTACATATTAGAATCTAATTTACATTAACACACTATGTATATAGCTACTTTTTTGGTTAAACTATGTATGTTATGGAAAGCATGCATACCGTGAGAATTTTGCCAACGAGAAAAATAGGGGAACACAGTGGAGTGAATATCATGGGTGAGCATAGAGGACCCTAACGAAGAACTAACGCTATTCTTCTTTTTCATCTCTTGAATGTTTCCAAGAGGAAAACTTGGGGCTGGCCCTCCAAACCCACGTCTTTTAAGCTTAAGATGAGTTTGGATGGGTGAAACCCACCATGAAAACGTTATTTTCAAGAGCAAAAAGAGAAGTAATAAAGAAAAAAAGGCAAGTGCTCCTTGTATTACTAACATCTCCAATGCCTCTCTCAGGTTTTTGGTTAAGATTTCAGATATTTAAGCTACTAATGAAAGCTAATAGCTCAATTTGTGTGTTTTGGTTATGCAAAAGCAAAGTGTAAAATGGGGGTATTTATTGTGTGAGACATGGAGTGGTGGAAGCAAAAAATGCGTGGGTTTTGACTATTGAAGAAGACCAAGGTTAAGTTTGAACGTTTCCCATGGATTCTCGGCTTGACCTTTTATATTGTTTCTGCGCATTGTGTTTCTCACTCTTTGTCCTTTTCTCCACGGATCTATTTAATTTTGTCGGAATAAAAATAATTTTAGAATAATAATGTTTCCTTTACGTAAAATACTATTTTATTTCCAAGTTTCTACTTATATCATGGCTTAAATAACTTTTGTTACGTATACAGGGCAATTTGTATTTTAGTTATTTTAAAAAGAAATTCTTGTTTTGTTTTCTATATTTATTTTTGTTTCATTTGAGTTCCTGATATTACTATTTCAGTTCTTATAAAACTACGAACTTATATATATAAAGAAAAAAATTATATTATAATTAAGAAGTAAATATTTATTTAAGTCTTAAATCGATTTGATACTGTATAGCTACTCAAAACAAGGTTTAGATCACCAGACTACTCATATAATAAACTCCATCTTTTAAGAGAAAAATAATACATGATTAATACTATATTTCTTGTATTTATTATTTTCTTTTTATAAAGTATCGTAATGATTAGAGGCAAAGTGCTTTAGTCGTTTTAATAATCTTCCTTATATATATATATATATATATATATATATATATATATATAGCCCTAGGGAACTTAATTATTATAGTTGCACTAAAAAAGTTAGATGTCGAGTTTTGTTGCTTGGAGTCACTTTATGTACGTTCTTGATTTAATTAATATATAAATTGACTTTAATTTCATTTGGATCTTCTTATTATTGTAACCGTACAATTTTAATTTCTCAAGTTTTAACTGTGTCAACCAGGTTCCTTAAGTTTTTCTTATTTATAATTAAGTTCCTCAATTCTAATTCTATAAAATATTTAATAAAATTAGATGATGTAACAAAATGGGCATGACATGGCTGCGTAAATTAAATGTACTAGCTATAAAACATATAATATTAATTTTAACTAAATGACCTAAAATGGTACCATAACTTTGAGTTAAGTATCATGTTAACATTGTTGTGGGCCAACTCTTATTTCGTGACAATAATAAATAACAAAATGAATTAATTTTCATTTTGGACAAATTACTAATAAACTAAATATTTAATAAAATTAGGATAAATTTTGATTGTACGAGAAAATTGAATAAACCCGACTAATGCAATTAAACATTTGAATCAATAAGGTCATATATTTGATTATTCAATATATATTGTCGGTTTTATTAATTCTTCCCTTTAAAGAATTAACAAATAAAAAAAGTTTAATTCAATGTGTTCGAGAGAGAGTTAATTTTGTACGTGTGTTAGATATGTAAATTTAGGTCGTATGTATTGATGATCAATTTTTTAAAATCAAATAATCAATTAAAAAGTCATATGACCTTTAATTTTTTTTATATAAAAAATACAAGTTACTTTTAATTCTAACCGTTTATGGTAAGATTTAAGAAAAATATTTATTCTTTTCGCTTTCACTTAAAATAAACTATTTTATTTAGATTATACATCAATATATGGATTTAGAGTTTAAGATTTATTTTTTTTCCTTATGCCCTTAACAATATATGAATTATAATTTTTTCTACCTTAAAGTTATGTGATCACTTTGAAAAATTCGTATCATCTAACTTATAAATTTTAATTTTAACTATTCAGGATATGATATTTAATATTTGTTTTTATCAATCACACTAAAAAGTCTTATTTAAGGCGAGAAATCTACTTATTATAATAATAAATCTTAGAAAAATTATTTTACTCAATTACTTATGATTTATATAAGATTTCAACGAATATTAATTTAAAATTTTTTAATGTTCAGATCAAATTTACAAATTTTAATGAAATTAGAAAATAATATAATATTTTATTATATAAATTCAAATTAATATTTTTATAAATATATTTTAATTTAAATTAATATAAAATATTAAATAATTTATTAAAATTTGTATACTTTCTTATAACTATAATATTAATATGAAGTGTTTATTGTGAGAAATATTGACTCCATAAAAAATCGTGAGATTTATATTTTAAATTTAATTATTGAGAATTTTTATTAACTGTTAAATCGTTAAAATTTAATACAAGTTAAGAGTTATTGAGTTATTGGATAAGAATAGTGGGTTGATTGTTTCCTCATTCATTCATTATTCCATCATTCATCATTTTAATATGTTTATATGTTATTGTGTACGTTTACACATGAAGTGTAATATCCAAATTACCTGGCGCATAGAGATGGTAGTGTGTGGTCCACAACTTTTCCTATTATACTTTTTGTATATGGCAGGGATGGAACCATTTTGTTCTCAATAATGCTGTTTTTTACCCACATGCAAAGGGCATTGCAAGCCACATGTTGTGGGGTTCTCTGAGATACCAATGGTTGGTGGATTATTGGTTTTCTTAGGAATCTTGGATCCAATATTGTAATAATGTCAGAGCTTTGGGGAATTAATTGTCACAATTCTGCATTTGGCATGGGAGAACGGCATTCCAAAGCTTATGCTTGAGTGTGACTCTAACATAGTGTTGTAGTTTGTGAATCATTTAGAGTTTATAATTTACAACCATATTGGGTCAAGGTGTAGTTTATTAAATATTATCTCATATTAAAATAAATATTTAAAATTGAGTGATATATAACAATTTAATTTCCAGTATTATAAAATATTATCTCATATTTTTATAAAATACATATGATGAAAATTAAATTGTCATATATAAATTAAGATTTTTAAATTTAAGAAATTCGAATTGAAATATTAAAACAAAATATTTAATAAATAGAAAAAATTTAAATTATAATAATTCAAATATCAAGAATTTTGTAACAAATAAAATTTCATGAATTTTAAATCCTCTTAAATTTTAAAAACTCCTTATTCAAAGACAACCTTGATGAATTCTTTCACGGTTCAAGGAGTCCATTTTCTAAAGTGTTAAACATGTTTTTTTGTCCATATAAATTTGAAAAAGTTCATTTTTAGTCATCCATTTTTGTTGACTTTTCCTCCTTTTATTTTTAAAATATGTCAAATTTTAACTCTAATATCTATTTCATCAATTCTAATTAATTAATGGAGACACCTAATCAGCACTGATCAATTATTTTAATCGAGGGAGAACCATAATAAGTGAAAAAATCAGTGTACAATAACGAAGATGAGCTAGTGTATCAACTAGCATCCCAATTTTAACATCTCCAAAATTATCTCCTTGAAATTTTGGAGCTCCTCAAGGTAAGCAACAATGGCCTCTCTCCACATCTGGAGTTATTAGGAACCACTGATAATGAAAAGGAGCATAAAATTTTATATTAAAATTCTCTTGGCTAAGTTAGATTGATGGAATAACAATCAAGTTTTTAGTTTAATGGTTGTAAGACTTGTCATACAATATAGAAGATTAACATGATTTTTTAAGATTCAATTACGTCTATATTAAAATATTGTTTAACTAATACGTAATAGTCATGTCTCATGAATACAAATTATTTCTTAGTTATTAATTTTGAGATAGTGTAAACCATCTTTGTGGATTAAAAACTATTGATGAAATGAGTAATACAACTAAAATTTGACACCTTTAAAAGTGAAAGGATAAAAAAATTTATAAATAAAAGATTAAAAATGAACTTTTTCATTTTTTACGATGACTACAAGATGTTTAGTCCTTTTTAAAAAAAATATGCCGGAGGCATGTATCTTCAAAGGTGGAGTTGTCCGCACGTTTCCATGTCTAATACAACATCTAAATTGTTGAAACAGGCTGTTTGGTCCTTTGAGCAATATGAGTGGAGATGAACATTACGGGTGTTCATGGATCGAACTTTTGGAAAGTGCAAATCAAACAGAAACATTTTAAAAAGTGGATTGGTTAACCAATTTGTTTTTATAAAGTGGATTGATTTGATTTTTTAAAAATATATTATTTTTTTTTTAAATTGGATCAGTTTGGTGTAGTGCAGTTATCCATTATTCACTCATAAATGAATTGATTTTTTTTTAAAAATTGAACCAAATTGAATCAATCTACTTTGTAAAAATGGATCAGATAACTTAATTGATTTTGTAAAATAGATCGGTTCAAATTTTTAATAAAAAAAAATGGATCAAATTTTTTAATATAGATCGTATTAATTATGGTTTAGTTCAAATTAATTTGAATTTTTCGCACACCGTTATTAATCGCTCATATCTTTTAGTTTATTGAGTTGGATATGGAGCAAACAATGGAGGCTCTTTAGATCAAAAATTGTAATTAGATTACAGATGCAAAAAGTTTTCTTATACCTTCATATGTTGCTTCTCTAATCTTAATATGGTTGCTCGTGATTTAATGCAACTTTTGTATATATGTGAAGACACTCAAGTATTTTAAAAGAATGATTTCTTCCATCGTTTAGAACTAATAAAGTATAAGGGTTTATATATTAAAATATATTTATTTTATTTATTACCGTTTTAATGTCACAGAATTACCTATACACATGCATGAAGTATTTTAATTATACTATATATATATATATATATATATATATATATATATATATATATTATTTTAAAAGCAACATATATGACACTGGTGGGAAAATAATAATACAGGGCAAACTCAAACAATCAACGCAAGATAAATAAATCTCCTAATTTGCAAGAATTTATGAGAAGCAACAACTAATGAACAATAATAGTAAATTATTAAAATCACACACAAAACACCAAAATTTTAACGTGAAAACCCCTCAAAACAAGAGTAAAAATCATGAGTCGTTTAGATCAAAGAAATAGTTCTATTATGATCAACAAAGAATACAAAGGAGTCTAAATCAATTGCACAAAATAATGCTAACATCCAATCAAACAACAAAGAAATAAAGCTTACAAATAAAGAATAAGAAAGATAAAAAAAAAAAAAAACCTCAAATGCACAGCTACAATGGGAGTTGAATATCTCCTAACTTAGATCTTGTATCAACGATCAACCGTTCATAATGAAAAACTAGAGATCTCGAACCCACTGTCATATATTCAATCCGATCCAATGGTGAACGAATCTATAGTATCAATTTTATAGTCATAGCTTTGTGTAAAAACGAAAATGACTTTCTCTCTTCCTTTTCCTCAAGGTGCTGGTCTACTTCAAACCTCTCTCTACTTAGTTAAGTGAGACATCAAGTGGGCTTCTCAATTCTTTTAGACATTTTCTCCATATAAAAAAGGAGTCCAATACCCAATAGATACATGAGATATTCAACTAGCTTTTTTCATCCAAAATTTTTGGGGGGATCATCATGTGATTTTTTGGTCTCACAACTTTCAAAGAAATTATTTGTATGCATACTTGTTTGTGGGTCATCGAATTTCTTCGAGTATCTATGGTCCAACACCTCTTAAAAGTTGTATATGCTAGTAAGTAATTCAACAATATCTTTTTATGCACAAACAAGTCGTCCCTACATAGAAAAGGAAAGACATGTGATCATAAAATATACACTTGCCCATTATTGCCCAAACTAAGACCAATAAATACCACTGATATCACATTTTTTTAAGCATACAATTCTATTAATTTCCACGTGTTTTGTCAAAGAATATGTATCCAGAACAACTTATAGACATGAATTTGACCCGAAAATTAATTTTGAATAAATATGAAAATTTTAAGATGATAGTTTGAGAGAGTGAAATATCGTTATAAGTCTTATTTCATAAATTTTTACACAAAAGCAAATTATATAAACATTTAGTTTAATTTATATGCATTAATTGTTAGTTTAAAAATTTTATACTATTAACTTATAAAAAAAGTATCATTGATATAAGTTTTAACGTAACAAATTAATATATGACAGTTTGTGATTAGATGAAAATATAATTTTATTTTTCACATTATAATTATAATTGTCTTCAAATTGAAAAAAAAAACATAAATTATCAACATATAAATTAATTAATTAATCATTTATATCAAACAATTTTTTGTGTATATTAATTAAACTAAAATGCATGATCAGTATAAATTCTTTTTATATACTATTCAATCACACGTGTATATATATATATAGCAATTTTGTTGATAATAGCTCAAATATTTGTTTATCGAATGACAAGTAATTTTTTTTTATACTAATAACACATAAAAATTAAATTCATTTTTTTAATAAAAATGGATGGTAATTGTAGTAATATCGTTTAATAATCTTGTTCATTTAATTGATTAAATAAATTGAACTAAAAACGTAAAAAAAAAAAAAAAAAAAACTGTATTATGACACATGTATGTATTGTAGCTTCAAGGCCAACTCTATAAAAATGGCCTAAAGTAATAATTTCTTTTACCACTTTTAGAAGTGTTATATTTTTTGTTTATTTTTAATTTTCAAGTTATAAAAATGTGAAATTATTTATCAAAATATCTAAATATTTGTAGGGACATATAATTAAAAAGTGGGTGTTTAAAAAAGTGTGTTAGAGTATGTGTATTAAAATTTTTCTAATTGTTAATTAACAACAAATTCACGATGGGTACTAAAACTTATACAATGACAAACATTTCAAAGATAAAAACAAAGTGAAAATAAAAATTATAGATGTTAAAAGAAAAAACTTTAATGAATAAAAAATGTATAACTGTATTAAGTATAAAAGTATTACATGAGAAAAGAAATAGATTAAATAGATAAAGTAATGTTTTTAATATATTTTGAAAGACGAAAAAATAATTTTTATAATAATTTAAATACCCTTATGGTGTGTTTGGATAAGGAATTTATATAGGGTAATTCATTTATTTGAAGAATTTCAAATTCTTTGAGGTGAAATGCTTTGTTTGGATGATGAATTTATAAAGAATTTGAAATTCAAGTTTTTGTGAAATTTCTTAAAATAGTAGAATTTCAAATTCTCCCAAAAATGGGAGAATTTGAAATTCCTCATATTTGTTTTTCTTATTTCACCTATATATTTTATCTTATCTCTTCATTCTTTTAATTATTAGATATTCAAAAATATTTTTAAAATTATTAAATATTATCTTATATTAATTTTTAAATTTATTAAATATTATTTAATATTAATTTTTTAAATTATTAAATATTTAAAAATGGATTAATATTTTTTTTATAAAATTTAATTTAAAAATCTCAACATATAAATATATTTTTAAAATCAATTTTACTATGATGGAATCAAATTATCATATTCAACCTAATAATTTAAAATTTAAGAAATTTGAATTAACTCATCCAAACAAAATATTTTAAGAATGATAGAAATTGAAATCAAAGTAATTCAAATACTAAAAATTTAAAATTTCTCATCCAAACACACCATTAAAGAAAAGGGTAATAGTCTCCTTAGAGCATTCCATCAAAGTTAATGTTTTTAATGGATAAAATTAATGACATATATCAATGCAAGGGGTGAAGTCTCCCAAGGACCACTAATACAAGTGGTGCACTATGCACCACTTTTATTTACCATTAGATGCATTCAACTTGTTAACATATTATACATCATATCACACAGGATCTAAGTCTCCGAATTTTTTACTAAAATAATTTTTTAAAAAAAATTACCGAAAAAGCAGTTGTTCCAAATTATTTACGCTTTGGTTTTCACATTCAGAACGGGCCGTTCTAAATTAAAAAATAACACATGAAGAATGGATCAGAATGGGCCGTTCCAGGTGAAAAAAAAATACATGACGAATAGATCAGAACGACCCGTTCTGAAATCAAAACATGTCATTCTGATTTCGTAACGGACCGTTCTAGCCAGATGGGTCAACATATGGAACAACAAACATGAGCACACATTGATGGGTCATCCAATGCAAGGCCCATTGTTTCACACACGAGAATACATGGAATGGTACATGACCAATTCCATCTATTTCCTATCTGTGCCACGACTACTACAAGATTCAAGGACCCATCAATGACGAAGGACTTCCACAACATTTGAAATTGGTGCAACTTTCATGCAATCGTATGAAGAGACTCATTAGCATGTATCAAATCCTTCACACAACATCACCCCATAAGAAAACATAATTGACAGAAGGTATGCAATCCATGGAAAAACAAAAGAATGTAGAGAAAAAATGTGCCCACACCCATCAATGACGAAGGACTTCCACAACATTTGAAACTGGTGCAACTTCCATGCGATTGTATGAAGAGACTCATTAGCATGTATCAAATCCTCCACACAACATCACCCTAAAAGAAAACATAATTGACAGAAGGTATGCAATCAATGGAAAAACATAAGAATGTAGAGAAAAAATGTGCCCACATATTGCCAGCCTCATGAGATGGTGTTGTGCTATAGATGTATTAGCATAAATGAAGTGTGCTTAATGAATACTCCTTCTAACTTCTAAAATTTCTAATGTTAAATTTCATGGTATTTGGTAGGTTTAGGGTTTAGGGTTCAAAACATTCTTATGCTCCCAGGTATTTTCCAACAAGGTTCTATCATTTTTATTTTCATTTTATTTTATTTTATTTATTTTTATATGCATAAAAATATTGTATTCATTTTCGACTCACTGTATTTTGACAAATTGTGAATTTTACATGTTATTAAATTATTTTTTTCAACTCAACTACATATTTGTCATAAAACCTTTTTTTAGCAAAATAATATTTTTTTCATCCTACTAAATTACATTTAAAATTTAAGTATAGTTTTTTAATTGATAAAGTTTTTCTATTAGAATTAGAGGTTTGCATTAATTATATGCGTAAATTTCTAATTCTAATTAGAAAATAATACCAAACAAAATTTTCTACTATAAATATAATTTTCTCTCATTTAAATCATTACAAATATTTTTTAGTTTTAGTTTTACATCTGACATTTTCCTCTTAAAAAATGATGTTAACAAATATTTTTAAATTTGATTTACATTAGTTTAATTGCTTTTAGGTAGAGCTGTCAAAACGAGCTAGTCCAGCCCGTTTGGCCCAGCCCACCTCAACCCACTTTTTAAGTGGGCCAACCTAGCCCGGCCAACCAAATTTATTATGCAAATTTTTCTAGCCCGACCTGGCCCACCATGGGTTGGTGGGCTAAACGGGTCGCCCACCAACCCACCTGATTTTTAAAAAAAAAATTATAATTTAAAATAAATTTTAATATAAAATAATATCTAATCTAAAGTAAAAATTATCAAATTAAGTATCATGCATACAACATTAAAATTAAATTAAAAGGTGTACAACTTAAAAAAATTAAAACAAAAAAAATAAAAATTCTTTCATGAGAGTGATTATTCATCAATATTAAATTTTATTGGAAGTTTGGGTAGATAAATTTATATCAATTTCATATTGTTTAGCATTGATTTTATCTTTATCTATAAAAAAAATGATATCTTATTAAAATAATGCATATATAATAATAAATAGTTAAGTGAGTTGTTAGTGGGTTAAGTTGATGGGTTGGTAAGTGGGTCAGGTGGGCCGCCCGGCCCACCACGAGTTCAACCTGGGTGGGCTGGGTCGAAAGTGGGTCGGGTCACATTTTTTGACCCATCGTAAATTTTTCATTTTTTGGCCTGGCCTAGCCCGTTGACCCACGAGCTAGAGCCAACTTTGACAGCTCTACTAGGGTACATAGACTTTCGTCATTTTGTTGCTAATGCCACAAACATTAGGCGTGAATTAAATGTCACCTAGTGTGAGGAGAGATACTCATTTTCTGTTTGGATTTGCACTGAGTGCTAATGTATTTGGCGTTGAACATGAGTTAGACAAAGGCCATTTGCATGATTAGGGTCGAGCGTGAGTTTTGTCATACCAGACACGAGAGATTGGGAGACTCTTTGCCTCAATCACATTAGGCGCAGGTAGTTTGGTGCTAAGTATGTGTGAGATATGAAACCCCTTCCTCAATTACATCAAGTATCTTATGAATGAAGTTGGGCACAAGCATGAAGAGTAAGAAAAAATCATTAATATAGATATAAAAAGAGAGATGTGTGTGTGAGTGTGTGTGTATATATATATATATATATATATATATATATATATATATATATATATATATATATATTCATAAAAGTTGAAAGATTATATCCAATTCCAAACAAGGAGTGATTTAGTTATTCATTTCCATGGTAGCCTTCAAGAAAAAGATGGAAAGAGGAAGAAAATGTACTAATGATTTGATATTAAGCTCCAAAATGAGTGTCAAAAACAACGTTTATCATGCCCAATATATTTGACAAATAACTTACTAACAAGATGTATCTACTTGTCAATGCTTCATCAATTAAGAAATACACAGTTAAATGTGTTTAGGGTTTAGGGTTTAGGATTTATGTTGATTTGTGATAATAGTCGTAGCATAGATAGGAAATAAATGGAATTGGTCATGTACCATTCCATGTATTCTTGTGTGTGAAACAATGGGCCTTGCATTGGATAACTCATCAATGTGTGCTCACGTCTGTTGTTCCATATGTCGACCCATCTGGCAAGAATGACCCGTTCCAAAATCAGAACGGCCCGTTCTGGTTTAACAGGGCATGTGTTTTTTTTTTTAATGTGGAACGAGTTGTTCCAGATTAAAAAATAACACATGTCCAGTTGAACTAGAACGAGCCGTTATGATTTTGGAACGGGCCGTTCTGATCCATTCGTCATGTGTTATTTTTCATCTGGAACGGTCCGTTCTGATCCATTCGTCATGTGTTATTGTTTCATCTAGAACAACCCATTCTGATTTCAGAACGGCCCGTTCCGAATGTGAATAGTAATTGCGTCAATAAATTGAAACATGTGCTTTTTGGGTAATTTTAAAAAAAAAAAATTTAGTAAAATATTTGAAAACTTAGATCTTGTGTGATAAGGTGTATGATATACTAATAGAATTAGATGCATCTAATAATAAATAAAAGTGATACATCCATACACCACTTAATATTAGTGGTCCATCAAACAATTTACATAATGTAAGAGTTATCTATGAACATGCATGCAGTAATTTTAAAAGTGACATATTTGATACATGAGAATATTCACCTAGCTTTTTTCAATCCAAATTTTTAGGTGGATTATCCAAGTGAGTTTTTGGTCTCAACTTCCAAAGAAATGATTTGTTTGCACACGGGTTCAACATTGTTTGTGGACTGTGGTCATCTAATTTCTTCGACTGTCTGTTGTCAACACCATTTAAAGCAAACAAGTTGTCCCTACCTAAAAAAAGGAAAGACATGATATATATATATATATATATATATATATATATGTATATATGTATATATATATATATATATGTATATATATACATATACATTTATATATATATATATATATATATATATATATATATATATATATATATTATTTCTTTAGTTAAGAGTTTAGGATTTGAAATTTTTTCTATTAAAAACACTAAAAACACTTTTGAACTTGGATATAGACAAATTTAAGACTAAATATATATAGCCTTGACCACATTTTTCGTGAAGCTTATAAGTCTGTTGCCACGTTTATATTATGTTAAATTATAATACGTGTCGAGAAGAACTTGTATATATGAATTTGACACAAAATATAGTTTCGAACAAAACTGAAAATACATATAATTATCTCTTTAAAAGTTACCTAAAATGACATTTTGTTGATTGATAATGTAACTTTTTATGTACTAAAAATACAAAAATTAAATTATTTTTAATATATAAAAAAAAGACATGGTGGAATAATATTCTTCAAGATGAATTCTAAAGCACTATGATAAGTAGGAGAATATGCACCACAATTTTAATTCTTTAGTTTCATCTAGATCTACACTGATATGATGGCGAACAAACACACACAAATATTTATTGTATATTCTTTTTAGTTAACATTGAAAAAAAAAATTGATAAAAAAAAAAAAAAAAAGATATGATAAGTTTAGAGTAAGAAGACGATGTTTGAAATTGTTTTCAACTTCTGCCTGACTTTTTGCTTCGTAACTGAACATATCATAAATAAAGGTTCTTCCCTTGTCAAATCAAGTTTTCTATTTTCAAATTTTCTAAATTAAAATTAGCTAAAAACATATTTTAGTCCTTTATAATAATTATTTGTTTTAATTTAGTCTCACTTTTATTTTTGATCTCAATTTGGTCTTTAATAAATTAATTGGTTGCATTGTCGGACTTCCGTCCAAATTATTTAAACGGAATTAAATGTTAGTCATGTGGTTGTCACGTACATACATAGGTAGATGTCACGTGGATGCCAAATTTCTTGAATACACCTGGAACCAGAACGGCTCGTTCTGGTTTCAGAACTGGCCATTCTGGTTCCAGAATGTCAAACACAAACGATCGATGATTATAGTTCACAGTTGTGAATCGTGGAATGAAAAAGACCCAAGGTACAAAGCATTTCAAATACTAGATTTGGTAATATTGTCAATGGAAATTGATAACTTCAATTGCTAAACAGTTGGACTATACAGTGTATCATTAAGGACAATGCAGTGTATCACTAAGGACAATGGTAGCAGATTTTATTTCATTATTAGTCAAACTAGAGTAAACCACTTACTACCAAATTGACACTATACAGTAAAGGATGAAATGACATGGTATTTTTCCTTGAAGTCATTAACGATATACCCCAACAACAACAACCTCTTCTTGAGGAGGTACAACTTGAAGTAAAGGAAGAGGATACACAGGACTAACATTTTACTACACAACCACATGCATAGGTAGATAATATTGATATCCTATTGCCATTCAGTATTATATGGTGGATAAGATGTATTATTGGCACCTTCAGTGTTATCTAGATGATTTTCTGAATTTTTGTTATGTTCTGAATTTTTGTTTTAAGTCTCTAAACCATATTTTTATTTTTGAATTTATGATATGTTATGAATTTTTATTTTCAATTTTTGAATTGATCAAAGCAGGCATGAAGTTGGCGTTCTGGAACGGGCCATTCTGAATCCAGAACGGCCCGTTCTGGTTTCTGAATGAACCGTTTTGCTGTACTCATGGTGTGTTAATTTTGCACCTGGAACGGGACGTTCTAGGTGCAAAATTAACACACACCAAAAGAGCACCCAAACGGCCCGTTCTGGTTTTAGAACGAGCCGTTCTGCTTCTAGGTGTATTCAAGGAATTTGGCATCCACGTGACATCCACCTATGCATCTATGTGGCATCTACGTGGCCAACAGTTAACTCCTTTTAAATAATTTGGACAAAAGTCCGACATTGCAACCAATTAATTTATTAAGGACCAAATTAAGACAAAAAAATAAAAGTAAAACTAAATTGAAATAAACAATTATTATAAGGGACCAAAATAGATTTTTAGCAATTAAAATTCTACTCCAACAAACTCTATTATTTGGTAAGTGATGTTGCCTCTTAATAACAAATATAAACGTATAATTTTTTTTAATGATCAATAAGTTATGATTTTTTTATTTACTAAATTATAAAAATGTAATAATCTAAAAAAATTAATTCTACATATCATATATTAAGCACATTTTTCTATTAGTAAATAATTATTTAAAATTTATAATAATTATTAAATATTATACTAATAAAGTTAAAAATAATTTTAAAATTTTCATAAAATCAAAATTAATTAAATGAACTAAACAAGTCAAGTTTAAGTTCAACTTTTTTTAACAAGCTAAATTCAAGTTTTCAATAATCTTTGATTAAATAAATGAATTAACTTTGAACAATCAACCTTTTTTTTTCAAGACAAGCTCAAGTTACAAGAATTTGGTTTAGCTCATCTCATTCAGACTCCTACCTCCCACACTATATCAACTATCATTTCCTTTCCCTAGTCACAACCATTATACATTATTGTCAAAGTGCCAATGACAATTGTGCACCAACATCGGAGGCAACACCATTTTTTTCTCCCTTTTTTTCTTCTTTATGACATAACAACACATACATATTCTAATTAGATGGAAGTCTTTTGGGTGATGACAAAAAAAACGTAAAAACTTAAGTTCAAAGTGGATAATATTTTACTAATATAGTGATGTGAGTGAATTAACTTGATAAAAAAAACAAAGATATAACTTTCTTCTACCGATAAATATATCTCATCAACAAAATGATCATAACATAATCATTACACAATGGAGGAACACGAGGTTCAAATTTTCTATGGCGCAAAAGAGTTGCATGAGTGCAAATCTTCTATGACATAATAGAGGCACACAAGATCATAGATCTTCTATGATATAGTAGAGGCACACAAGATTGAACCCATCATGATGATGGGTAGATTTGGCACAACGAAGCCACACGAGTGCTCTAAGATTAAATGAATGATTTGTCCAACTAAGTTTGGTACCAAAAAATGGAGGAGAAAAAAGAACTACGATTAGTTCTAGACATCAAGAAATAAAGTGTCAATAGAGTAATTCTTTTCATGAGAGAAGAGAAATGAATTTATGCATGGTGTTGGTTGCACTCCAGTGGTGGTTAGTAGTACTTCAATGGTGTTAGCAATATACAATGGTGGTTGAGGGTGAGGGTTGTTACTTGTATAGATGTCCTGGTGTCCTTTTTTGGATCTACTTTTGTAATCATTAATTGTTTCAATTATTGAAAAAGTTTATCGTCTTTTCATTCAACTTTTTCTTCATAAAAATAAAGACATCGATAATGAATAATCTAACTCTAGAGGTGTCACGATAATAGTTACTTTGATGGTGTCAAATATAGCACAACTATGTCAATAACACACTTTTGATGACTCAAAATCATCCCTCATATGAATGAAGACTAGAAATAGGTGAATTACACAACTATATTGCTATATTCATACCAGATGTTTTACATCTTTTGGAGTTAGATTTTGACGGAATATGACAAGGACAATCGAAGAAAATTGTTTATGTGGCTTCAAATTTCACACATCGCTAGCTAGCTTACTCATTTTTGTTATGATTGATTGTAAATTCAAAATATTGTATCAAAAAGTTGCAAGACTTTTATTTTATGAGACAATCTGTGTGAAGTATATAATGAGAGCAAAAATACAAAAATCATACATCAATTATAGAAACATAATGTAGATCATACAAAAATACTTGTACATGATTATTACATGAATCCATGGTATATCTAAGTCGAGAGTCTGAAACTAATTTCTCAAAATATTGAGAATTATTTAAAAGACAAACCTCTTCTAATAGATGTTGTTCCATGTACATATATTTGAAAATGAAACTTGATCACATGAGTAAAAATGCAAAATATTTTAAGTTGAAGGAAATATAACACTCCCAATAGATATCAATCACTAAAAAAGTTTTAATAAAGTAGTTGAACTGTGAGTTGAAGTCCATAAGTAGGTCTAAGGGAGAGCATGATAGAAGGTGAATGGTTATAACCTGGTGAAACTTTAAAACTGAATCTAGAGAGGAGTAAGGTTAATACTATCTTATACTCCATAAAGCTCAAGTTCCTACCCACACACATCCTCCCTCCAAACCCAAAAGGCAAGTACCCCATTTTGTGGTTACATCCACCATTAACGTCATCCATGAACCTCTCTGGTCTAAATTCGTTGACATCTTTTCCCCACAATGCTGGATCATGGTGCATCCCCACAACATCAATCCACATGTTAGTCCCATTAGGCACCGTGAAATTATCAACTTGAATGTCTTCTCTAGCTTGTCTTTGCACATTTGGTGCTGTTGGATAAAGTCTTAGAGCTTCATTCATTACCCATTTCATCTGCATGATACACTTGTTCATATTATTTTTTATCATAGAAGTGATTAATTTATTTTATAATATTAAAAATTTATTGATTTTAATTATAGTCTCATGCATGCTTCTCTTTTGTAGTTTTTCTCATGTTTATATTTAGTCGACTACCAAATTTTGATTAGACCTGTTTGTACTCTTCATTAGACTATAATACATATAAAAAGAATAAAAATAAATAATGAAGATTCAAAGTCAATGTATTAAGCTAGTGCATGTGTTAAAGTTATACTTATACTTATACATCTATAAAGTGTAGGGAGTTTAATGTCCCGACACAACATGCACAACAAAATAAAGATTGTGTTAATTCAATACAAACTTTGCATCTTTAATTTTTATTGAGGACTATCAAATTTCTTAATTCAATATTTGAATTAGTATTGGATAGACCGAGCTCTACCTCAGCAAATCTCATATATGAACTTTGACCAAGTAGTTAATATAGTTCAAATAATGACCAAAACACATGCAAAACAAAAATCATAAAATAAATTAAAATTTTATAACTATTTGACTGTAATTTTGAAATAACATTATTTTCTTTTTTCTTTTATTTGTGTTTGAATTTATTTTCATACTCTGTATAATTAAAGATTGAACCTTTAATATAAGATTTTGAATTTGATAATTACAACCTAGCCACTAAAGTTTTAAACATATATATAGTTCAAGCAATTGTATGAATTCCATAATGTTAATTCTCAAACTTTTGTGGTAAATAACAATATATAGTCAAGGTTAGAATTCATGTTAAGTCTATTAAAATTCTTCTCATTCTAAGTATGTATTGGCCATCTAACGTAAGAACATAAATTATCACGGTCTAAATAAACTTATACCTAATGCATTATATAGTAGTATAATTTTGATGGCCAAAGATTATATTTATGTGATAGAAATTTTACCAAGATATTTTAAAATGCAAAACTATAAATTTTAATCAAACGAGTGCATACATCATAATTATGATTATAACATGTGTATGACCTATACAGAGTGAATGAATAATGAGATTAGTTTGCTGTATGTTACATACCTTTCTCAGCCCTGCAAGCACATTGATATCAAGTTCTTTATCACCAACCACTTCTCTTATCTCATCTCTTAATTGGTTTTGCCAATCTTCATGCATAGCTAGAAGCAACAAAGTCCATGAAATAGCCAATGCTGTTGTTTCATGGCCAGCAAAGAAAAATGTTTTGCACTCATCCAACAAGTCTCTAGTGGTGAATGTATTCCCTAACTTGCCATCACCTTGATAGTTTCCTTGCAACAACAATCCCAATAGGTCTTCTTGAGTTTGTCTTTTGATTGATTTCATACGAGATGTAATGACGGATAACAAGAGCTTGTCGATCTCTTTCCCAAGTTTCTTAGCCTCTAGGGTTTTCTTAACATTGAAACACTTGCCAAATGGAACCCCTACATATCTTGTTGTCTTGAAAAGTGTCATTTGTAGGGCACGTAATTTTTTAGACACTTCCTTTGCATTTTTACCCTTCATGCCAAAGCTTGATTTTGCAATGATTTCTCCGGCCGTTTCTACAACCTCTTTTTCCACATCGATTTCAATGTTGCCGGAGTTAATTTGTACAATCCACCTATCTATCATTTGATTTGTAGACTCGGTCATCATGTTTGCCATTGCCTATCATATTACAAAATAAAATCACACATGTTAAAAGAATAAAAAACACAACTTTAATCTTTTTCTTCATGATTGGTAAAAGTTGATACATTACAACAAAATTGATTAGTATCGACAATTATTTAGTAGTAAAAATAAATTAATTGCCATTATTTTATTATTTAATAAAAATATTAATGACTAATATATAATGGTCTGTAAAAACGTATTTATATCACACCAAAATTTACTATTAGCGACAATTATTTATTTAAAAAAACTTAAATCACACATTGACTAGAAATAAAATAATTAAAAAATATATAAATAGCTGATAACTCTTACTTTACAAGTTTGTTTTGTAGAGTTAAGTTGGACCTATAACTTATTATTCTAAATTAGTATCAGATTACTCACTATTACTAAACTCAATAGTCCCTAAACTCGAGAGAGTGTATTGGGAAAAATCGAAATCCATATTCACTATTGATAAAATAATTAATTAAGAGATAAGACAATTAAAAAATATATAAGTAAAAGACAATCCTCATCTTACAAGTCCCACATCGAGTAGAAAGTAAAAAATTTCACAAAAAGTTATACATTTTTTTCGACTATTAGGATTTTTATCAACATTCAGAATAATTGTCACTAAATATTTTAGCAACACTGCATACAATGACTATAGTGAAAATGTCGTTAAAAGATTTTTGTAGCAATTTTTATTACTACTAAAAATCATACTAAATGCCACTAAATATCTATTTTTTTGTATATACAAAAACAAATGAGACCTAAAGTAAATTTTGAGATAATTTCTTTTTTAAATAGAAAATGTATATGTTGACTCTCATGATAACATGACAAAAACAAATTAATGAATTTTTGTGACAAACTCTTAAATGGAATGTATTTGGTAGCTAGTCATAGCTTCCTTCAAAGTGTTGTTACGTGGGTGGCTTTCTTTAATTAACTTTGTGGTAAAGAATTTATAAAGTTAAAACAATGAATTAGTTAATATTTCTATATTTGGAATGTCTAAAGATCGAAGAATATCGTATCAAGTAAAAACACTACTTAACTTAGTATACAAACATTTTAAACTTCAACATGACAACGCCGTGTAGGCAATTTTTTTCTAGGATGTCACAAAGGTCTAAATTGATTGTTGAAATTGAAGTCATGCAAAGATTGAAAGTTGCAATTAGTGCTTAATTATCAACATGATGACATATGTTCTCTAGGTTAGCAATATGTATATGTCTAGCAAGAGAGAGAGAGAAGGAGAGAGTGAAACCTTCAAGTTAAGAGGAGAAAATGCTGGGGCTATAACATGTCGATGACGAACCCATTCATTGCCTTCAACCATAACCAAACCATTTCCAAACATGGGATCTCTGTCATGTCTAAACACTCTAGGTTTTCCCCATTTCTTTGCCATCACCTCTGTTGAAATTTTTTTAAGGAATTCTGGATCTGCAATGTACAGAAATGGTTCTGTACCTAGCCAGTAGATGAACACCTTCCCTATAGAACAAAAACAAGTCATACATACGTATATACATGCATGTAGACATACGTACACACACATTATAATATATATTTACATTCCTTTTAAAAATCCCAAAGTACGCTTTGAAATATAAATAAATTTATTTGTCCTAAGTCCTAACTCAACGTTAAAGTTTTGGCAAGAATATATCATTCAATTCCCGTAAGAACTTCTTTGGTTATACTCTTGAGTTGAGATGTGTTTTTTTTTAACTGCATGTAAATGGTCAACCTTTTACATGGTTTGTACATACTAGAATCTAATTTACATTTCCACACTATGTATATAGCTACTTTTTTGGTTAAACTATGTATGTTATGGAAAGCATGCATACCGTGAGAATTTTGCCAACGAGAAAAATAGGGGAACACAGTGGAGTGAATATCATGGGTGAGCATAGAGGACCCTAACGAAGAACTAACGCTATTCTTCTTTTTCATCTCTTGAATGTTTCCAAGAGGAAAACTTGGGGCTGGCCCTCCAAACCCACGTCTTTTAAGCTTACGATGAGTTTGGATGGGTGAAACCCACCAAGAAAACGTTAGTTTCAAGAATAAAAGGAGAAGTAATAAAGAAAAGAAAGCGAGTGCTCCTTGCATCACTAACATCTGCAATGCCTCTCTCAGGCTTTTGGTTAAGATTTCAGAACTTAAGCTACTAAGAATGCTAATAGCTCAATTTGTGTGTTTTGGTTATGCAAAAGCAAAGTGCAAAATGGGGCATTTATAGAGTGAGACATGGGGTGGCAGAAACACAAAATGCATGGCTTAATTTTGACCAATGAAAAAGACCAAAGCTAAGTTTGAACATTTCTTCGTCCCTTTCTGAACGGATCTAATTAATTTGGTCGGAATAAAAATAATCTTAGAATAATCACATTTCCTTGCGTAAAATACTACTAGTATTTCATTTTCACATTTCCTTGCGTAAAATACTACTAGTATTTCATTTCCAAGTTTTTACTTATATCATGGATTATCACATGCTCTCTCTTATTAATTTGCCTTTCATGCTAACCGCGCTGTCACCCTAACGTAAGCACGGGTCCCGTGGGCTTTTGTGTACGTGTCTCTCACTTTTTTTTTTTTTTAATATGTAAAAATCAAATTTGGTATAAATGTTTTTTTACAACAATTCAGCACCCTACTCGACCAATTTAGCCAGTTCTTGATACTCTCACTCTTGGTTTATTCCTCTTCATTTGAGTCATGCATTTTGTTGCCACGTTTCCGTCGTAATTAATAACACTCGTATTTCTCAACTTCCATTGCCTTTCCTTTCCGTAAAGAACATCTGTCTTCACATGGGTCCTTTCCCTTGGTCAACATGGAAGCATTAACAACGGTTTTTTATCATACAAAATTCGAATATTTGTTTTTTTATTTGTGAAATGATAAATTGGAAATGATATCATTATCATGTAGAGAGTTGATAATATATTAAAAAAATTTAAATTAAACATCATTATCTACTTAGAAATTAATAAAAATTTAGTAATATCTAATTTAACTCAGAATTTTATTTGTCGAACTAAAAATAAATAAAGACATATTAGATGAATTTAACTTCTAGTATCAAAGATAAAAAATTCCAAACTTGCACTATGAAAAATACAAGTTCAAACCAAATCTTGTACCATATATTTGTGCTAACCCAGGACCACGATGGTAGACAAAATTCAAATATAAGTTCTATATAAAATGTTTCTCTCTTTAAATAACTATTTTTTATTTTAATTTTGAAGAAATGATTTATTTTTAATTTTATTCGTTTACTTTTGTCTTCACTAATAATTTTGAATTCTTCTCATTTAATTTTATCAAAGATAGTATAATATATATATCAGTTGTATATTTTTTTTCCTTACTTTTTTTTATCCAATTTAATAAGTTGAGAGATTTTTTTTTTTTACTTATTTTCTTATTTCACAGAAGTGTCAGGCGCACTAAAATGGAGGCTGCAGTTTCTTTCCCCTAATACAGCTTTTTAAAAATTAAATAAAACCAGCTTAGTCTTAATAAGATCGATAAAGTCAAAATTGTTCTGTATTTTTTTCAACTTCCTCACTTTATAAAATAGCGAACGCGGGTTTAAAATTTAAAGTGTGAAATAACTTTAGTCGGTGTGAAACTGTAAAGACCACACTGTCACATAAAGTTTGTAAAGAAAATCAAGTTCGATAACCATTAATGTACTTTGATCTGAAATAGAAACCAAACTCAATTTTTTTTTCCTACCTTGCTGGCTTTAACTAATTTACTGATCATTATATCTACAATTATTTATAAAGAAATTAACTTAATCATTTTTGTTTCGGTATGATTGCATATTTGAATAGAATTTTTAAGAACATTTAAATCCAGACAAGAGCTAGCGAGGTTTGAATGTGGTGAGTTGGGTTTGACAAATTTTTTGAATAAAAAGACATTAAGTACCGACCTAAATCTAATTCAATTCGAATCGGTTCAATGCAAGTGTTCAAATTGGGATCAGATTATTTTAATTTCCCTAGCAAGCTAAAGAATTTATTTCTTAAAGAACATGAATATAAGGGTATGTTGCATGTGCATGAGAATTGAGATAGTTGAGAGCTAGCTATGTTAGTTAAATAGTTACACAAATTGTAGCAGTGAGTGCGTTTCTGTGTGAATATATTCACCTCAAATCTGTCAGTAATTAATCAAATAATAATGATATATAATTACAGTTTTCTTTTTTTGTTTGTAATGAGTTTTGAGCTTGGATGATACTGAAATTTAGTACATAGACTTGGTTCTTCATGATCAAGCTCTACATTTCTATCTATAAAGTACCAAAACCTTAAAACATTATTATAGGTCTATATTGTGATTATGATAGCTAGGTTTTAAGGCTTTGAAAACATATCCACAAATTAATAAGATAAAAATCAGTGTTGGAAAACCTAATTAATTGGGTGGGTGCTTAAGCACTGGATACTCCATCAACTCCTAGCTAAGTCCTAGCTTCCTAGGATTCCAGACTTCTGGTGCCTAAGTGCTCATTTGTTAGCACCTAGCTTGGCCCGTTGCAAGGAAAGACAGTTCTAACCACAATTTAGCCACAGTTTATATATATAACTTTCCAAAAGAGGTTTTACTTTAATTGTGGTTATATGTTACTAATTATTATTTTAAGTGTAGAGGATTTCAAATTAATCAGTGATATAGCCAAAATATAATATATAATTAGGAAATATTTATAATTTTATAAGTTGATTTTGTAAGGTTCAGTTAGTCCCTAATTTCACTTTCATAAGATGTGTTAGAAATCTCACATCGACTAGTAGTATTACCAAAATATAGTATTATAGAATCTATCTTAGTAATTATTGATTGTTATTTGCCTTATCAAGTCACTTGCTATCAGGTCATCATTAGACCATTTATAGATGTTTAATTCTCAATGTGCAAAGGTGTATTGAAAATCTTATATCAACTAATAATACGACCAAAATATAATATATAAGTAAAGCGAAAAATCATCACCTTACAAACTGATGTTGTAAAGTTGAGTTAGACTCCAAAATCTACTTTCATAATTAAGATTAAGCCTTAGATAGGATTTCTTTTCAATATTAATAAGTAACTAATAATGAATGAAACAAATCTCTTATATATATATATATATATATATATGTGTGTGTGTGTATGTGTGTATATATATCCTTTCTCGCCATCAACAAACATGTAGATTAGCTAGTAAAATATTATTCCACCTAAATTAGTGATTTTGAGTTTGAGTTCATAATATGTAACTATGATAAAAATTCGGAAGGAGAACTTTGTCATCCAAAATAATATCCTACCTGATTCGAACAAAATTGACACAATAAAAAATACTTGTGATGTAGAGAAAAAAAATATTTTCTCTTTGAACTGTTAGTCCTTGATATCTCTCAACATCTTTCCCTTTTTTTTTATAAGTAATTATATTTGAACATTCAAGTATTTAATTATCACACTAATAACACTCCACATTTTTTCTCTATTTCTCCCTTTCTATCGTATCATATACTTCTAAATCTATCATTTTTCTCTATTTTTTTTTCTCTTTTTAGGTGTAGTTTAGTATTTCGGGTGTTCAATTTTTTCCCCCATTTATTATACCACCCGTTTAGTTTTTTTTTCTTTTTTGTTTTGAGTGTTTATATTCATCCTATTATACTATCATTTGAAGTCAATTTTGACGAACTTAAGTTTAAAAAATCAAACATATCTATTGCATTTTGAAAATAAATTCAGTTTATAATTAGACTCATCTCAACTTGATTCAGTGTTTTATATTCAAAAAATTATATTTTTTAAAATAATTATGTAATAAAATTACAATTTCTTGACTTAATGAATGACGTTTTGTACATCATTTATTTTTGTATGTGAGTGTTTGTATTCAGTGTTTTATATTTTTTTTTTTTATAGTTATTGAAAATATAATTTTTTTATTATAACAACTAAATATTTAAAATAATGACGTTAATAATTAAATAAAAATTAAAATTACCACAATTTGTGATTTGTGTTGTTTATTAATTTTTCTATATTATTTAAATTTAATTATACTTAAAAGATTTATATATTTTTTATTTAAAATAATATTTAAAAATTAATTTATTAATTTTTAGAGTTTCTTAAGACCTTAGTCAGGACAATTGAATGAAGAAAAAAAAAATTGTTTCTTAAGTCATAGGCTAACTTATTAGAGTTTGACATTAATACCACACACTAAAGTTAACCTAGGGTTGTAGTTGTAAATGATGGAGAGAAAAAAAATATTATATACTACTCTTCTATTAATTCTTGAAAGCAAATGATACTTTATGTTATTTGGATGTTGATGATGTTGCTAGACACATATCTTGATTAGTAAATATTTTAGAATAATTTACTATTAGTTTTGTATTAAACCTATCAAGTCACATATAAACAAGCGTACTAATTTTTTTTAGAGAAATTATTTTATTTAATAAGTTATATTAGAGAATTTAACTTAACTTTATCTAAAATAATTTGGAAATGATAACAAACAGAATTAATTTTTTTATGTTAAATAAAAATTATATATATATATATATATATATATATATATATATATATATATATATATATATTCGCTATAAAATAACATCTACACATAAAAGCGATATACAAGGTAATAGAGAGGTTTTCCTACAGCCATACAAATATATTGTTCCACTCATCAAGAAACATATATAGCATGATAGGCTCTCGATGTAGTTACATGTGGAGTCTTTAAAAAAATGTTTGAAGAGCTGATATCCAAATATATTTATTTTATTTTATTAGAAAAATATATTTCAAACACAAAAAAAAAAAAAAAAAAGTTCTTTATTCTACTATTGTCATGGACTCTATGCTCTCTGTTTAATCCTCATCCAATATTTAGCCCGGACAGTTTATTGGCACGTTTCCGTTTATGATTATTAAATTTTTATTGGATTAAAAATTATTAATTCAAGTGATTAGACGCTTGAATTCATTAAGTAAAGCATCTTAATCATAGAGTTATAATTAAAAATATAATTTTATTTTTATAGGCACTTATTTAATAAAAAGGAGTTATATCTCTTACAAAAAAGCGTCAACTTTCGTTGAGTTCCTAACCAAAATTTCTATCTTTACATGATTCCCTTCCCATTACCAAAGGAAACATTAATAATAATGTATGAAAAAAGAAGAAAAAAAAGTTTATCTCTTCAAATAACGATTTTTTTAAAATTTTGAAGAAATGATTTATTTTATTTTTAATTTTATTCGTTTATTTATCTCTCATTTAATACTTTTAAATTCTTCTCATTTAATGAAGTTAACAAAATATTACATCACCTTTTTATTATTACTTTTCTTTATTTTATATAACATATTATGTATATATATAATTAGTTTCTTTTTATGTTTTAAAATCTTTACTATACAATTAATTACTGCTTTTGATTTCTTTTCTCATCTAAACACATAAAATGAAGTGAAGAAAATAAGCTAACTCATTTTCTTTCCTTTTGACATCTGTTCTGAAAATAGGTTACACGATCGACATTTTTGTCTGAATTGTCGGGTATGAACATTTGATATTCTATTCTTAAAGAGAATTGAGAAATGACACATTAACTGGTCCATAGACGCGGTGTCATTAAATAACTGTAAATGACAATGAGAGCTTTCTTTAATAATGTGGAGTAGTATTTTTAGGGAGTATTTATGAAGGACAATGATATTTGGTAATTGGTATTGTGTTGAAAATTGCTTAAAACTACTCGATTTAGGAAAGTTCTACGAAGTGGATACATTTAATGTGTTACGTCGCAAAAATGTATTTAATGTATTCATATAGTCTTTATAATTTGTTTATATAGTTTAGGGGTTAAATAAATTTTTAATAGTCAATAGCATTTTAAGAATTTGATTTTTAGGTAATTTTAAATATATTTTTTTTTATCAATTTTTAGTCTTTGATTAATTTTTTATCACTTAAATTAGTTGTTAGGTTCAACTTCATATGTTAAATGATGACCCATATGACCATCAATAAAAAATAAAATTACAGGTTATATGATTTGATATTTATTAGATAACTATGTGAATATCAATAGTCGAGTCAACCATAATTTATTGACATACATCATCATTTAACATTAGAGACTTATCTTTAAAGACTAATTTATGTGATAGAAAATTAATAGAGGACTAAAAGTTGACAAAACATTTAAGAGGAACTAAAAATTGAATTCTTAAAAGTTAAGGGACTAGGAGTAAGATTAAGAGGGTGGGCTTTATGTTTGCTAACTATGTTTGCTAACCAGATTAAAATTTGTTTGAAAGAAAATGAAATGGTATACATGATTTTCGTCTATTTAAATATTGAGAAGAAAAATAAACTGATTAAGATCCCCTTAGTAAGAGATTTTCCTGAGGCTTTCCCTATAGATATGCTAGCTTACCACCTGAGAAAGAGATTGAGTTTGCTATAAATTTAGTACTGGTACGACACCCATATCTATAGAACAATATAAGATGTTTCCTAAGGAGTTAATTGAGCTTAAGAAACAAATAAAAAGCTTTAGGAGAAACAATTTATTAGGCCTAGTGTGTCATTGTGGGGAGTGTCTGTATTGCTAGTGAAAAAGAAATATGGGAGTATGAGGTTGTTTGTAGACTACTGCCAACCTAACAAAGTTACCATTAAGAATAAATATCATTTGTCTAAGATAGATGACCTTATGGACCAGTTAGTTGAAACTTGTGTGTTTAGTAAGGTAGATTTGAGATCAAGTTACCACCAGATTCGAGTGATGTTTGAGGATATTCCAAAGATTGCTTTTAGGATCCACTATGGGACTATGAATATTTAGTTATGCTTTTTGGTGTGACAAATGCACTGGAAGTCTTCATAGATTACAAAAATAGGATCTTCCACCCATACCTTGATAGGTTTGTAGTAATTTTCATACACATGACATCCTGATATACTCTAAGACTAGAGAAAAGCATATCGAGTATATCTTAAGATAGTATTGCAAACCCTTGAAGACAAATGACATTATGCTAAGTTATCTAAGTGTAAGTTCTGGTTAAATAGTGTGAGCTTCTTAAGACATGTGATATCTGAGGGAAAGATAGTTATAGATCCTTCTAAGGTAGAAGTTACTTTAGAGTGGAAAGCACCTAAACCGATTTTTGAGATTAGGTGCTTCCTATGATTAGTTAGGTATTATAGGAGGTTTATAGAAGGTTTTTCTAAGTTAGCTTTTCCTTTAACCAAGTTGACTAGGAAGAGCCAACCTTTTGTGTGGGACTTTAAGTGCAAGGAGAGCTTTCACGAGCATTAGAAGAGGTTAACTAATGCACTTGTTTTAGTTTTACCTAACCTTAATGAGACATTTTTAGTGTATTGTGATGTGCCCAAGATGGGTTTAGGGGGTGTGCTAGCTTATGCAAAAAGGGAAGGTAGTAACTTATGCATTTAGGCAGTTGAAAATCCATGAACAAAACCAACCTACCCATGATCTAGAGTTAGTTGTCATAGTTTTTGTGTTAAAGTTGTGGAGACATTACCTATTTGGATCTAGGTTTAAGGTGTTTATATAGTGACCATAAAAGTCTTAACTACCTTTTTGAACAAAAAGAGTTTAACATGATAAAAAGAGATGGCTAGAGTTTCTTAAGGACTATATTTTGATCTTAATTATCACCCCAATAGGGCCAACGTAGTGGTTGATGCCTTGAGTAGGAAATCCCTTCAGGTGTCTGATTTGATGGTTAGAAAGCTTAGCTTGTTAGAAGAGTTTAGTTTGGCTTTTGAGTTGACCCCTAAAAGTATTAAATTAGGAACCTTGAGAATAAGTAATAGCCTGATAGATGAGATTAGAGAGGGAGAGAAGGTAAATCATTTCTTGTTAAATCAGGTAGAGAATTTGAACCAAGGAGAAGAAATTGAGTTTAGAGTTGGTGTAGATGGAGTGTTAAGGCTTAAGGATAGGTTGCGAGCACCTTGCATACTTGAGCTTAAGAAAATGATCCTTGAGGAAGGTCATAGGAGTAACCTTAGTATACACTCAAGAACCACTAAGATGTACCAAGACCTTAAGAAGATGTTTTGGTGACCTAAGATGAAGAGGGAGGTAAAAGATTTTGTCTATGCTCGCCTAGTTTGCCAAAAGTTTAAGATAGAACACCAAAATCCTTCAGGTAAGTTACAACCCTTAGATATACCTATGTGGAAGTAGGATAGTATCTCCATTGACATTGTGGTTGGGTTACCTAGAACTGTTGGAATCCAAAAATTTCCGATCTTGTCCATAGATGGTTTAGACTTTCGTTTGAAAATCTTCATCGATTAGAGAATGTTCGAAAACCAGACTAATCCCTAATTAATGACTTTTAGAAAAGAGTTCGAAGGAGTAACCACCAATATTTTACTCAAAACATTGGGAAAAAAATGATTTTTGAAAAGTCAATTATGGCCTTCATAGCCAGAATTGGGTTAGGGGTCGATTACGTGTATATAAAGTGTTACGCACCCTATGACGCCCTATTAGAGATAGACAATAAGAGTTCGAATATTTAGTCCCCTTTATTGATGGTTATTTACATGCTTAATTTAAAATTACATAACTAATCCTAAGACGTCTACATGGTTGCTTTTATTTATAGCAATGTTTTATAATAAAAATAATAAAGTGGTAGAGAAGAAAATTGATGAAAATACCTCTTGAATGAGCTTTTATAAAGTGCTTCCAATATGATAGATCTAAGGCATTTTTTGACTATCTTGCACATTATAATTCACCTCCCAATTCTCAAGAAATACAAAGAGAGGGGGAAAGAGAAGATTTTGAGTTATCTAAGGCTCTTGTAAGCATTGTGCACGATGCTCGTATTTATAAACGTCTGACCTGACTGGAATTACCCATTTTGGTTATCGAAACAGGGTGTTCTACATAGTTATCTAAGGCTCTTGTAAGCATTGTGCACGATGCTCGTATTTATAAACGTCTGACCTGACTGGAATTACCCATTTTGGTTATCGAAACAGGGTGTTCTACATGAGTTTGTTATGACACTAGTGGAAAATTAGCATATTACGTCACCTCTTTTACGTCAGAAATACTTAAATCCGACGTAAAAAAAATGTAGTGGCATTTTTGTAATTTTTCCGAACTTTTTTACGTCGGACCTGGTAGGGTCCGACGTAAAAAAGGACGCAAATTTGAATAAGAGAGCGCGAGGCACACCGCGCGCATTCACTCTTCCTCACTTTTCATTTTTTTCTCTCTAAACCCTCTCCCTCTCTTTTTTGTTACTGAATCGTTTTTTTTGTCTTTTGCAGAGGGATGAACCCTTTGTTACTCATTTGCACATTGTTTCTGCTCCTCAGGTATGAATCAAAGTTTCCTTAACACTTTTTTACTTCGCATTGCTACTCTGGCTATCTATTTTATTTGATTTTTTGGTTGTTCTATTTGTATAGGTAGTAGGCGTTTTCTTTTAAGTTGTTATACGAAGCTGAATGGCTTGTTCTGGAAGTAGAACGGCCTGTTCTGCAAGCAGAACGGCCCGTTCTCTAAGCAGAACGGCCCATTTTCCAAGCAAAACGGCCCGTGCTGCAAGCAGAATGGCCTGTTCTGCTTGGAGAACGGGCCGTTCTGCTGGCATTTTTATGTTTTTTTTATATTTTTTTTCCTACTTTTTTACGTCGAATGTCGTAATGTCCGACGTAAATTTATGTCGGTTTTGCGATTCCGACGTAAAATTTACGTCTCCCGCTTCTACGTCGGTATGTTTTCTGACGTAAAAAGCTGAAAATGTCCGACGTAGTACACCTCTTTTGTACTAGTGTGAGCAAATTTTGAATCTGGAACAGCCCGTTTCAAAATTGGAACGACCCATTCCAGATTTGAAATTAACTCATAATAACTTGGGTCAAAACGACCCATTCTATCCACTAGGAACCGATCCATTTTAGATTCTCTGTGATTCTTGTAGACATCTAATTTCGTCCGAGACATGCAAACAAGGAAATGAGACTTTAGTACAAGACAAAGGAGTTATCAAAGGCCTAAATATAATGTTAGAATGGACCAATTATGTCATATTGGTCCATTCTAACATTATATTTAGGCCTTTGATAACTCCTTTGTCTTGTACTAAAGTCTCATTTCCTTGTTTGCATGTCTCGGACGAAATTAGATGTCTACAAGAATCACAGAGAATCTAAATTCCATCAGGGTTATAGTGGATAGACTGACTAAGTCTGCTCACTTTATCCCTATCAACATTAGATACCCTTTGGAAAGGTTGACCAAGTTGTACATAGGTGAGATTGTGAGGTTACATGGATTTCTGCTAGTATAGTTTCTGATAGAGACCCTAGGTTTGCCTTTAGATTTTGGGAGAGCTTGCATAAAGCTTTAGGTACCAAGCTTAGGTTAAGTTCAACTTATCACCCTCAAACAGATGGCCATATCAAGAGAACCATACAGTCTTTAGAGGACTTGTTGAGAAGATGTGTCTTAAAACATGGGGGTGGTTGGGATAGTTATCTACCTTTGATAGAGTTTACCTATAATAATAGCCATCATTCCTTTAGTGGGATGGCACCCTATGAGGCATTTTGAGGTAGAAGATGTAGAACACCCTTATGTTGGGTAGAATTTGGGGAGAGTTACATGTTAGGGCCTGAGATAGTTCAGAAAACAATTGAAAAAGTGAGGTTAATCCAAGATAGGATGAGAACAACCCAAAAAAGGCAAAAGAGTTACCATGATAAGAGAATGAAGGACCTTGAATTTAAAGAGAAAGATCATGTATTCCTTAAGGTAACTCCTTGGACCGGAGTTGGTTGAACACTTAAATCTTGCAAAATTACTCCACGTTTTATTGGTCCCTACCAAATCCTTAAAAGGATTGCTAATGTTGCGTACCAAATTACTTTGGCTCTGTCATTTTCAAACTCGCGTAGTGTCTTCCATGTTTTCCAACTTCAAAAATACATTAATGACTTATCCCACATTGTTAAGTCCAACAACATTCAGTTGAAGGATAACTTCACCTACAACACAAACCCTATGAGGATTTAGGATAAGAGGGTGAAATATCTAAAGGGTAAATAAATTCCATTGGTCAAGGTCATTTGGGGAGGAAATATTGAAGAAAGTGTTATAAGAGAGCTAGAGAGTAAGATGCAAGAAGTGTATCCATGTTTGTTTTCTTTAGGTAATTTTGAGGATGAAATTCCTAAAAAGAAAGAAGAGTTGTAACACTTTGTTTTTCATAAAATATAATATATAAAAAATTAATTAATAATTTTGACATTTTTATTTAATTAATAAAATTGGGTTAATATTTAATTTAATTATTTGACATGTTTTGAAATATTATATAAGGTGTTTTAATTAAAGGTTTTAATTAAATATTTTATTTAATTAATTAAGGGAAAGGGAATTAGTAAATGTGGTTGAGTAGGTTTTGATTCATGGTTAAAGGAAGCCTAGTTAATTTATTTTTTTTAAGAAAAGGAAGTTTCAGATTAGTTGTCATTTTAAGCATTCTCTTCTTGTGTAATATTCTTTCATGCTTTAGAGTTTGGGAAACATAATCAAAAAGGAAACTATCCTAGGATTGTGCCCGTCTTCTTCTATTTACCAGGGTAATGGGGAGTGAGAAACCTCGCTCTAAGTGTGGACTTGTATGCTAGGTGTAGGTTTGTATGCTAGGTAGCAGGAATAGTCCCTAATCCCACCTCGGTTAATTATTTGTGCATGAGAGGTTTTTCCCAATTATGCTTTTTTACTTCTATTATTCTTCTTGTACATAACTAATGACATTATTTGTTTGGTTGTATAATTAGTTGCATGTTTTTGTTAATAATTTCATGATCTGAGGCCCCTATGGGTTCTTATGGAAAACTATAAGGAAACTTGTTGTGATAGTTGTGTAAAGATATTGATTAATATGTGTAAATTGAGTAATTTGGAATGTTAATTGCATGTTATAGATCACTTTTACCAATTGTATATGAGTTTATATGTATAATTGGATGTTGATAATTTGTAGTCGTTGAGGAGACATGATTTTTAGGGAGGAAGATCGTGTTCTCAACGAGAAGCTCCAAGGGGCTCAGCTCGCTTAATGAGATGTTGGTCGCTCAACAAGAGGCTTTAGAGAGTTCAACTCGCTTAACGAGGTGTTAGTCACTCACACTACAAGAAAAAGTTAAATTTCCCACGGATAATTTTCCACAGACAAAAATCCGTCGGAAATTTCCCACGGATTTAGATCCGTGGGAAATTTTCGATGGAATTTCCGACAGATTTTTAAATGATGGAATTTCTGACGGAATTTCCGACTGATTTAAATCCGTCTGAAATTTTCGACGGAATTTCCGACGGATTTAAATCCGTCTGAAATTTTTGACGAAATTTCCCACGAATTTAAATTCGTCTGAAATTTCTGACAGAATTTCCCACGGATTTAAATCCATCTGAAATTTCTGACGGAGTTTCCCACTTATTTAAATCCTTCTGAAATTATTAAATAAAATTTAAGCCAATTATTTTTCAAATGCAACCAATCCTGATCGCATCGATACACACAACAATGCACTATATAATATTTTTATTATTATATAGGTGTTTTTAAAATATAAATAAGATAAATATAAATCAAAGTGTGTGAGGTATGACTTATATTACCTATATATAATTATATGTTTAGGTTATTATAAATTATAAACTAATTAGCGTAAATGTGTTTTTTGTTACTTATCTTGAAAAATACCAACACATGACGTCCAAATTTAAGAATAACATATATTTTCTTTAATTTTTAAGAATCACTTATCTCCTTGAAAATAACGTTATTAATTAAATAAGGGGGAAAAAAGTTAAATTATGTTCTGCAAATCATATATATGTATCTATCATTTTTAAATATTTTATAACATTAATAAAATTTTATAATTTTAATCTCTCTAATTTTATCTTACTTTTTATTTTATAAATATAATTTGGATTATTCATTTTATAATTAAATTAATTTTTTAAAATTTTTTATGAGTTTACTTTCTAAGAATGTATTGAAATCCCTCAATCTTTGATTATTAGATAGCAGCAACATGGATATTTTGATTATTAGACATTATGTTATAATTCTACTACTGATCGTACTATTATTTTTAAATTTGAACTCCTAAACTTTATTTGTTATGTATGACATTTTATTTTGTATGAATGAACTTGTTTTGATTTACATAATTATGATTGATTTAATATCTTTAAATAGGATAATTATTTAATACAATTTTGAATTTAAAAAAAAATAATTTTTCACAGAATTTCTCACGGATTTCCCATGGACTAATCCGTAGGTAATTTCTCACGGATTTGTCCGTGGGTAATTTCTCACAGACTAATCCGTGGGTAATTTCCCACGGATTAGTCCGTGGGAAATCCGTGAGAAATTCTGTGAAAAATTATTTTTTTAAAAATTTAAAATTGTATTAAATAATTATCCTATTTAAATATATTAAATCAATTATAATTATGTAAATCAAAACAAGTTCATTCATACAAAATAAAATGTCATACATAACAAATAAAGTTTAGGAGTTCAAATTCAAAAATAACATATAGTACGATCAGTAAAATTATAACATAATATCTAATAATTAGAATATCCATGTTGTTGCTATCTAATAATCAAATATTGAGGGGTTCAATACATTCTTAGAATTTAAACTCATAAAAAATTTAAAAAAATTAATTTAATTATAAAATGAATAATCCAAATTATATTTATAAAATAAAAAGTAAGATAAAATTAGAGAGATAAAAATTATAAAATTGTAATAATGTTATAAAACATTAAAAAAGAAAAGAATTAATAAATAATAGAAATAAAAAATTATTAAAATTACAATATAGAAATTCAAAAATTTAAGACAAAAAGACAAAAATACTTAAAAAATAATTCAAATTCAAATATGGAAATTCAAATATTTTAAGTGAAAAGACAAAAATATACTTAAAAAATTATTAAAATTAAACTATTTAAATATATAATCATATTATTACAAATAAAATTAGAATATATAAAATAAAAATCAATTAAGGGTATGATTATCTATTATTTTTTAGACAAAATCAGTTACAAGATGACGTATAATTTTATATTAAATGTGAATTTTGTAAATTCAACCGTTAAATTAAAAATCTTTTACTCTTAAATCATATATACAAAATATTATATTAATTGAAGATGATTTCTTATAAAACAAAATTAAATCTGTTGGAAAATTTATATTTTCGATGAGAAAATTTTTGTAGGAAAAGCTATATTATTGATGAAATATTTCAGACAAATTTATATTTGTCGAAAATGTAAGAACTGGTTTTAAATTTGATATGAAAATATTATAATATTATTAGATAAGATTTTAAGTTAGTATTTTATTAATGGTTGATAATTAAAAAATAAAACAAGGATAAATACATTTTTTGAATTTTATATGTTTGATTTAAGATAACTTATAAAATAACTCTTGGTAAAGTTATTCCGCTCAGTAACTCATGGCGTGTGTTAAATTTTATCGATCCAATTAATTATTAAATAAAAGTTATTAAATTTTACTAATAATTAATATAAAAAATTAATTAGTTTTGGAATAAATTATTTGTGAATTAACAATATAATTGAAACTTTAATTATTTTAAATTATTTAACTAAAATCTTATTGACAATGTACTACATGATCTTAATATTTTTGTATAACTAATATCTGGTTTTAAATTTGATATGAGAATATTATATATAATTAGATAAGATTTTAAGTTAGTATTTTATTAATAGTTGATAATTAGGAAAAAAAAACAAGGATAAATACATTTTTTGAATTTTATATGTTTGATTTAAGGTAAATAAATATATTAATTAATTAATAATTTATTTAAAATATTAAAATTTAATTTAAATGTATGTATGAAATAAATATTTATAATTTTTTTAAATTATATTATCATTATAAATTATAAAATTAAATAATTTAAATTATAATTTTAAATAAAAATAAGTAGATGTTAATTATAAAAATAAGTACATATAAATAAATAATAATTAAATATATTATTATTATTATTAATTATTATTATTTGTAATATAAAATTATTAGATATTATTATTATAGTACAAATATGAGATTGTATATTTGAGGATGACTTAAATGAATTAATTTGTACAAGTTATACTGACAACATATTTATACATTTCAGTAGCTTACTCATCAGAACTTCACAGTTAAATATGTTTGACCTGGAGTAGTACAAGGATGGGTAACCTTCTGGGAAGTTTCTCAGAAATTGCACAAGTAAGGATAAAACACGCTAAACAATGAAATACCGTGAAATAGAACTCTTGAGAGGTCAAATATGAGGGTTGTTACATTAATAAATTTATTAAAATTAAAAACAAATTATAATTTTGATGAAAAATTCCTTCAGGGTAATTTCCCATGGATAAATCCGTGGAAAATTTCCCACGGATATATCCGTGGGTAAATCCGTGGGTAATTACCCACGGATAAAAATCTGTCGGTAAATATTTCAGACGAGCAATTTACCGACGGATTAGTGTCCGTCGGTAATCCGTGGGAAATGCACTATTACCCACGGATTTTTGGCATTTCCCACGGATTTTGGCCGTCTCTAATAGCGAATTTTCTTGTAGTGTCAGTGAAAGGCTCCAAGGAGCTTAGCTCACTCAACAACTATTACATAGTTGTTTTACTCTTGTGATCTTGATGCTACCTTTTTACTAGTGACTAACTAATGTATTTGAGAATGTACATGGGATATATAATGTGATATGAAGAATATATGATATGTGAAGTGAGATCATGTGTATGTTATTGTGTCGAGTTTGTTTGACATGCATCATTTGCAAAAAAAATGTATTTTTGGGGCACGATATGGAATACATTATCAGGGAAGGACCCTTATGTAAAAGTTAGGAGTCAACCTTGGAGATAGCTCAGTTTGAGAAGTTCTAGTCCTACCCTTATGTGCATAGGATGTATCTTATGCGACTTAATTATCCCGATTAGACCCTAATAATTTGTCCTCCTAATGAAAGTGCACGAGAGTGTGACCCGACATGTATCCTAGGCTACTGTACGTGTATTACTTGTGGCAATGCTCAAGTATGATGTTTTTACTAGTGTCATATGCATGATAACATGTAGCATGTCTCCATTACATAAGACATTATAATGCATTGTTGTTGATTAGCATGCTATATGTGACACCCTCTACCCCAACATATACAGTAATTATAAAAAAAATAAAATATTTCATCATTAAAAATAAAATTTCCAACCACGTAAGGGTAAAGAGTTCACATTCATAAACTTAATACAAATAACATGTCGGTAAAATTACAAAGAAATAAAACTGAATTTTCCAAAATAATTTAATAAAAACATCTTAACGCCTCACGTTGATGATCACCTGTATAACAGTCAAAACAAAACAACACGAGAAAAGGGAGTGAGAAACATCTCACTCTGGCTCACAGTGTAGAAATACACACCGGATAGCCAAACACAAACAATACAGATATAGCATAGACATGTTAACACAATATTACATCTTACTCATCCAAGACATAAAAATATCAATTTATTATATAACATTGAAAATGCACATGTATGGACACGGACTACATATTATCATGCATGTGGCGCCAGTAAAACATCACAAGGCATATTGCCGCTAGCAATACACGAAGAGTAGTCTAGGAGTACATGCCGGGTCACACCCTCTGCGCACTCTCACTAGAAGGATATACTACCAGAGTCTCGTCGGGATAGCTAAGCCGCGCAAGATACATCCCATGCACACAATGGGCGAGACTGGGACTTCCAAACCGAGTTATCCCCAAGGACTAATCCTCAAAGCTTTTACACTAGGGGGCCTTCTCTGGCGGTGTATTCCATATCGTACCCTTAAAACACTTATGCAAATGATGCATGTCAATCAAGACTCTATGCATTCTCATATCACATTATCATTTCCCATGGTCATATCACATCATCACATTCGTCATCACATTTCATCATCATATTTCATTATCACGTTTCATATCTCATGTCTCAATCACATTTCACATTAGATCATCATATCACATTATCACATTTTCTCATCATGTTCACAAAGCCTCACAGAGCACTTTAATTTATATTAAAACTCGTTTATTTATAAAATTAAATACATATTTTAACATCACATCAAACAAGGAATATAACAGAATAATCAGAAATTAAAACATAAAATATTCATATTTTTCCTATTTCTCATAGGGTTTCCCGCAGGAACCCATAGAGCACTTTAAATCATATCAAAACATATTTATTTTCAAAATTAAACACATACTTACACTCAACAAATATCAAGAAACACAACAGAAAACTCAGAAGGTAAAACAGAAAACATTTAAAATTTGCCTCTTACAATTATCAATACATTCTCTTAGGGTTTCCTATAGGAACCCATAGAAATCTCAATTCATACAGTTGGGAAAAACCCCTCATACATAGACATACAAAAAATACAACAAACACAGGATTGGGGGCCAATCCCACTACCCAGCATACAATCCCATACCCAGAGCAAGATTTCTCACTCCCCCTTACCTCGATAAGCAGAAGCCGAATCTTGTTTGGTCGCCCCCTCTAGGTTTCCCTTCGCCTTCAGAGAGGAAGGAGGAAAAATATTGGAAAATGAAAAAATGAGTTTTAGAGAGTGCAAAACGCTCTATTTATAGGCATCAGGCCGCAGCCAGAACGGCCCGTTCCGAATCCGGAACGGCCCGTTCTGGGCACATAGAACATGGTCAAAAATCTCTCCCAGAACGGCCCGTTCCAAACCCAGAACGGCCCGTTCTGAGTCGAGACTTTGTCCTTTATAAACACATCCGGAACGGCCCGTTTCCAAAGTGGAACGGCCCGTTCTGGGTTAAAATTTTACCCTCGCATGCTTGATTTGGAACGGCCCGTTCCCAAACTGGAATGGCCCGTTCCAGAGCTATGAAAATTCAGAATTATTAATTAATAAATAAATAAATAACATATATATATATATATATATATCAAATTAAAATAAAATATCAATATAATTTAAAACATGATTTTCTTCAAATAATAATTATAACAAAATATCATAATTAATAATATTTATACAAAATAATTTTCATAAATGATTATTATTAAAAACCTTTAAAACTTCAATCAAACCCATTTAATTAATCAAAATAATTATAAGGAAATAATCTTCATAAATACAAAAATAAATAATAATTATTCGTAGTATTAATAGGAAAAATTCGGGGTGTTACACTATAAATGAACCAAGTGTGAGCATGATGATGATCTATGTATGTTATATCTCGTGGTATGTTTGTGTTTGACTATCTGGTTGCATTCTTGCACTTCGAGTTAGAGTGAAATTTTCTCACTCCTTTGTTTTTGTTGTTGTTACTCTTGTGATTTATGCAGGTGATCATTAACTTTTTGTTGGAGATGTTGGTGATGAGGCTTAGCCTTCATATTAGGTTGCTTTGATAAGACATGTGACATTAGGACATAGTTAGGACTAATTTAGAAATTTGCTTCATGTTATTAAATTTAAGAGTTGATTTTAATTCTTTTGTAATTTTGTTATTTCCATTAAGTTTAATTTATGTTAACAATGTGATTATCTCTACTTGTATGGATTTTGAGTTCATTTATTTCATATGAGGTAGTTCAGTTTTATATTATTTATGTGTTATCGTATGCGGGGTAGATGATATCACACAAATCTAACCTCCAATATATCTCATAAACATCCTTTTACTTTAATACACAATTCAATCAGTTAAAAAATATTTATTTATCATTCTTATAGCCATTTATTATCATCAACTAATACAAAACACCAAACCACATCAAAACCCCAATTCTACATATACATGACCTAATCCATCATAACTTCAATTTACCATCAATATATTAATCAAACATAATTCAATATAGGAATTTGGATAATACACAAGGAATCAATAACTAATTCATTCATAAGCAGTCACACAGATTGATTCCATCAATGTACAAGGCTCAAGGATCGTCTCTCTTCTCTTATCCCTCATATATGTCCAAGGATTCGACAATTTCACTCCCCCAACTTGGAGTGACAATTTGGCGAAACAACACACTCCTTGTAGCTTCAACCACTAATCTGTACCTCCTCCAATGATCTCCTCTAGGTTCCTAATTGTGAATGTTCTAGGTTTTTTAGAAGATGTGTAATAACCTAATCCCCTTTATTTTATTTCATTTTAATAAGTTTTTGGATTAGATCCAAAGTCCAACCCAATACTCTCTAATCTATCACTCCCCTTATTATTTTATTTAATTAATAAAAATATTATTTATATTATAAACTTAATTTATTAATTAATCAAGCTTGTAATATAATTTTTCTATCAAAAGTAATTTTTTTTATGAAAAAGAATCAAGATGTTACATACATCACTTGTCATAATCAAATAGTTCTATGGTTCCCCTATCTAAAAGTTGTTCACATTCATTAATTAATTACATTCAATTCAATTGCAAGCACAAGACAACGCCCGATGTGTAGTGCCTTGTGCCCAATATTCTCTCTAGGAGAATCATACCCAATGCATCCCTCCTCGCATCTGGCAAATTTCACAATAGGGAGTCCCTTAAGCTCTTACGCCCAACATGACCATACTCACGTTGGATGACAACACCATCGGAAGCACTCCATGGCTCTCATGCCCGACATGGTCCATCTCATGTTTGATGTGATTGTCACGAAAAACCCTGTGTTGCTTCGCGCCTAGTGGCCCCATGTGGCACCACCATTGTATTAGTAAGGGTTTTCCTACATAAAGTACAAATTATGAATGATACAACCTACAAATGTAGCTCTACAAAATCATGTGATATTAGGGGATCAATAACACAATTATTTCATCCTACTTTATAGGTTTCCTATTTACATTTGTTTCTCTAATAATTTGTTTTGTATTAATCCTTATGGTTCCTTTGAGAACTCACAAGTATTCATAGATTGACAATTATAGACAATTTCATGAATAAAAGATGCAATTATAATATAATATCACAATCAAAACATGAAACAATTCATAGATACCTTTGTTGAGATTTCCGTTGAAACACTTTTGTTATAATTGTAAATCAGTTTAATTCTATCAACGGTCTCAAACACGGCAAGTATACCGGTCGTTCAAGTAGTAAAATTATCGTATCCACAGGGATTAGAAGGTAACATAAGCATTTATTGACTATTCGTGACTAAAGAATAATTCCCTTTTTTGTAGTTTGTCATGTGAATGTGAATTGAAAAGCATGACTACTAGAATGTTAAAACTATAAAATATTGATTTTTGTGTGGAAAAGGGTAGAAATGGTATTATGGTTTTTGTGAGATTGTGGGTTCAGATTTCACCAAACGTCAGACTAATAAATCCTTAATCTCTTGTTACATACATTGCTTAGTCACCCATAAGTTTACTCAAACCTAATCCCTTAAAGTAAGAGCCTAGGTGCAGATATTGAATATCAATTCCTTGAGTACCCAATATCTACACCTGCATTACGAGCTAGGGTTTAAGACTACTAATGGGCCAAGCTCCATTCCTAGATACATTTCCCACTAGGCATTTGTTTCAGAGCTAGTTTCAAAGGTTATTTTCCAATACCCAATGGAACCTATATCATGCAAGGAGAATCAATCCAAAGCAAGCATTAAGAATAGAAACATACACAACAATGAATGAACAACATATATATATATATATATATATATATATATATATCATTGAAAACGTAAGGATTACAATAGAATTCGTTGGTTACATCTAACCCCACAAAACAATGGGTAGAACCACTCAAAACAATTAATGAGGGTAAATACAAAATAGAGATGAAGAGAGAAATGAAGAACCGAAGGAAAGACCCACACACGAACGGCTCCAAGCTCTGGGAATCCCTTCCACAGCTCCTAAAACGCGCCCAATGTGTGAATGAGGAGCAAAGCCTCAAAAATGTCTTCAAATACGAGCTTGGGGAGTCAGATTAGGGTTACGTGCCCGACGCATAAGTCTTTGCGTCTGACGCAGGGCCTTCTAGTGAGGTCAAGTATTCTCTGCCTCAGAACACGCCCAGCGCAATTCCTTTTACACCTGACCCAATACCTTCCAGAGAGTTTGAGGTACTCTTTGTCTCGATCACGCCCGACGAGGGTAGTCTCGCGCCCGGCGCAGGTGTGACTTGCAGAGGTGGAACACTTTGTTTTTCTCAAGCCCGATGCGGGTCATCTTGCGCCCGGCGCAGCCACTCTGCTCTGCTCCTTAGCTCTTAAATTTCCAATCCTAAGGATCTTCAATCTTCAATTCTCTAGCTCAATACCTGCACAAAAAAATGAGGTGTATTAAGGTATTGTTAGCTAAATTCTGGGTTAGCTATATCTGCACAGAAATTGAATCAAAAAGAGAACAATTATGTTGCAATGGTTCAAAGAATGAGTGAAATTGTTCATTAAATCTTGTCCAAAAGAAGTATAATTGAGACTTAACAACCATAAATTTACAATCATAATTAAAATTGTGTTTATCCCTTCATGCAACACACACAAACAAATGGAATTAGGGGTCAATTCCACTACCTTGTAAATAACTCATACCTTGGAGCGAGGTTCTCACTCTCCCTTACCTCGATAATTGCCAAACTTCAATTACCCTGGTTCTCCCTCCTCAATAAGAAGCAAGAAGATGAAAACTCCCAAAAAAAAAAAAAAGCTTTTACCGCAAAACACTTTTCTCTCACTCCATACATCCTTTGAACGATCCAACCATTAAAAATGAATAATAATGTCCCATGAATCTGTTGTCCAAAAATTAGTTTGATCCAACGATGAACAAATTTCTTATTGCAATTCAAAAGTCATTACCTAGTGGATATGAAATCTAAACAATGGATTTTCTCTCTTATCTTCTCTCGTGTTATGTTGTTGTTCTCTCTCATTGATGAGTCAATCTTTCCTCTTCAAAGCACAAAAGCATGGAACTTAGAATGTGAGACACATGAGACAACCCTAACTTACTGTACCGGAAGGTCCCTATCGGTCACGTTGACCAACACGTGCCATTTCGTCAGACACCCATGCATAGCCACGTACAAGCATCATCATCAACATCGGCTCGGCATGAGGCCGAGAACCTACATCAGTCTGGTTAATGCAAATATGGACCATCATCATTCATCGAGTCGGCTCGGTCAGGTGCCGCGCCGACATATAACATACCGGAAGTATACAGGCTGCCGTGTACGGACTGGACGGTTCGGTCATTTGCCGCTCCGACTAGTATCGATTAGACGGCTCGGCCTCTTGCCGAAGGGTTAGGCGAGTCATAACAAGTAATCACAGTCAAGAAAGGTAAGTACATGATTAAAGCCTAAACGACCAATTAGTACCGTATTACCTAATTTGGTAAACATCTGATAGGGCCCATCACGCTCAGGCCCATGTCAGATGCTATAAATAGGTCTCACGTAACAAGGTATGTCACTGTTCATTTTTAACCTAGATACTCGTGCATATACTAACTTGAGCGTCGGAGTACCTTTTGCAGGTACCTCCCCACACTTTTGAAGACATCGTTGGAGCTCTTATTCGGTCCCCTTTCACTAGGAAGAACAGGAGTGTGCCCTCAGACAGGTACACTTACTATTCTATATATATTCTATATATAGGGAAATTCTAAAAATCCTAACTTGTGTTTAATCCATTGTTATAAACAATTTTAACCACAGTTAAATACTCATCTCTTATAAAATAATAACAGTAACAATAATATAATAATAATTAATTAATTTCTAAATATTCCTTTTTAAATAAGAAAATATATTCTTAATTACCTATCACCTAATAAATCTTATCTATTATGATTAGATAATTATTTAAAACCTTTATTAATTAACTACATTATTATATAATCTCCTCAATTAATTAAAATCATAATATATAATCAAAATATGTTAAAATAAATAAGATAGATATTTATCTCAAATAATTTCATAATTTTTTTAATTAATAAAAATACTCATAATTATTTTTAAAAAAATTGATATATTTATAAAATTTATTTAATTAATTAAAATATTCTTTTAATAATTTTAGAAAATTTAAGATGTAGTAAATGAGACTTGTGGAGGGGCTTCAAGCACACATACGAGGAGAGACAATGTAAAGGAGCATTTGGTGCGCACCCCATGCAAGCATGACGCGACACGTTTTGCAGAAAAGAGTTCCTTTTTGGTGTTGGACTGTGCCTACGCAACCATAAAGGAGCCTTTCTGAAGGCGAGGAAGTGTTCATTTCCTTTGCTCTCTGATCTGCACGAATGTGAGGGTCTAGTGTAGAACAAGACTCTAAAGTGGATTGAAACTCTTAAACCAGAAGCAGTTACGTTTGACACAGATTGTACATGTGTAACAGAGTGATTCTCAGTATTCATAGCACCCAAAGTGATTTATCTATGGAACCATTATATGTTAATAAAAACTTGGTGATTGATAAAAAGGTTAGGTTTACTCGTATACTAGTAAATTCAGTCGCTCATAAGTCGGATTATGCATCTGAATTTCATGTTTATTTAGGGTCGACTTTGAGTGTTTTTTTTCTTTTTTTTTTTATTTCAAGAGAAGTGAGAAAATGATGATATATAATTATTTGAATATTATTTATTATTCAAGTTGTTAAACCTAAAAGTGTAAAACACATAAAAAACTAAACACATAATTGTTAAAAAATGATTAAACGTAAATTTGTACTAGATTATGAATTATTATTAGAAATTATTACACATTAAAAAAAATGGTTCGATAATAGTGTTGAAAGGTGGAAGTTGACCATTTAATTTCGAGATTTTAACAAAATACAATAAGTCACGATTTAAAAAATAAATAAAAGGAAGATTAAATAAATTAAAAATAAAGGAAAAAGGATAAAGTTAGAGGTGACTCTTATTTGTAATTTTTTATTAATATTTATGGAAGTTCACATCAAGAAAAAAGAAAAAATAATTAACAATATATTATATTTTCCTCTTCATAATTAATATTATTGATTTATTTTATTAAAATTATGGTAGATTTTTGTTGAATAGTAAGAAAAATAATTATTCATTAATTATTCATAACTAATTTATTTTCTCTAATATATTTTTATATAATTTAATTATGTAAATTTTATTTTTATATTATATAGACTAAATAACATTTTTATGATACCCTTTAACAATAGAACTTTGGACAATCATCCCACAGCCCATACTCAGAACTACTTTTATGTTGATCTACATAACTATAGTTATTGTATTCCACCTTGTGTAATATGACAGATTATTAATGACGATGATAATAGTGTCGGTGGATGATGATATTGACAGTTATGACAGAAATAATGATAATAATAATAATAATAATAATAATAATAATAATAATAATAATAATAATAATAATAATAATAATAATAATAATAATAATAATAATTTTGTAATTGATCAATTGAAATTTAATCTTAATTATTAAGTTTTTTTTATAATATAAAGGTTGTGATTTATGCAAGGACGAAACTAGAAAAATATGTTAAGGGGACAAAAATTTATTACATAATAAATAAAAATAAAAATAATTAATAAAAAAAATGAATACGAAAAATTAAAAGTAAAAAATTTGTTACAACTTTTATAGGTTTAATTACAATTTTTTTCTATAGTTTGGTCTCTACAACAGCTCTATTTTAATTTCTATATATATTTTTGTTTTTGTTTTATTTTAGTTTTTATATTCTATTTTTTATAAGGACTAAACAACATTAATGCAATTATAGAAACTAAAAGAGAAAGTATATACAACTATAAAGACTTAAAAAGAAAGAAAAATAATATAAATATAATATATATATATATATAACTATAGAGATTAAAAAAAATTATGAGATTATATAAATCAAAAGGAAAAAATATTGTTGCAATGAACAAATTAATTTTGTAATATCCTAAAACGTAATATCCTAAAACTCTGATATAATATTATAAATTTTCTTATCATTATCTTATTCTTAAAATAATATTTTTAAATTTTTAGTTATTATATTTAAAATAAATAAATATAGATATTTTATTTTGATACCTTATGATTTTTATATTTTCAGCAAATTAAAATAAAAATATTTACTATTCAATTGTTATTATAATTCTTTTAGAAGAATATTTTAATTATATATATATATATATATATATATATATATATATAATGAGTGGGTAAAAGAAAAAAAAAATTAATAAAAAAAAAAACTGTAAAAAAATCCAGATGCCCGGATAGGATTGTTGAAAAAAAATCTCTTGAAGGTTATCCCTAACTAATGGGAGATTAAAATCAAACGAAATGAGAAAAAAAAATTTAAAATGCTAACTAAGTAATCATTACAAGATTTTACTATAAATAGGCCTTGGATTGGGAAGAACATGTAGCTAAAAATTTGAGAAGAAAGAAAGAGAAAGTTTACGAAGAGATAGAATAGTAAGAGGAAAGAGAAAAAAAGAAAAGAGTGAAAGAAATATATAACTTTAGAGTATCTTCAAGTTATATCATTTTTCTTAAGGTACTATTAGGAAAATACTATTTTACGTCGCTATATTTACATAGGTTGTCCAAGAAACGATGTAAAATACATATGTGGTGGCAAACTTGTAATTAAGTACAAAATATAAGCAAATTTACATCAGTTCTTCCTAAAATCGATGTAGAAATGAAGTATTCTACATCGGGTTTCATTTTAACCGATGTAGAAGTGATGAGCAATAGCCTCTCAGCACTCTCAGCACACAACTCTCAATAGGAAACATACTTGGAAACCTAAACCCTAAAAAAGCACACAACTCTCAGCACTCTCGCACACACTCATGACGGCGGCGAAGTAGTCGTGGCTTAGCGCGAGCAAGAGGTGGCTGCGGAGGCATGACCGTTGATAGCGACGATGGTGGGCATTGGGAGGGAGATGAGGGCGACGACGACGGGCTTGAGGGGGGTGACCATGGACTCTAGGCGATGGAGGGCGGTGGAGGGGGAGGTGTGACACCCTCTACCCCGCATATCATAAATCAATAAATTTAAATAATATAACTCTAATAATCAAACATGTTTACAGAGTATCACATTTTTAACAAACATAATCAGCGAAAATTACAAAGAAATAAATCTCAAAGTTTTCAAAGTAATTTAAAATAACCTTAACAACCTAATCTAATCTTATCTATACCCCGATGTCACATGTCCTATCAGAGCATAGCCCATAAAGAAGCCTAAGTTTCACCACCAACATCCTCAGCCTCATGCTGAGAATCACCTGTATAACGGTTAAAGAAAAACAACACAAAGAAAAAGGGAGTGAGAAAACATCTCACTCGGCTCACAGTGTAGGAATATATACTAGATAGCCAAACACAAACAATACATACGTAAAATAAAAATATCTCATATTTGCACATATATCATGCATTGGTTTTCTTGACTAGACTCACAAATGCATGCATGTGGCGCCATACGGAAGATTCTCATATCATCGTGGGTGACCCTAAGGTACACCTGGTTATCATATCGTGGGTGACCCAAAGGTACACCTAGTTATCATATCGTGGGTGACCCAAAGGTACACCTGGTTATCATATCGTGAGTGACCCAAAGGTACACCTTGTTAGTCGTGGGTATGCGGCCTCAGCGGCACACCTGGAGTATTGTATGCATATGATGCATGTCAAACAAGACTCTATGCATTCTCATATTACTTTATCACTTTCCATGGTCATTTCATATCTCATTAACATATTATCACATTTCATATCTCATGTCTCAATCATATTTCATATTATCTCATGGTCATTTCACATCATCACATTTCATCATCACATCATATCATATTATCATCATATCATATCATCACATTCACATTATCACATCATATTCACAACTTTCACAATCATAGTCTCAACATAGTTTCTATTCATACACGTATATTAACCAAGCAATTAGAACATACAAACAATATGACATATAACAAACACAGGATTGGGAGCCAATCCCACTACCCAGCATACAATCCCACACCCAGAGCGAGGTTTCTCACTCCCCCCCTTACCTGGATGACAAGCGCTGAAACTAAAGAAGAGCTTCCTCCTCTAGGCTCCTTCTACTAGGATAGAACCACCTCCTATGGATTCCTCTAGGTCTTCAAAGAGAAGAAGAGGAGAAGAAGAGAGTATAAGAGAAGAAAGAATGAGAATTGAGGGATGGTTTGCAATGGAGAAGTGAAGGGCTATTTATAGCCTTCAAGACACATTAAAAAATGGAAAATAATGAAAAAATCTTAGACAAAACTAAGTGGAATGAATTAGTGAGATGAATTATTAAAGTTGGTGGGATGAATTAATGGAGTTGGTGCCATGTTCTTTTCCTCATCGACTTTAGCTACTGATTTGGACCTTATAGACAGCCGAATCTGAAAATATTTCCTTCATGAAAGTTGTAGGATTTTCTCTTATCTTTCCATAGCCACCAAGTTTGTATCATTTGAACAACCACCGACCAAGTTATACCCCACAAACCGAGGCTTGCCAATCAGTCCAGCGAGAAACAATTGTATCAATCAAATTCCAATTTTGACCTCCTAAACGACCGATTTTGCAAATGGCTATTTCTGTAAAAGTTGTGCGTTTTTCTCTTAGATTTCCATTGACACCAATTTTGCATCATTTGGACCATCACAGCCCAAATGCCCTAAACACCGAGGTTTGCCAGTCAGCCCAGCGAAAACGATTTTATTGAAAAGAAAGTTTACAACTATCTAATTAAGCCCAACAATATACATATATTTCTAAAGCCTATAATTAAGCATAAATGGAGTATGAATTAGCTACATTTGGAATAAAAGATAACTACCAAATATCATAATAATAATAGTAACCATTTTGGAAAACTGGGGTGTTACAATTCTCCCCTCCTTTAAGAAATTTCGTCCTCGAAATTTACCTGAAAATAGGAATGGATAAACTTCACGCATCTTGCTTTCTAATTCCCAGGTAGCATTTTCTTCAAAATTTCCTCCCCAAACGACCTTAACCAAAGGAATTTCCTTTCCTCTTAGTTGTTTCACCCTCGTATCATCAATTCTTAAAGGAACTGTTTCATAGGTGAGATTATCTTTCAATTGAACGTTGTCAGACTCAATGATATGGGAAGGATCATGGACATATTTTCTGAGTTGGGAAACATGAAAGACATTATGAAGATTTGAAAGAGATGGGGGTAAGGCAATTTGATAGGCTACTTCACCAATCCTTTTAAGGATTTGATAAGGACCAATGAAACGTGGAGTAAGCTTACGAGATTTTAGTGCTCTGCCTACTCCTGTCCAAGGAGTAACTTTAAGGAATACATGATCACCTTCATTAAACTCAAGGTCCTTTCTCCTCTTATCACTGTAACTCTTCTGCCTACTCTGAGCTGCTCTCATTCTCTCCTGGATCATCTTAACTTGTTCAGTAGTTTGTTGAACTATTTCAGGTCCTAAGATAACATTCTCTCCAGGTTCTACCCAGCACAAGGGTGTTCTACATCTCCTACCATATAAAGCTTCATAGGGTGCCATCCCAATACTGGAATGGTAGCTATTGTTGTAGGTAAATTCTATCAAAGGTAGGAAACTATCCCAACTACCCCCATGTTCTAAGATGCAAGCTCTCAACAAGTATTCCAAAGATTGAATAGTTCTTTCGGTTTGGCCATCTGTTTGGGGATGGTAGGCTGAACTCAATCTAAGCTTAGTGCCTAGAGCCTCATGTAAACTGTCCCAAAATCTAGAAGTAAACCTAGGATCTCTGTCAGAAACTATACTAGTAGGAACCCCATGCAATCTCACAATCTCACTTATGTACAACTTGGTTAGTCTCTCCAAAGAGTATCTAATGTTAATGGGAATAAAATGGGCAGACTTAGTCAATCTATCTACAATAACCCATATAGCATCTAAGTTTTTCGTAGTTTTAGGTAACCCAACTATGAAATCCATAGAGATGCTATCCCATTTCCATACAGGCACATCCAAAGGTTGCATCAAACCTGAAGGTTTTTGGTGTTCTACCTTAGCTTTTTGACATACTAGACAGGCATACACAAATTCCTCCACTTCCTTCTTCATCTTAGGCCACCAAAACATCTTCTTAAGGTCTTGGTACATCTTAGTGGCTCCAGGATGAATACTAAGGCTACTCCTATGTCCTTCTTCAAGAATTGTTCTCTTAAGTTCAGGCACACCAGGAATACACAACCTATCCCTAAATCTCAATACTCCATCTATTCCAATTCTAAATTCACTTTCCACACCTTGATTCAACTTCTCAGCTTGACTCAATAAGAAAGGATCTACCTTCTGACCTTTTCTAATTTCATCTATCAAGTTATTAGTCACCTTCAAGGTTCCCAACCTAATACTCTTAGGAGTTAGCTCACACCCTAAACTCATATCCCTAAATTCCTCAATCATGTGCAATTCCCTCATCATTAAAGAAGAAATTCTCAAGGATTTCCTACTCAAAGCGTCAGCTACCACATTAGCTTTGCCGGGGTGATAGTTCAACTGAAAGTCATAGTCCTTAAGAAACTCTAACCATCTTCTCTGTCTCATATTTAATTCTTTTTGGTCAAACAAGTACTTAAGGCTTTTATGATCACTAAACACCTCAAATCTAGAGCCAAACAAGTAGTGCCTCCACAACTTAAGTACAAAAACTATAGCAACTAACTCAAGGTCATGAGTAGGATAGTTCTGTTCATGGGTTTTAAGTTGTCTAGATGCATAGGCTACTACCCTTCTTTCCTGCATAAGTACTCCACCTAAACCTGATTTGGAAGCATCACAAAATACCTCAAAAGTCTTGCTAGGGTCAGGTAATACTAACACAGGGGCACTAGTTAGTCTTTTCTTAAGTTCTTGAAAACTCTCTTCACACTTAGAGTCCCACACAAAAGGTTGGTTTTTCCTAGTCAATTTGGTCAAAGGTAAAGCTAATTTAGAAAAACCCTCTATAAATCTCCTATAATACCCAGCTAGTCCTAGAAAACTCCTAATCTCAAAAACTGACTTAGGTGTTTTCCATTCAAGAACCGCCTCTACCTTAGAAGGATCTACAGCTATCCCATCCTTGGATATCACATGTCCTAAAAAATTTACACTCTCCAACCAAAATTCACATTTTGCCAATTTAGCATACAACTGTTTCTCCTTAAGGGTTTGAAGAACGATCCTAAGGTGCTCAGCATGCTCCTCCTATTCTTAGAATATACTAGAATATCATCTATGAAGACCACTACAAATCTATCCAAGTAAGGGTGAAAGATCCTATTCATGTAGTCCATGAAAACACTAGGTGCATTAGTCACACCAAAAGGCATCACTAAATACTCATAGTGCCCATAGCGGGTCCTAAAAGCAGTCTTTGGGATATCCTCGGATTTCACTCGGATTTGGTGATAACCTGATCTCAAATCTATCTTACTAAACACACAAGCCCCAACTAGCTGGTCCATAAGGTCATCTATTCTAGGCAATGGATACTTATTCTTAATGGTTACCTTATTCAATTGTCTATAATCTATGCACAATCTCATGCTCCCATCTTTCTTCTTGACCAATAGAACAGGCGCTTCCCAAGGTGAAACACTAGGCCTAATGAATTGTTTCTCTTGTAGTTCCTCTATCTGTTTCTTAAGCTCAACTAACTCTTTAGGAGACATCCTATATGGTGCTATAGATATGGGTGCGGTACCTGGCACTAAGTCTATACTGAACTCAATCTCTCTCTCAGGTGGTAAACTAGACACATCCTTAGGAAATACTTCTGGAAATTCTCTCACTAAGGGAATCTTATCTAGCTTACTCTCAGTCTCAACTGTTAATGAAGATAAGATCATGTATACCCTTTCATTTTCCTTTAAACAAGTTTTAATGTTAGAAGCACTAAGAAATTCCGTACTCTTACATTCACCAAATGAAATGGATTTATCAAAGCAATTTAAAAGAACATGGTGAGAAGATAGCCAATCCATACCAAGGATTACATCTAATTGACTAAGAGGCAGACAGATTAAGTCAACTAGAAACTGTTTATCAGAAATTGTCAAAGGGCATTTTAAACACACTAGGGATGTAGTTACTGAACCATTAGTAGGGGTTTCAACAACTAAATCAAAATTTAACAAAGACACAGGCAATTTCAGTTTTTGGACACAAGAGATGGAAATAAAGGAATGAGTTGCACCAGAATCAAATAGTACAACAAAAGGAGTCTCAGCTATGAAACAAGTACCTTGTATCAAAATTTCTGACTGAGCAGCTTCAACACCACTAAGAGCAAATACTCTTCCTACAGTCTTTGGTCGTTCGGTTTGCGATCCTGATCCAACGACACGTGTTCTTGGTGGTTCAGGACATTGAGTGCTAATATGTCCTTTACCACTACAGTTGAAACAGGTAATCTCCTTGTCACGACATTCTGACTTGTTATGACCAACACGTCCACACTTCCCACACCTCCCTGAAAAAGTAGATCCTCCAACACTTCCAATAGTATTCACAGTGGGTTCTTTAGTAAAGGGTTTACTTCTATTAGTAGTAGACATACTCCCTTGAAATCTTGTAGAAGTGGAATAAGGCTTACTCCTACCAGAAGTACTAGGATTCACTGTACGAGTAGGACCTCCAGCTCCTTTATAGAAAGCAGCACGAGCACGGTTGTCACGATCATAAATGCTGCACTTATTGACCAGAATGGGAAAATGATATATCTCCTGATAGTTAATTGCTGTTTTCACTTCAAGACGCAGACCATTTACAAACTTTATGCATTTGGCCCTTTCACCATTCTCACCATGGTAGTGTGTACAGTAGCGGACCAAAGCATCAAATTTGGCAGCATAAGCTTCCACAATATCATTTCCTTGTTTGAGTTCAAGGAATTCCATTTCCTTCCTACTTCTCACATCATCGGGAAAATATTTCTCAAGAAATACTCTTTTAAAGTTCTCCCAATTCAAGTGCACGCCTCCATCAATTATCCTCCGAAGTGCTCCTTCCCACCAAAAGTAAGCATCAGCTGTCAGCATGAAGGTGGCTAGCTTCACTCTCTCTGTAAGGGGACAATCCATAACATTAAAGATTTTCTCGATCTCTGATAACCAATTCATGGCGGCATCTGGGTCATAACCTCCTTTGAAAGTGGGTGGATTATTCCTCTGAAATTGCTCCAACCAGTTAGGAGCAACTCCATTCATATTATTGTTGTTCATAGCTTGGGCTAATGCTTGGAGAGCATCAGCAATCGCACGATCATTTCTACCAGCCATATTCTAAAGAAATAATACAATTAATAGACATAGGCAAGCATCATACCAACATAATAGATCTCACAATCAATTCATTTATCAAATAAACATGTTAAAAACATAACTCACGGCCGATAGAATCGACCTGCTCTGATACCACTAAATGTGACACCCTCTACCCCGCATATCATAAATCAATAAATTTAAATAATATAACTCTAATAATCAAACATGTTTACAGAGTATCACATTTTTAACAAACATAATCAGCGAAAATTACAAAGAAATAAATCTCAAAGTTTTCAAAGTAATTTAAAATAACCTTAACAACCTAATCTAATCTTATCTATACCCCGATGTCACATGTCCTATCAGAGCATAGCCCATAAAGAAGCCTAAGCTTCACCACCAACATCCTCAGCCTCATGCTGAGAATCACCTGTATAACGGTTAAAGAAAAACAACACAAAGAAAAAGGGAGTGAGAAAACATCTCACTCGGCTCACAGTGTAGGAATATATACTAGATAGCCAAACACAAACAATACATACGTAAAATAACAATATCTCATATTTGCACATATATCATGCATTGGTTTTCTTGACTAGACTCACAAATGCATGCATGTGGCGCCATACGGAAGATTCTCATATCATCGTGGGTGACCCTAAGGTACACCTGGTTATCATATCGTGGGTGACCCAAAGGTACACCTAGTTATCATATCGTGGGTGACCCAAAGGTACACCTGGTTATCATATCGTGAGTGACCCAAAGGTACACCTTGTTAGTCGTGGGTATGCGGCCTCAGCGGCACACCTGGAGTATTGTATGCATATGATGCATGTCAAACAAGACTCTATGCATTCTCATATTACTTTATCACTTTCCATGGTCATTTCATATCTCATTAACATATTATCACATTTCATATCTCATGTCTCAATCATATTTCATATTATCTCATGGTCATTTCACATCATCACATTTCATCATCACATCATATCATATTATCATCATATCATATCATCACATTCACATTATCACATCATATTCACAACTTTCACAATCATAGTCTCAACATAGTTTCTATTCATACACGTATATTAACCAAACAATTAGAACATACAAACAATATGACATATAACAAACACAGGATTGGGAGCCAATCCCACTACCCAGCATACAATCCCACACCCAGAGCGAGGTTTCTCACTCCCCCCTTACCTGGATGACAAGCGCTGAAACTAAAGAAGAGCTTCCTCCTCTAGGCTCCTTCTACTAGGATAGAACCACCTCCTATGGATTCCTCTAGGTCTTCAAAGAGAAGAAGAGGAGAAGAAGAGAGTATAAGAGAAGAAAGAATGAGAATTGAGGGATGGTTTGCAATGGAGAAGTGAAGGGCTATTTATAGCCTTCAAGACACATTAAAAAATGGAAAATAATGAAAAAATCTTAGACAAAACTAAGTGGAATGAATTAGTGAGATGAATTATTAAAGTTGGTGGGATGAATTAATGGAGTTGGTGCCATGTTCTTTTCCTCATCGACTTTAGCTACTGATTTGGACCTTATAGACAGCCGAATCTGAAAATATTTCCTTCATGAAAGTTGTAGGATTTTCTCTTATCTTTCCATAGCCACCAAGTTTGTATCATTTGAACAACCACCGACCAAGTTATACCCCACAAACCGAGGCTTGCCAATCAGTCCAGCGAGAAACAATTGTATCAATCAAATTCCAATTTTGACCTCCTAAACGACCGATTTTGCAAATGGCTATTTCTGTAAAAGTTGTGCGTTTTTCTCTTAGATTTCCATTGACACCAATTTTGCATCATTTGGACCATCACAGCCCAAATGCCCTAAACACCGAGGTTTGCCAGTCAGCCTAGCGAAAACGATTTTATTGAAAAGAAAGTTTACAACTATCTAATTAAGCCCAACAATATACATATATTTCTAAAGCCTATAATTAACCATAAATGGAGTATGAATTAGCTACATTTGGAATAAAAGATAACTACCAAATATCATAATAATAATAGTAACCATTTTGGAAAACTGGGGTGTTACAGGAGGCAGCGGATTGGGGCTAGGCGTGGTCGAGGCTATTGGAGAAGAACTTGTCGTGGTTGAGGGAGGACGGACCCAGGAGTGGCTTGGGTGGTGAGGCGCGTTAGGGTTTTCGCCGTCGCCAGTGAAGGATTACCAGTTTTACATCAGTTATTGAACAACCGATGTAGAATGTCTAATACTTTCTACATCTCCTTAATCTACATTGTAACGACCCGGCTGGTCACTACACACGGTATAGCACACTAAAACACCAGACAGATAGAACAAGTATATAAATATAGGATCTAGAATATATAAATATACAAGATTCCAGTCTGACTAGAGTTAAAGTGTACCAAGGAAAATTACAACCAAATGCTACTATCCCAAGTAGCTACAAGCAAAATATCCACACAAGCAAATTAGCTCCAAAGTCCGCCGGAGACTCATCCCAAGACGCCCACCTATTTCTGCTCTGCTCCCATACAAAGTATGATCATCGCAGTTCCAACCACATGGAAAACATGCAAGGGTAAGCTAGTATTCTTTAAAAATCAAAACATACTAGTAAAGGATTAGCAATGTAAATAAATTCATCGTTATAATTATCAACACATCTGCACAGCTTATATTGCTCAACAACATCAGCACCGTAATGCGGTTATATCAACACTGCTTAGTAGCAGCAACAGCACCACTCTAGTGGCTATAACGGCACCGACTTAGCGGCAACAACAACACCACTCTAGTGGCTATAACAACACCGACTTAGCGGCAACAACAGCACCACTCTAGTGGCTATAACAACACCGACTTAGCGGCAACAACAGCACCACTCTAGTGGCTATAACAACACCGACTTAGCGGCAACAACAGCACCACTCTAGTGGCTATAACAACACCGACTTAGCGGCAACAACAACACCACTCTAGTGGCTATAACAACACCGACTTAGCGGCAACAACAGCACCACTCTAGTGGCTAACAGCACCGACATAGCGGCTATAACAGCACCACAATAGTGGCTAACAGCACCGACATAGCGGCTATAACAGCAGCAACAACACCACCTCAAGTGGGTATAATCAGCATACAGCTCAGCATTATGTAGTACAATACTGTTAAAAATCAACATATAATTCAGCTCGACTCAACAACAAAATTTGACACAGTTCAAAAATATTCATTTATTATTAATCATCAAACAATTAATAATTTCAAAAATTAACTTCCCTTACTTGGATAATCCTGAACCGAAATTTGAGCAGAACCTCCTCCTCTTTCTCCTCTTTTCTTTATTCTGACAGAACCACCTCTACCGGATTCCTCTTCCTCTTTCTCCTCCTTTCCTTTCCTCCCTCTTTCTCTAAGGATTTTCTCTTCCCAAGGTATGAATTTTCGTAACTCCCCAAGCCCCTATTTATAGCAATTCTGGCTCCTCTACCCGGTACGGCCGTTCCAAAAAGCGGAACGCCCGTTCTGGGCTCGCAAAAGCTACGCAAATTTTTGAACTGGAACGGCCCGTTCCAAATACGGAACGGCCCGTTCCCAATTTCCAGCAGAACGGCCCGTACTCCTTTTGAAACGGCCTGTTCTCCCTTTAGAACGGCCCGTTTCACAATCAGAACGGCCCGTTCTCCTTGTCGGAACGGCCGTTCTGAGCCCGTTCTCATTCAAGATTTTTAGTTAAATTTTAAAGCTTGGAACGGCCCGTTTTGCTTTTGGAACGGCCCGTTCCAAATTACCAAAACACCCTTCAAATTTTTTTGAAAATTGCGAAAATGCCATCAATAATTACAATAATACCCCTATACCTTTATAAAATTCACGAAAATGCCATTTTAATAATAAATAATAATAATAATAAAAAAATAAGGTATTACAATTCTCCCCAACAACAAAAATTTTCGTCCTCGAAAATTCACTTACTTAGAAGAGATATGGATACTGTTCACTGAACTGACTTTCTACTTCCCAAGTTGCCTCACCCGTAGTTGCATCCCAAAGAATTTTCACCAATTTTATGGACTTGCCACGAAGCTCCTTCAACTTATGATCAATTATAGCTACCGGTTTCTTTTCATAAGTCAGATTCTCCTTCACCTGCACCTCATCCATCTCCACCACATGACTCGGGTCATGAACATACTTCCTCAACTGGGACACATGAAATACATCGTGTAGGTTTGAAAGAGACGGTGGCAAAGCCAACCGATAAGCAACCGGACCCACACGCTGTATTATCTGATAGGGACCCACGAATCTTGGTGTTAACTTCCGAGTCTTCAGCGCTCTACCCACACCAGAAGTCGGAGTCACCTTCAGAAACACATGTTCCCCCTCAGCAAACTCTAAAGGCTTACGCCTTTTGTCAGCATATGATTTCTGCCTACTCTGGGCAGTCCTCATTTTCTCCTGAATCATCTTCACCTTTTCAGTAGTCTGTAGGATCAACTCCGGTCCCACAACCACTGACTCACCATCCTGATACCAGCACAGAGGAGTCCTACATCTCCTGCCATATAAGGCTTCAAACGGCGCCATCCCAATACTAGCATGGAAACTGTTGTTGTAAGTAAACTCCACAAGCGGTAATACTTCCTCCCAACTACCCAAGTGATCTAACATACAAGCCCTCAGCAGATCCTCCAAGGACTGGATTGTCCTCTCTGACTGACCATCCGTCTGTGGATGATAAGCAGAACTCAGCTTCAGCTTTGTGCCTAAAGCTCGGTGTAGACTCTGCCAGAATCTGGAAGTGAACCTCGGATCTCGGTCGGAAATAATACTGGAAGGCACCCCGTGCAATCGAACTATCTCCCTTATATACAACTGCGTCAGCTTCTCTAAGGACCACTTGATGTTGACAGGCAAGAAATGCGCACACTTGGTCAACCGATCAACAATCACCCAGATAGCATCACTATTCCTAGATGACCTAGGCAACCCCACGATGAAATCCATAGTAATGCTATCCCATTTCCACTCGGGAGTCTCAATCTGTTGCATTAACCCACTAGGCTTTTGATGTTCAACCTTTGCCTTCTGACAGGTTAAACAGGCCGCCACATACTCAGCTATCTCTCTCTTCATACCAGACCACCAGAAAGTCTTCTTGAGGTCTTGGTACATCTTAGTCATACCTGGATGTATGCTAAGTTTGCTCTTGTGACCTTCCTCTAGCACAGCTCTCCTTAGCTCAGCATCCTGAGGTAGGCAAATCCTGCCTCTGAACCTTAAGATCCCATCCTCTCCCAGCTCAAAGCCTACAGCTTTATCGGTACCCAACATCCCAAGAAGCTTCACCAGTTCGGTGTCTTGCAACTGCTTAAGTCCAACTTGCCTCAAGAACTCATTAGTTATGGTAACTGCCCCACAACTAATGTGATCCTGAGCTAACTCCACACAGAGATTCAAATCTCTGAACTTCTCAACCAACTCCAGCTCTCTAATCATCATACTTGTCATGTGGATGGATTTCCTACTCAGCGCATCTGCCACCACATTGGCCTTGCCTGGATGATACATCAACTGAAAATCAAAATCCTTCAGAAACTCCATCCATCGCCTCTGTCTCATGTTCAGCTCCTTCTGATCAAACAGATACTTCAGACTTTTGTGATCACTGAAGACACTGAATCGAGCTCCATACAAGTAATGCCTCCAAGTCTTTAAGGCAAACACCACAGCTGCTAACTCCAGATCATGAGTGGGATAGTTCCTCTCATGAGTCTTCAGTTGCCTTGAAGCATACGCCACCACTTTCCCGTTTTGCATCAACACACACCCCAGACCCTGATGAGAAGCATCACAGTACACATCAAAAGGCTCACCAGAATTCGGTAACACCAACACAGGAGAAGTAGTCAACCTTCTCTTCAACTCCTCAAAGCTCCGTTCACAGGCATCTGTCCAAATAAACGGCTGCTCCTTCCTCGTCAACTGGGTCAGAGGCGCTACTATCCTAGAGAACCCTTCAATGAACCTCCGATAGTAACCCGCTAAGCCCACAAAGCTCCGTATATCCGTGACAGTCCTCGGGCGTTCCCACTGCAATACCGACTCCACCTTAGCCGGATCAACAGCAATCCCCTTAGCTGAAATCACGTGGCCCAAGAACTTCACCTCATCCAACCAGAACTCACATTTTGAAAGCTTAGCATACAATTGCTTCTCTTTCAAAATCTCCAACACTGTCCTCAAGTGCTCTCCATGTTCCTCCGGGGTCCTTGAATAAACTAAGATATCATCAATAAACACTACCACGAATTTATCCAAGAACGGCCGGAAGATTCTGTTCATGTAGTCCATGAACACAGCGGGGGCGTTGGTCACACCGAACGGCATCACAACATATTCATAGTGACCATACCTAGTCCTGAAAGCAGTCTTCGGTATGTCACCCTCCTTCACCCTAATCTGGTGATATCCTGACCTCAAGTCAATCTTAGAAAACACCGTCGCGCCCCTCAATTGATCCATTAAGTCATCTATCCGGGGAAGTGGATATTTGTTCTTAATGGTCAATTTGTTCAGCTGCCTGTAATCAACACACAGTCGACTACCCCCATCCTTCTTCTTTACCAACAACACAGGAGCACCCCACGGCGAAACACTCGGTCGCACCAACTGCTTTTCCAATAAGTCCTCCAACTGATCTTTCAGCTCAGCCAGCTCAGCAGGAGCCATCCTATAGGGAGCTACTGACACTGGTCCCGCACTTGGAACCAGGTCAATGCTGAACTCCATCTCCCTAACAGGAGGCAACCCAGGCACCTCGTCAGGGAACACCTCGGCATACTCCTTCACCACATCGATACCAGCTAAGATCCTCTCGGTCTCCACACTCGTGGTAGCAAGCAGAAGACAGCACTCTGCCCCATCCCTCAGCAAGGACTCAGCTTGAACAGCTGAGATCAACAGCTCATCCTCCTCTTGAGGGAAGATTAACCGCCTATTGGCACAGTCTATAAGGATGCGATTGGCAGACAACCAATCCATCCCTAAGATTATGTCAATATCCACCAAAGGTAAACAAATCAAGTTCACCTTGTACTTCTTCTCATCCACCACAACTGGACAACCCACGCACAATTCAGAAGCAATCACAGAAGTAGAAGCGGGCGTCGACACAAGTAGTCTCAACCCCATCTCACACACAGGCACACCCAACAAAGCAGCACATGCATATGATATAAATGAATGCGTAGCACCAGAGTCAAATAGAATCATCACATCCTTACCAGCGGCCTTGCCCTTCCCCTTCACAAGATCAGAAGAAGTCGAAGCCTCAGCACCCGTCAAAGCAAATACCCTACCAGCAGTAGTAGGTCTGTCACCCCTCTGTGTATCAGCTCTCTGTGCACCACTCCTCTGAGTATCAGCCCTCTGTACATTACTCCTCTGAGTGCTCCTCTCTGGTCTATCCCCCGTAGGACAATTTGCCGATTCGTGGCCCATCTGATGACATCTGAAGCAACGGTTCTCCGTGTGCGGACAGTCCCTGATAAAGTGGGGCCCAGCACACCTGAAACATCTCAGAGTGGCACCTCCACTCTGTCTATCTCCACTAGCAGCACTGAAAGATTGCCTATAAACAGAACCCCCTCGCTGTGGTTGGGGCCTGTCATATGGTTTCCTCTGACTCTCACCCTTCTTGGACCCATATGGTCCCCCAATAGTCCTTACAGTACGGTTGCCACCTTCCAACTGCTCAACCACCTTCGCCTTCTCCACTAAGGCTGGGAACTCCGTGATGGCCATAGGCACCACCATCCTCTTCAGCTCATATCTCAATCCATCTGCAAATTTCCTGCATTTCCAAGCCTCAGGCATAACCTGCGAATAAAAACGGGCCAGGTGCTCGAATTTTATCGCATACTCAGAAACTGTCATCCCACCCTGATGCAGTCGCATAAATTCAACCTCCTTGGCGTGCCTTACACTGTCAGGAAAGTATTTCTCCATGAACATTGTCCTGAAACATTCCCAGTCAACGGTAACTCCTCTAGCAACAAGCATCTGATAGGTGCCTCTCCACCAATGCTCAGCCTCTCCCACAAGCATGTACACAGCATATGCTAACCTCCTCTCTGGAGGACATCCCAGTACGGTAAAGATCTTCTCCAATTCACGGATCCAGCGGTCAGCTACCTCTGAATCCCCATCTCCAGTAAACTGCGGAGGGTTACACTTTCGGAACTCAGCAAGATCCCGGCTCTCCTGTGACCCTGCAGGTCTTGCTGCACTAACTGCAGCTCTCTCAACCTCCATCCTAGCAAAATAGGTATTTTGTTGTTGCATAGCCATGGCCAACATCTCGAGGGCACGGGCTATCTGCTCATTTGTCCTAGTCATCTTCTACAAAGATAACAACTTCTTTAGTAAACAGTAACTAAGCCACACAAAATCAATAGCACAACAAATCACCACAACAATTTCAGCACAGCAGACATCACAGCAAAACAACACAGCACAGAGCTAACACAGCAAAAAGCCTAAAGGAACTACCCCCAAAGAGTGTCCACTAGACTCTAACTGCTCTGATACCATTAAGTGTAACGACCCGGCTGGTCACTACACACGGTATAGCACACTAAAACACCAGACAGATAGAACAAGTATATAAATATAGGATCTAGAATATATAAATATACAAGATTCCAGTCTGACTAGAGTTAAAGTGTACCAAGGAAAATTACAACCAAATGCTACTATCCCAAGTAGCTACAAGCAAAATATCCACACAAGCAAATTAGCTCCAAAGTCCGCCGGAGACTCATCCCAAGACGCCCACCTATTTCTGCTCTGCTCCCATACAAAGTATGATCATCGCAGTTCCAACCACATGGAAAACATGCAAGGGTAAGCTAGTATTCTTTAAAAATCAAAACATACTAGTAAAGGATTAGCAATGTAAATAAATTCATCGTTATAATTATCAACACATCTGCACAGCTTATATTGCTCAACAACATCAGCACCGTAATGCGGTTATATCAACACTGCTTAGTAGCAGCAACAGCACCACTCTAGTGGCTATAACGGCACCGACTTAGCGGCAACAACAACACCACTCTAGTGGCTATAACAACACCGACTTAGCGGCAACAACAGCACCACTCTAGTGGCTATAACAACACCGACTTAGCGGCAACAACAGCACCACTCTAGTGGCTATAACAACACCGACTTAGCGGCAACAACAGCACCACTCTAGTGGCTATAACAACACCGACTTAGCGGCAACAACAGCACCACTCTAGTGGCTATAACAACACCGACTTAGCGGCAACAACAGCACCACTCTAGTGGCTAACAGCACCGACATAGCGGCTATAACAGCACCACAATAGTGGCTAACAGCACCGACATAGCGGCTATAACAGCAGCAACAACACCACCTCAAGTGGGTATAATCAGCATACAGCTCAGCATTATGTAGTACAATACTGTTAAAAATCAACATATAATTCAGCTCGACTCAACAACAAAATTTGACACAGTTCAAAAATATTCATTTATTATTAATCATCAAACAATTAATAATTTCAAAAATTAACTTCCCTTACTTGGATAATCCTGAACCGAAATTTGAGCAGAACCTCCTCCTCTTTCTCCTCTTTTCTTTATTCTGACAGAACCACCTCTACCGGATTCCTCTTCCTCTTTCTCCTCCTTTCCTTTCCTCCCTCTTTCTCTAAGGATTTTCTCTTCCCAAGGTATGAATTTTTGTAACTCCCCAAGCCCCTATTTATAGCAATTCTGGCTCCTCTACCCGGTACGGCCGTTCCAAAAAGCGGAACGCCCGTTCTGGGCTCGCAAAAGCTACGCAAATTTTTGAACTGGAACGGCCCGTTCCAAATACGGAACGGCCCGTTCCCAATTTCCAGCAGAACGGCCCGTACTCCTTTTGAAACGGCCTGTTCTCCCTTTAGAACGGCCCGTTTCACAATCAGAACGGCCCGTTCTCCTTGTCGGAACGGCCGTTCTGAGCCCGTTCTCATTCAAGATTTTTAGTTAAATTTTAAAGCTTGGAACGGCCCGTTTTGCTTTTGGAACGGCCCGTTCCAAATTACCAAAACACCCTTCAAATTTTTTTGAAAATTGCGAAAATGCCATCAATAATTACAATAATACCCCTATACCTTTATAAAATTCACGAAAATGCCATTTTAATAATAAATAATAATAATAATAAAAAAATAAGGTATTACATACATCAGTTCCAAAACTGATGTAAAATACCTAGAAAAACTGATGTAAAATATGGCTTTTGTAGTAGTGAGGTAATGGGGAGGAGACCTTGATCTTTTTAAAATTTTATATGCTATTATGTTTATTTATTTATATTATATTTTATGTGTATTTACTTAGTGAGGTGTCTTTAACCTCACTTACTTGCTTAATCTATGATATTTTTTACTCTTAATAATTAATGAGGTGTTCCTAGTTTATGTTGTTTAATTATTTTATGATGTTTATCACTGTCATTTACTTTATTAATATTCTTTAATACATTTCATTTACGTAAACTATATTTTATTAAATTTTAAATAATGAAAAATACTCAAACTTATTTAGGTTAATTATTTTTTATATTAATATTAACTATAATATAGTTTTGTTAAAATATATTAAACTCATCTTATTGTTATTTCTTCATGCATTTATAAAGGTAAATATTATTCTATGTCCATAAAAATGAAAGTTTGAATTAATTTGTAGTTGGAGGCAATGACGGATCTAGAAATTTTAAGTAGTGAGGACAAAATTTAAATACATAAATTTGACAAAATATAAAATAAAATTTCTATAAAGACAAATACATATAATAATTGTTCTCTACGAGTTTTCATAATTTGAAAATATTGAATGATTTACTCATTTTCAATACTATCAAAAACCTCTCTCTATATAATTTAGCTATTCAAACAAGGAGTAGAGATGGAAGAATGAGTTTTTTTTTCCCAATTTCACTCTTCTACACTTTAAAATATGTTAGAGGTAGAGAGAAACTTGAAAACATGAAAAGAATTGAAAAAAGTAAAAATAAAATAGAAAAAAGATATAAAATATCTAAAAAGATATAAAATATCCAAAAAGAGATTAATAACAACTTATAGTTTTTTTTTACTTAAAATACATAATTATTAATTTATAATTTTTTTTATCTTTATTTAAAATTTAAATGCATAACAATTTTTATTTTTTTTAAAACATGTAATTTGTTGTTAATTTTTATAACATATTAAAATATTTTTTTTAAATCTTCCTTCTCACATAAAAGATAACTACAACAAGACTCAATTCAGTTTTAATTTTGTAACTTTTTAATTTTTAATTTTTTTTTCTGGTTTTAGATTTTAAATAAAGTTAATATAATATTATATATATTATTAAAAAAACTGAAAATTTAATGGGGGCAACTGCCCCCCACAATCCAATACGTGCGTCCGTCACTGGTTGGAGGTTTACCTTGGGGATTTAAATGAGTAAAAATTTCAGGTGAAATAATCTTTAGTTATTTATTATTATAATACTCAATTATCCTGACTAGTCACTACAAGTATAATTCAAATTTTTATATCAAGAAGAATTAATATATATATATTTATTTATTTATTATTGTTAGTTAAAAAAAATATTTTTATGGATATTGTTTAATTATTGATATTTATTGGACAATTATTCTCACTCCTTATTTTTCTTTGTTTAAAATATTTAATTAATTATAATAAAAAATAGATGGATTTACTGGCAATATCTTACCCTTTTACCTTCTGTCATATCATCAGTATTTTCTGGAATCACTTGGAGTGTGGATGTCATCGCTAATTCGACTACTTTCCAAGGAGTGATACTGTCAACTTTCACATTTTCTTCGACTCAAGAAATCCCTACGGTTATTAATGGACTAATAGTAGTTACCTTTTTCCTACCTCCGACCAACCACGTTAATCTTATAGTAAACTTATATCAACCTAATATGTAAATATTGTAATAGAAGTGAAGAAATAAATAATGTGTAAAATAGTATGATGTTGTAAATATTTTTAGAATTATAATGTAATTATAAGCTAACTATATGTAAACAAGTTCACAAAATCCTCTTTATTTTTTATTTATTAATGATATAATTATATTAATATAACATATAAGAAATATATTAATATTATGTTTAATATTATATAAATTGGGCATTACAAATTTGTTTAAAATATTTAATTTTTTTTATTTGTAAAGTAAAGATTTTTTCAACCATAGTAGAAATTGGATAGAGTTGCCTAGTAACATCATATACACATGTTAAATCTGATATCATCCATGCAATTAGTAATTATGATGGATAAAAAGTAGATTTTTCTGTTATAGTATTTTTTTTTTTGTTTTTTGAGAAATATATTCTCTTAAAAAATAATTACAATATGTAGTAATTTGGATATTGTGCGGCAATTATGCATGGGTGTCAAATTTTACAAGATATTTAGTCAATTGGATGTTATTAGTTGTAACTTGGTCTACAATTATGAGATTTTAATTTTAATTTTTTCTGATAGGTATAAGCAGGGTTATTCAAGTACTCTGAGAGGGGCCAACGGCGTTTCTCCCTGTACCACTATACGTGGTTCCGTTACTCGAGAGGATACGTTCTCCCTTTCTCTTTATATATTATGGCGAGGAAAAAGTCAATCCGTGCCTTGTTAATATATGGGATAAAGGAAATACAAAATGATTATATTAATATTTTGGGATGAGAAGTTATAAAATGTTTATGATAAAAAAAATAATCATTTTTATTTAAACTAGTGAGATCCAGATACTTTATTTAATGTTTTAAAATTTATTAATATTTGGTAGATTAATTGGAGTTGTATTAAGTTTTTAAACATAAAAGTCTTGAGTTCAAATTTTATTTTTATAAGAATAATTAAATTTTAATATTATCTTTTATTATTTGAAAAGTTAAAAATAAAACTGCCTAAATATATATATATATATTAAATGTGATAATCCCTTTTATTATATTGTATAAATTAATAAAATAGAATTGCAAAACCATCTTTTACATAAAAACAAAAAATATAAAACAAAGAATTAAGTCATTGTCGTACTAAATAAAAGATAACAATATCTTAAAATTTGTGTAAGCGAAAAAAAATAAATTACTTCTATATATTATAGATTAGTGAAATTTACATTTGTTGAATTAATCGTTGTTGCATTTTGTTTTTAAACCTTGAAATATTAAGTTTCCGTTTTGGTTTGATAAGGTTAGTTAATTTTTAATATTATTTTTTATTATTTAAAATTTTAAGAAAAAAAATTGACTAAAAAATATGAAAACCGAAAAAGAATTATAATTTTGTATTTCTTTTATATATAAGTATAGATACTTATATATAAAAGGAAATATATGACTTTTAGAAGTCAAAAATTATGAGTTTCACGATAAATTGTTTGTTCTAACCTTTTTCTATCATGTCGCCATTGTCTTTTCCTTACGTGCCGTCTCTTTCTTCATTCTCTTGCTGATCTACGTGCACTCTGTGCTTTTTCTTGGCAATGCCAAAGTCTAATTTATGAACTTCCCTTTGCAAAACGTGATTCATCTGGGACTGAATGCAAATGCTTCTAAGTCCACTCAGCTCCACCATTCTTTGAGGAAACATTGTACTTGACCTTGTTCTTTTAAATGGACTCAATGCAATGTCTGCATGATAATAGAATATATATGAAGACTGATTCATTGGCTTAAAAATAAGTTTTAGTAGATTTACTTTGTTTAATAACTCATGTTTTATATCAAATTTCAACGATCAAATTATTAACTTAAGAGTTTTTAATATATAAATTAAATATACAAATTTTTAAAAAAAATTTAAAAACTATTTGATACTTTGTTTAATTAATTCAAATCAATGTATAAAATGTCTTTATGATTATTCGTCAATTTGAATCAATATAACGAAGTATTAAATGGTTTTTAAATTTTTAAAAAATTTGCATATCTAGTCTATGTATTAAGAACTTTAAATTCACAATTGGATCGTTAAAATTTGATATAGAACATGAGTTATCAAATAAAATAACTCTATGTAGATTTACTCCTAAACTAAACAGAGTTCTTCTCTATATAAAGGGAATGACTCAAGTGAGAACATTTACTAATATGAGAACTTGAGAACAACTAATAACAATTCTTATGTTAAAATAAATGGTTTAGATTAAAATACTATTATTATCGTAATTTTTTTCTATATTTATTGTTAACTTTATCATCTTCACCTTCCACATCACTACCACCCCCACAATGATTGGCGCTACCAATACTAACACCACTATCATTATTGTTATTATTATTATTATTGTCACTACCATTGTTGCTGATAACTATAATGACAACGGTGATGATAGCAACAATTGTAACGCCCGATTTATATAAAAATAAATATATTTTTCTTATATGTTATTATCACAATTATATCATTAATATTTTTTATAAGGACAAAGAAAATTTTGTGAACTTATTACATGACATATCGTTCTAAAAATATTTACAAATATGTACTATTTTACACATTTTTCATTTCTTCCACCTCTATTACAATAATTACATTAATATTGAAAATAAATTTACAATTTGACTAGTATGGTTGGCAGAAAGAAAAATATATGAATGTAATCATATATCTTCAAAACGTAACAGAGTTGGAAACAGCATCCACATCTCAATTCCATTCAAGGAAGACAGTAGTAATAAAAATTGTAAATGTTCAGGAATCGTAGGTATATTCATCTATTTTGTAATATATTTAATTTTAAAAATAAAGAAAAGTGAGGAGTGAGAAAAATATCCAATAAATATAATAATTCAAAAGAATGTACAGAATTATTTATAATCAATATTAGATATATATATATATATATATATATATATATATATATCTAAATATATATATATATATATATATATATATATATACATGATATATTAAATTTTTATGTTACAATAAAATTTGAATTATAATTGTAGTGACTAGTCAGGATAAATGAGCATCATCATAATATCAACCAACAAAAGGATATTTCATCTTAACTAACAAGATGATATTTCACCTTCATCCCTTACTCATTTAAATCCCCAAGGTCAAACCTCCAGCTAGAAATAATTCAAACTTTATCTTCTATGGCCATAAAATAATATTTATCTTCATAAATACATGAAAAAATAACAAGACGAGTCCAAGATATCATAATTATATTATAGTTGATAATAAAATATATTTACATTAAATAAATTTAAATAATATTTACGTAAAAATAATATATTAAGAATCCCAATCATATAAATGAAAATGATAATCATTATTAAATAATTAAACACATAAAATATGAACACCTTATTAATTATTATAGATAAAAATAAATATCATAAGTTAAACAAATAAATGAGGTTAGGGACACCTCACTAAACAGGTACAAATAAAAAATAACATAAGTAAATAAACAAAATAGCATTAAAATTTTAAAAGAGATAACGTTATCCTCCCCCTATCTCAAAACATCGACTTATCTGCGAAAAATCTTCAAGATCCTTTTCCTACTCATTTTTTCTCTCTTTCCCTCTTTCTTTCTCTCTCTCTCTTTCTCTCTCTATGTTTTCACTTCAGGCTGTTATAATTTTTCAAAGCCCCTCCCTCCTATTTATAAAGTATGGAGTGGCCAGAACGACCCGTTCTGAATCCGGAACGGCCCGTTCTAGACCCATTTCGTGATGTGCAAAATTTATAACTAGAACGGCTCGTTCTCAAGACCAGAACGCCCCGTTCTAGGATTGATATTTACTCACAACAACCATAATTGGAATGCCCCATTCTCAACTAGGTCTTTAGGCACTTTTAGTAGCTTGGAACTGCCCGTTCCAATTTGGGAACGGCCCGTTCTAGACTACCAAAAATAGGCCGCTTTACTAATTTGGAATGGCCCGTTCTGTGCAAAAAAAAAAATAAGTCTCTTTAGAAATTTGGAACGGCCCGTTCCACTTCTGGGAACGGCCTGTTCTGAGCCTTCAAAATACCAAAATAATATTTTTATTACTTTTAATTATAAAATCCCTTTAATAATTCCCATAAATATTAAAAATAAATAATAATCAATTATTAAAATCTCTAAAATGTTTTATAAAAACCCTTTTTATTAATTAATAACTATAAGAAAATAATTTTCATAAATATAGAAATAATAATTAACTATTGTAAAAAATTTGGGATGTTACAACAATGGCAGTGGCGATAATGACAACAATGATATGCTAGCAAAAGCAAAGACGATGGTAGAAGTGGTGATGATATTGGTGATGACGATGATAGTGGTAGAGGTGATGACAGTAGTGACAACGATGATGGTGGTAAACAACGATGGTAGTGGTTGTTATGATGGTGGTGGTGACAATAGTGGCAATGATGACGATAATGACAATGATGGTAACGATGATGATGGTGGTGGTGAAAGGGAAAACAACTGTGGTTATGGCAACAATGATGATGATGAAGTAATAACAATGCGGTGGAAGAGGTTGTGATAGCTGTTGTAGTAACGAGGATGAAAATAATAATGATGAAAAGAACTAAAATAATAACAATACGTGATAACATATTTTAATTTAAGTAATTTATTTTGACCTAAAAATTATTAGTTATTCTCATATTTTAATTAACAGATGTTCTCACTTATATATATATATATATATATATATATATATATATATTAATGGTTTGATAGGAACATTTTCAACCCTTACCGCATATACTACTTTTCTTATAAAGGGAATTAACGTTTAATTGTAAGTTTAGACTTCTCCATTTAAAAGTAAAAAATAAGCCTAAAACACAACTTACCGATAAGGATAATTAAATTTGACTATGTCAATATGATAGCACACATCAAATACGAATATAAAATTAAGAACATTTTTGGAATGATAATAAAGCTTGTTGCATAAATTTACTTAATTTAACAAACAAGTCAATATTGAAACGGATTTTGCGTTCAAATGTTTAACGAGTAACATGCAACTTTTGATTTCTTTACCACTATTCTATTAATTTCAACAAATATGCAGATTTGGTATGGATGAGAAACTTGGAAATTAAACCAGAGCGATAACTTTGACTTGTTGAACTAGAAATCGGTATGGTGATTGGTTCCATAGATCAACAAAATTGAACAGGAACGGATCAAGAACTGAATGTTAACAAGTAAACCCCATGAAACCAATTAATTGCAAGATAAGTTATGTCAAACCAATTGCCGCATTATTATTTTGAAACATGTCGCAATCAAAATGCTTTTTCATTCCAAAACTAAAAAGAAATAGAAGAGAAACAATATTGTTTGGTATATGAATTATAGGTATTTTTCATTATAAATAATTCTATTCAAGTTGGGTATGAATATTATGTGATAAAATTCTCTATTTGAATATTTAATACAATTGTAAACTTAGAATGGATCATTTTAGAGGCAACATACTATCCTTAACCTCAAAGAATATTATAAAACAATTATGAAGTGCACTCAACATTTTATCCGGGTCTCATAAATAAATTTCCAAAACTCAATTGGCTCGTCGTATATAATGCACCAGCAAACTGATTAATACATTCACCACTTTAGAATTTAAATATGTCTAGGAATAAATTATCGAATTTTTGAGTTATTATAAAATTCTCTTATGCCTAGTCAAGTTAGATACGGTACATGGAATTAGAAGTACTTATTTTACGGAAAGAGGTTTTGGTCGGCTTAAATTATTTTCCTCTTTCATGAACAATCACTTCTTTTCAAGTTTTTTTTTTTATCATAAAGATAAAAATCCTTTCAAAAGATATCATTTTCAAATTTTAATTTAAAAAGTCTATTTATTTAAAAATAATCAAAGATAATCAAATATCTACTTATTTTTAAAAATAATAAAATAATAATAACATCTAAAGTAGGATATATATATATATATATATATATATATATATATATATTATTTGAATAAAATAAATATTACTTTATAAAGTTACATGATTTTTGCGCAAATAATTAAAGACACAATTTATGGAAAATATTGGTCTTCGCTAATTACTTTTGGTCTGGTTTTCTTAGTTATACCTGTTATTTAAGAAACTAGATTTGTCTATCTAGTTTTGGTTATTTTTTGTAACTATTTATGAGTTGGAGTACCCCTTGTACTCTCTTTTAATATATTTTATTTTGCATAACAAAAAAAATTTATGGCAAATATTGTAGAATATTAATATATATATATAGGATGTAAAAGAATCAAGTTAAATCAAGCTCTTAAAGCTTGGGTTTTGTAACGACCCGGCTGGTCACTACACACGGTATAACACACTAAAACACCAGACAGATAGAACAAGTATATTAATATAGGATCTAGAATATATAAATATACAAGATTCCAGTCTGACTAGAGTTAAAGTGTACCAAGGAAAATTACAACCAAATGCTACTATCCCAAGTAGCTACAAGCAAAATATCCACACAAGCAAATTAGCTCCAAAGTCCGCCGGAGACTCATCCCAAGACGCCCACCTATTTCTGCTCTGCTCCCATACAAAGTATGATCATCGCAGTTCCAACCACATGGAAAACATGCAAGGGTAAGCTAGTATTCTTTAAAAATCAAAACATACTAGTAAAGGATTAGCAATGTAAATAAATTCATCGTTATAATTATCAACACATCTGCACAGCTTATATTGCTCAACAACATCAGCACCGTAATGCGGTTATATCAACACTGCTTAGTAGCAGCAACAGCACCACTCTAGTGGCTATAACGGCACCGACTTAGCGGCAACAACAACACCACTCTAGTGGCTATAACAACACCGACTTAGCGGCAACAACAGCACCACTCTAGTGGCTATAACAACACCGACTTAGCGGCAACTGTAATACCTTATTTTTTTATTATTATTATTATTTATTATTAAAATGGCATTTTCGTGAATTTTATAAAGGTATAGGGGTATTATTGTAATTATTGATGGCATTTTCGCAATTTTCAAAAAGTTTGAAGGGTGTTTTGGTAACTTGGAACGGGCCGTTCCAAAAGCAAAACGGGCCGTTCCAAGCTTTAAAATTTAACTAAAAATCTTGAGTGAGAACGGGCTCAGAACGGCCGTTCCGACAAGGAGAACGGGCCGTTCTGATTGTGAAACGGGCCGTTCTAAAGGGAGAACAGGCCGTTTCAAAAGGAGTACGGGCCGTTCTGCTGGAAATTGGGAACGGGCCGTTCCGGTTTTGGAACGGGCCGTTCCAGTTCAAAAATTTACGTAGATTTTTCGAGCCCAGAACGGGCGTTCCGATTTTTGGAACGGCCGTACCGGGTAGGTGAGCCAGAATTGCTATAAATAGGGGCTTGGGGAGTTACGAAAATTCATACCTTGGGAAGAGAAAATCCTTAGAGGAAGAGGGAGGAAAGGAAAGGAGGAGAAAGAGGAAGAGGAATCCGGTAGAGGTGGTTCTGTCAGAATAAAGAAAAGAGGAGAAAGAGGAGGAGGTTCTGCTCAAATTTCGGTTCAGGATTATCCAAGTAAGGGAAGTTAGTTTTTGAAATTATTTGATGATTAATAATAAATGAATATTTTTGAACTGTGTCAAATTTTGTTGTTGAGTCGAGCTGAATTATATGTTGATTTTTTAACAGTATTGTACTATAAGGATGTTGAACTGAGTTATGAGTAGTAAGTTGTGTTGAATACTACTTAGCTGTGTTGTATGCTGATTTGCTGTACTATATAATGCTGAGCTGTATGCTGATTATACCCACTTGAGGTGGTGTTGTTACTGCTATTATAGCCGCTATGTCGGTGCTGTTAGCCACTATTGTGGTGCTGTTGTTGCCGCTAAGTCGGTGTTGTTATAGCCACTAGAGTGGTGCTGTTGTTGCCGCTAAGTCGGTGTTGTTATAGCCACTAGAGTGGTGCTGTTGTTGCCGCTAAGTCGGTGTTGTTATAGCCACTAGAGTGGTGCTGTTGTTGCCGCTAAGTCGGTGTTGTTATAGCCACTAGAGTGGTGCTGTTGTTGCCGCTAAGTCGGTGTTGTTATAGCCACTAGAGTGGTGCTGTTGTTGCCGCTAAGTCGGTGTTGTTATAGCCACTAGAGTGGTGTTGTTGTTGCCGCTAAGTCGGTGTTGTTATAGCCACTAGAGTGGTGCTGTTGCTGCTACTAAGCAGTGTTGATATAACCGCATTACGGTGCTGATGTTGTTGAGCAATATAAGCTGTGCAGATGTGTTGATAATTATAACGATGAATTTATTTACATTGCTAATCCTTTGCTAGTATGATTTGATTTTTAAAGAATACTAGCTTACCCTTGCATGTTTTCCATGTGGTTGGAACTGCGATGATCATACTATGTATGGGAGCAGAGCAGAAATAGGTGGGCGTCTTGGGATGAGTCTCCGGCGGACTTTGGAGCTAATTTGCTTGTATGGATATTTTGCTTGTAGCTATTTGGGATAGTAGCATTTGGTTGTAATTTTCCTTGGTACACTTTAACTCTAGTCAGACTGGAATCTTGTATATTTATATATTCTAGATCCTATATTTATATACTTGTTCTATCTGTCTGGTGTTTTAGTGTGCTATACCGTGTGTAGTGACCAGCCGGGTCGTTACAGCAACAACAGCACCACTCTAGTGGCTATAACAACACCGACTTAGCGGCAACAACAGCACCACTCTAGTGGCTATAACAACACCGACTTAGCGGCAACAACAGCACCACTCTAGTGGCTAACAGCACCGACATAGCGGCTATAACAGCACCACAATAGTGGCTAACAGCACCGACATAGCGGCTATAACAGCAGCAACAACACCACCTCAAGTGGGTATAATCAGCATACAGCTCAGCATTATGTAGTACAATACTGTTAAAAATCAACATATAATTCAGCTCGACTCAACAACAAAATTTGACACAGTTCAAAAATATTCATTTATTATTAATCATCAAACAATTAATAATTTCAAAAATTAACTTCCCTTACTTGGATAATCCTGAACCGAAATTTGAGCAGAACCTCCTCCTCTTTCTCCTCTTTTCTTTATTCTGACAGAACCACCTCTACCGGATTCCTCTTCCTCTTTCTCCTCCTTTCCTTTCCTCCCTCTTTCTCTAAGGATTTTCTCTTCCCAAGGTATGAATTTTCGTAACTCCCCAAGCCCCTATTTATAGCAATTCTGGCTCCTCTACCCGGTACGGCCGTTCCAAAAAGCGGAACACCCGTTCTGGGCTCGAAAAAGCTACGCAAATTTTTGAACTGGAACGGCCCGTTCCAAATACGGAACGGCCCGTTCCCAATTTCCAGCAGAACGGCCCGTACTCCTTTTGAAACGGCCTGTTCTCCCTTTAGAACGGCCCGTTTCACAATCAGAACGGCCCGTTCTCCTTGTCGGAACGGCCGTTCTGAGCCCGTTCTCATTCAAGATTTTTAGTTAAATTTTAAAGCTTGGAACGGCCCGTTTTGCTTTTGGAACGGCCCGTTCCAAATTACCAAAACACCCTTCAAATTTTTTTGAAAATTGCGAAAATGCCATCAATAATTACAATAATACCCCTATACCTTTATAAAATTCACGAAAATGCCATTTTAATAATAAATAATAATAATAATAAAAAAATAAGGTATTACAATTCTCCCCAACAACAAAAATTTTCGTCCTCGAAAATTCACTTACTTAGAAGAGATATGGATACTGTTCACTGAACTGACTTTCTACTTCCCAAGTTGCCTCACCCGTAGTTGCATCCCAAAGAATTTTCACCAATTTTATGGACTTGCCACGAAGCTCCTTCAACTTATGATCAATTATAGCTACCGGTTTCTTTTCATAAGTCAGATTCTCCTTCACCTGCACCTCATCCATCTCCACCACATGACTCGGGTCATGAACATACTTCCTCAACTAGGACACATGAAATACATCGTGTAGGTTTGAAAGAGACGGTGGCAAAGCCAACCGATAAGCAACCGGACCCACACGCTGTATTATCTGATAGGGACCCACGAATCTTGGTGTTAACTTCCGAGTCTTCAGCGCTCTACCCACACCAGAAGTCGGAGTCACCTTCAGAAACACATGTTCCCCCTCAGCAAACTCTAAAGGCTTACGCCTTTTGTCAGCATATGATTTCTGCCTACTCTGGGCAGTCCTCATTTTCTCCTGAATCATCTTCACCTTTTCAGTAGTCTGTAGGATCAACTCCGGTCCCACAACCACTGACTCACCATCCTGATACCAGCACAGAGGAGTCCTACATCTCCTGCCATATAAGGCTTCAAACGGCGCCATCCCAATACTAGCATGGAAACTGTTGTTGTAAGTAAACTCCACAAGCGGTAATACTTCCTCCCAACTACCCAAGTGATCTAACATACAAGCCCTCAGCAGATCCTCCAAGGACTGGATTGTCCTCTCTGACTGACCATCCGTCTGTGGATGATAAGCAGAACTCAGCTTCAGCTTTGTGCCTAAAGCTCGGTGTAGACTCTGCCAGAATCTGGAAGTGAACCTCGGATCTCGGTCGGAAATAATACTGGAAGGCACCCCGTGCAATCGAACTATCTCCCTTATATACAACTGCGTCAGCTTCTCTAAGGACCACTTGATGTTGACAGGCAAGAAATGCGCACACTTGGTCAACCGATCAACAATCACCCAGATAGCATCACTATTCCTAGATGACCTAGGCAACCCCACGATGAAATCCATAGTAATGCTATCCCATTTCCACTCGGGAGTCTCAATCTGTTGCATTAACCCACTAGGCTTTTGATGTTCAACCTTTGCCTTCTGACAGGTTAAACAGGCCGCCACATACTCAGCTATCTCTCTCTTCATACCAGACCACCAGAAAGTCTTCTTGAGGTCTTGGTACATCTTAGTCATACCTGGATGTATGCTAAGTTTGCTCTTGTGACCTTCCTCTAGCACAGCTCTCCTTAGCTCAGCATCCTGAGGTAGGCAAATCCTGCCTCTGAACCTTAAGATCCCATCCTCTCCCAGCTCAAAGCCTACAGCTTTATCGGTACCCAACATCCCAAGAAGCTTCACCAGTTCGGTGTCTTGCAACTGCTTAAGTCCAACTTGCCTCAAGAACTCATTAGTTATGGTAACTGCCCCACAACTAATGTGATCCTGAGCTAACTCCACACAGAGATTCAAATCTCTGAACTTCTCAACCAACTCCAGCTCTCTAATCATCATACTTGTCATGTGGATGGATTTCCTACTCAGCGCATCTGCCACCACATTGGCCTTGCCTGGATGATACATCAACTGAAAATCAAAATCCTTCAGAAACTCCATCCATCGCCTCTGTCTCATGTTCAGCTCCTTCTGATCAAACAGATACTTCAGACTTTTGTGATCACTGAAGACACTGAATCGAGCTCCATACAAGTAATGCCTCCAAGTCTTTAAGGCAAACACCACAGCTGCTAACTCCAGATCATGAGTGGGATAGTTCCTCTCATGAGTCTTCAGTTGCCTTGAAGCATACGCCACCACTTTCCCGTTTTGCATCAACACACACCCCAGACCCTGATGAGAAGCATCACAGTACACATCAAAAGGCTCACCAGAATTCGGTAACACCAACACAGGAGAAGTAGTCAACCTTCTCTTCAACTCCTCAAAGCTCCGTTCACAGGCATCTGTCCAAATAAACGGCTGCTCCTTCCTCGTCAACTGGGTCAGAGGCGCTACTATCCTAGAGAACCCTTCAATGAACCTCCGATAGTAACCCGCTAAGCCCACAAAGCTCCGTATATCCGTGACAGTCCTCGGGCGTTCCCACTGCAATACCGACTCCACCTTAGCCGGATCAACAACAATCCCCTTAGCTGAAATCACGTGGCCCAAGAACTTCACCTCATCCAACCAGAACTCACATTTTGAAAGCTTAGCATACAATTGCTTCTCTTTCAAAATCTCCAACACTGTCCTCAAGTGCTCTCCATGTTCCTCCGGGGTCCTTGAATAAACTAAGATATCATCAATAAACACTACCACGAATTTATCCAAGAACGGCCGGAAGATTCTGTTCATGTAGTCCATGAACACAGCGGGGGCGTTGGTCACACCGAACGGCATCACAACATATTCATAGTGACCATACCTAGTCCTGAAAGCAGTCTTCGGTATGTCACCCTCCTTCACCCTAATCTGGTGATATCCTGACCTCAAGTCAATCTTAGAAAACACCGTCGCGCCCCTCAATTGATCCATTAAGTCATCTATCCGGGGAAGTGGATATTTGTTCTTAATGGTCAATTTGTTCAGCTGCCTGTAATCAACACACAGTCGACTACCCCCATCCTTCTTCTTTACCAACAACACAGGAGCACCCCACGGCGAAACACTCGGTCGCACCAACTGCTTTTCCAATAAGTCCTCCAACTGATCTTTCAGCTCAGCCAGCTCAGCAGGAGCCATCCTATAGGGAGCTACTGACACTGGTCCCGCACTTGGAACCAGGTCAATGCTGAACTCCATCTCCCTAACAGGAGGCAACCCAGGCACCTCGTCAGGGAACACCTCGGCATACTCCTTCACCACATCGATACCAGCTAAGATCCTCTCGGTCTCCACACTCGTGGTAGCAAGCAGAAGACAGCACTCTGCCCCATCCCTCAGCAAGGACTCAGCTTGAACAGCTGAGATCAACAGCTCATCCTCCTCTTGAGGGAAGATTAACCGCCTATTGGCACAGTCTATAAGGATGCGATTGGCAGACAACCAATCCATCCCTAAGATTATGTCAATATCCACCAAAGGTAAACAAATCAAGTTCACCTTGTACTTCTTCTCATCCACCACAACTGGACAACCCACGCACAATTCAGAAGCAATCACAGAAGTAGAAGCGGGCGTCGACACAAGTAGTCTCAACCCCATCTCACACACAGGCACACCCAACAAAGCAGCACATGCATATGATATAAATGAATGCGTAGCACCAGAGTCAAATAGAATCATCACATCCTTACCAGCGGCCTTGCCCTTCCCCTTCACAAGATCAGAAGAAGTCGAAGCCTCAGCACCCGTCAAAGCAAATACCCTACCAGCAGTAGTAGGTCTGTCACCCCTCTGTGTATCAGCTCTCTGTGCACCACTCCTCTGAGTATCAGCCCTCTGTACATTACTCCTCTGAGTGCTCCTCTCTGGTCTATCCCCCGTAGGACAATTTGCCGATTCGTGGCCCATCTGATGACATCTGAAGCAACGGTTCTCCGTGTGCGGACAGTCCCTGATAAAGTGGGGCCCAGCACACCTGAAACATCTCAGAGTGGCACCTCCACTCTGTCTATCTCCACTAGCAGCACTGAAAGATTGCCTATAAACAGAACCCCCTCGCTGTGGTTGGGGCCTGTCATATGGTTTCCTCTGACTCTCACCCTTCTTGGACCCATATGGTCCCCCAATAGTCCTTACAGTACGGTTGCCACCTTCCAACTGCTCAACCACCTTCGCCTTCTCCACTAAGGCTGGGAACTCCGTGATGGCCATAGGCACCACCATCCTCTTCAGCTCATATCTCAATCCATCTGCAAATTTCCTGCATTTCCAAGCCTCAGGCATAACCTGCGAATAAAAACGGGCCAGGTGCTCGAATTTTATCGCATACTCAGAAACTGTCATCCCACCCTGATGCAGTCGCATAAATTCAACCTCCTTGGCGTGCCTCACACTGTCAGGAAAGTATTTCTCCATGAACATTGTCCTGAAACATTCCCAGTCAACGGTAACTCCTCTAGCAACAAGCATCTGATAGGTGCCTCTCCACCAATGCTCAGCCTCTCCCACAAGCATGTACACAGCATATGCTAACCTCCTCTCTGGAGGACATCCTAGTACGGTAAAGATCTTCTCCAATTCACGGATCCAGCGGTCAGCTACCTCTGAATCCCCATCTCCAGTAAACTGCGGAGGGTTACACTTTCGGAACTCAGCAAGATCCCGGCTCTCCTGTGACCCTGCAGGTCTTGCTGCACTAACTGCAGCTCTCTCAACCTCCATCCTAGCAAAATAGGTATTTTGTTGTTGCATAGCCATGGCCAACATCTCGAGGGCACGGGCTATCTGCTCATTTGTCCTAGTCATCTTCTACAAAGATAACAACTTCTTTAGTAAACAGTAACTAAGCCACACAAAATCAATAGCACAACAAATCACCACAACAATTTCAGCACAGCAGACATCACAGCAAAACAACACAGCACAGAGCTAACACAGCAAAAAGCCTAAAGGAACTACCCCCAAAGAGTGTCCACTAGACTCTAACCAGGCTCTGATACCATTAAGTGTAACGACCCGGCTGGTCACTACACACGGTATAGCACACTAAAACACCAGACAGATAGAACAAGTATATAAATATAGGATCTAGAATATATAAATATACAAGATTCCAGTCTGACTAGAGTTAAAGTGTACCAAGGAAAATTACAACCAAATGCTACTATCCCAAGTAGCTACAAGCAAAATATCCACACAAGCAAATTAGCTCCAAAGTCCGCCGGAGACTCATCCCAAGACGCCCACCTATTTCTGCTCTGCTCCCATACAAAGTATGATCATCGCAGTTCCAACCACATGGAAAACATGCAAGGGTAAGCTAGTATTCTTTAAAAATCAAAACATACTAGTAAAGGATTAGCAATGTAAATAAATTCATCGTTATAATTATCAACACATCTGCACAACTTATATTGCTCAACAACATCAGCACCGTAATGCGGTTATATCAACACTGCTTAGTAGCAGCAACAGCACCACTCTAGTGGCTATAACGGCACCGACTTAGCGGCAACAACAACACCACTCTAGTGGCTATAACAACACCGACTTAGCGGCAACAACAGCACCACTCTAGTGGCTATAACAACACCGACTTAGCGGCAACAACAGCACCACTCTAGTGGCTATAACAACACCGACTTAGCGGCAACAACAGCACCACTCTAGTGGCTATAACAACACCGACTTAGCGGCAACAACAGCACCACTCTAGTGGCTATAACAACACCGACTTAGCGGCAACAACAGCACCACTCTAGTGGCTATAACAACACCGACTTAGCGGCAACAACAGCACCACTCTAGTGGCTATAACAACACCGACTTAGCGGCAACAACAGCACCACTCTAGTGGCTAACAGCACCGACATAGCGGCTATAACAGCACCACAATAGTGGCTAACAGCACCGACATAGCGGCTATAACAGCAGCAACAACACCACCTCAAGTGGGTATAATCAGCATATAGCTCAGCATTATGTAGTACAATACTGTTAAAAATCAACATATAATTCAGCTCGACTCAACAACAAAATTTGACACAGTTCAAAAATATTCATTTATTATTAATCATCAAACAATTAATAATTTCAAAAATTAACTTCCCTTACTTGGATAATCCTGAACCGAAATTTGAGCAGAACCTCCTCCTCTTTCTCCTCTTTTCTTTATTCTGACAGAACCACCTCTACCGGATTCCTCTTCCTCTTTCTCCTCCTTTCCTTTCCTCCCTCTTTCTCTAAGGATTTTCTCTTCCCAAGGTATGAATTTTCGTAACTCCCCAAGCCCCTATTTATAGCAATTCTGGCTCCTCTACCCGGTACGGCCGTTCCAAAAAGCGGAACGCCCGTTCTGGGCTCGAAAAAGCTACGCAAATTTTTGAACTGGAACGGCCCGTTCCAAATACGGAACGGCCCGTTCCCAATTTCCAGCAGAACGGCCCGTACTCCTTTTGAAACGGCCTGTTCTCCCTTTAGAACGGCCCGTTTCACAATCAGAACGGCCCGTTCTCCTTGTCGGAACGGCCGTTCTGAGCCCGTTCTCATTCAAGATTTTTAGTTAAATTTTAAAGCTTGGAACGGCCCGTTTTGCTTTTGGAACGGCCCGTTCCAAATTACCAAAACACCCTTCAAATTTTTTTGAAAATTGCGAAAATGCCATCAATAATTACAATAATACCCCTATACCTTTATAAAATTCACGAAAATGCCATTTTAATAATAAATAATAATAATAATAAAAAAATAAGGTATTACAGGTTTCACTTGTGAGAAAAATTGATTATTTAAATTTGGTTCATTTATTTAATTGAGTATAATTGAAAGCTTGAACTTGTTTTAAAAAGTTTAAGCTTAAGTTTGATTTATTTAGCTTATTTTCAACTTAATTATTTATGCTTTTATTAAAATTTTCATAAATTATTTTTAAACTTTATCGATACAGTATTTAATAATTTTCTTAATATTAAATAATTATTGACTAGTAGAGAAAATGTGCTTAATTGTGATAGCAGGAATTAAAATATTTTAAATTATTACATTTTCATAATTTAGTAAATAAAAAATAAAAAATTATTGGTTATTACAAGAAAAAAAAAACTTCAAAATTAATTTAAGAATTCATTTAAGGAAAAAAACTATTTTTTTTATTTAGGAAAGATAAAATTAAATTAACTAAAATATCAAACCTGACACAATATGTGTTAAAGTTTAGTGCAAAGATACATGAAATCAATAAAATTAAAATTATACATAACAAATTCACAACATTATTAAATGAAAAAGAAAACTTCCATAATAGAAATACCATATGTGTGTGAACAAGCTATTCATGTGACTTTAATGTTAATTTTTTTTTGTTTAATAAATAAGGAGGTATAACTCCTTCCTACCAGGTTAACCTCTATAAAGGTAAAGCCATACCTTGTTACAAGGCCAATCCCAAGTGTGAGGTTGAAATGTAAAACTCAACCCCCAAAGTGGCCAGCAGATTATGTTCCAAGACTATTGGGCCCATTTGCTTACTAAAATGCTTGTTGTATTTTTCATTCAATAATTTGCACACTGTACATGTGTAGTATTAGATGTTTAGCTCTTTTCCATGCTTTATTGAGACTTGGTTGTATTGTGAATGGTATGAAATGAGAAATATCTTTCTTATATTTAACCTAGTGTAGCTTCTTTCTCTATCTTCCTATTATACCTCTGACTCATGTTCAAGGCAAGGATCAAACCCCACTTAACTTTTAAAGTTGAGTTTTTAAAGTTTAGGCTCACTCCATTTAAATAATCAAGTCTGATCTCAAAATTGGATTTATTTATTTAATGAAATGAATGTGCTTGAATGAGTAATTGATGAATTGAGTATGAATAATTTATGCATAATATGATTCATTTTTCACCCTAAATATATCTCTTACATGTGTTTCACTCAAGAACCTACTCCAAATTTAAAAAAATATTTTTTATTTAAAATAAAATATTAATGGTGACTCTATTAAAATAATATATTACATTGTTTCCTCAAGATTCATGTAATGCTTTAAATTTCAGATACAATATTATCAATTTTATTATTATTTTACTCTTCTTAATTAAAATAGTAGTCTAAATTTTTAGTTATTATATAATATATATATATATATATAATAGAGAATAAGTATAATATTTTATATAATTATAATACATTAAATTTTTATTATAAAACTTTTAGTAAAATAAAATAGAATTATGTAATATTTATTCCTAATTTTATAATTATTATGATCTAATTAATAAAATAGAATCATATAATATTTATTCACAATTTTATTATTATTATCTTATTTTTTAAGATTTTTAAATTTTAGTTATTATATTTAAAAATAAATAGATTAATACTAGTGTTTTATTTTTATAAAAAAATTTATTTTTAAACTATATATATATATATATGATATCCAATTATATTATAATATTTTATTATTATAATTACATAATAACTTATTATAATGTATAAATAAAATAGAATGGTTCAGTGACTTGTTCTATAATGCATAGAAATCATAAGATATAGGTCACATGTTCAAGTTATGTTGTGTCTCTATATATATTTTTAATAGTAATTAAATAAATTTTTATTCAAAACCTCTAATAATAAAAAATCTACACGTACACAAAAGATAATTTGCTAAATAAAAAATTGGACGAGAGCAAACGTAGAAAGTGAAAATGTAGCAATTTTACTTCTCTTAAGGTAAGAGGGAGGAGAACTTTATCTTTTAAAATTTTATATGCTATTATGTTCATTTGTTTATGTTATATTTTATGTGTATTTATTTAGTGAGGTGTCCCTAATCTCACTTATTTACTTAATTTATGATAATTTTTACTCATAATAATTAATAAGGTGTTTATAGTTTATATTGTTTAATTATTTTATAATGATTATTATTGTCAGTTATTTGATTAGTACTCTTAATATATTTCATTTACTTAAACATTATTTTAATGATAAAAATTCAAATTTATTTAGCGTAATTATTTTTATGATTAACTATAATATAGTTTTGTTAAAATATCTTTAATTTGTCTTGTTGTTATTTTTTCATACATTTATAAAGATAAATATTATTCTTTGGCCATATAGAATGAAAGTTTGAATTAATTTGTAGTTGAAGGTTTACCTTGAGGATTTAAATGAGTAAAACTTAAGGTAAAATAACCTTTAGTTAATTGTTATTATAATGTTCATTTATCCTGACTAGTCACTACAAGTATAATTCAAAAAAAAATTTATATCAAGAAAAAAATTAATATATATTTATTAGTATTAGTTACAAATATTTCTATGTATATTATTTAATTATTGATATTTATTGGATAATTGTTCTCACTCCTTATTTTTCTTGTGTAAAATATTTAATTAATTATAATGAAAAATAGATGGATCTACCAACTGTACCAGACCCTTTCACTTCCGTTATTACTGCAGTTTTTCCGGGTACCAGTTGGGGCATGGATGCAACCGCAAATGCCGTTACATTTCAGGGAATAGGAGTATCGACTTTTGTATTTTCACCAACCTAGCAAAATCCTGTTATCATAAATGGTCAAATAGTAGTCACTTTTTATCTACCTCCAACGATTCATGTTAATCCAATAATAAACTTATATCAACCTAACATGTAAATACTATAGTAGGAGTATGCAAAACCATAGATTGTAAATGAGTACATTATTGTAAATAGTTTTGAATAATTCTTAATGTAACTATAAGCTAACTATATGTAAGTAAATTTACAAAACTATCTTTTGTTTTATGTATAATAATATTAACGATATGTATATACTTATGTTAATCTATACATATATTCAAATATATATAATATTTTGTTTAATATTAAACAAAATTAGGCGTTACAATCCATCACGTTGATATTTTGTCATCATATTTATCACTACTCACAATACAAGGTAACTAAACTATTAGAATTAAATTAGTGATTAGAGGAAATGAATTAGTGTAATTAGAAACATAGAGGCCTAGATTCAATTTCACAGTAACCATATTTATAATATTTTTTATCTTTATAAAAAAAAAATAGGTGTTCATTACATGCCACCTAGACAAAGCTCAATAAATTTTGATTTATGTTGACATCGTTAATTGTTAAGAGTTTGCTCGAAATAACATACTAAAAGTTTATAAATTTTTTTTGTTAATTTGACTAAAATAAAGTTGTTTAATACGAAAACTTATTTTAGAAACTTATAATTTAATTATTTTTATAAACTAATTGAAGTAATTTATAATTTATAAAATCTTAATTTTAATTTTTTAATCTCACTAATTTACTTAAAATTATTTTTTACTCTTTTTAATTTAGAAATTGTTTTGTGTGTCCTTCTATTCTCTTACTTTTATTATAAAAGGTATTTTATGTTATTCTTAGGGGTGGCCAACAGGCAGATTCGGATTGAAAAAGTTCAGTCCACTATAAACCGACTTCCAAAAAATAAAATTCATTTCGACCATTTGAGTATTCAATTAGAAGAGGTGGTTCATGTTGGTATGACTTTGGATTTGAGTGGATAGGTACGTTTGATACATATTTAAGCACATGTTTTTTCTTGTTGATATATGAATACTAATCTAAGAAGATGGTGACGATCAAAACAGATCATGCAAAGAAATTAAAAAAAAAAATGATTGTTATCTAGTATACATCTAACAAAATAGTGCAAGTAAATGAAGCATTCTCAAAGAAGAAAGGAAATATTTTCTATCATCATACATCCAAATGAAAATATACGGATGGGGACTACAAAATTCATAAGATACAATTTTTTTAACCACTTAGAGACAACAACTGTGATGCTTTGGAACCAAAATGAAGTCGGAAGAGAAAATGTGAAAGAGAAATAAAATGAAAATACTTATCACTTGTGTAAATTAATGTTGATAAAATTGTTTTACATTTATCACCAAGTTTATCAATTAACCTTATAAAAATCTTTTATTTCAATTTATAACTAAAATTGTAATAAAACTCTACATTAAAATGACCATAGCAATTAAATTTCATAAAAATAGCATGACATGTAAAAAAAATATTTCAATGGAATTACACATAATTAAAGATTAACACTTTTGTTCTAATAAAAATATTTTATTTTATGCATGTATATTAAATCAATTTATTTTCTTATACTTATAGCTTATTTAAATAAATTTCAAAATATGAAATCAAAATTAATTTTTTACGTGAATTTCAATAGATGACATTTAAAAAAAAACATAAATTAAAAATAAATTGAAGTTTTAATTACCATTAATTTGATATTAATAGTAATTACTTGTTCTCTAAATTAAAAATGCTAAAAAAATATTAAAAAAGAAATTAATATCTTATTAAAAATACTAAACTATATTAAAATGAATATTTATACAATCATGTGATGCTTTTATTTATCTTTCTAGAATTTAAATGGATTTGATCATGCTTATTTTCCATAACTATAACGTGTGTTTGTATAGACACACATAGGTGGTGGTAGACGTTGACCAACCGACCAGGCTTCATCTTGTAGCAGACCTAATCTAATTCAATATGCAACACAAGAGACCAGTCAACGTAGGTGAGTCGCAAATTGTCTCTCTCAATCTAGCAGCTCCACAAAATACTATCACATCACTCCATAGGTTGACATAATTAGACATTGTATAATCTATATTAGTAGACAATAAATTGTATTTAATTTTTGTTATTGTATGAAAAAATTGTTAAATTAGTATCATAAATATTATTAGTGTTTGATTTAATAAATTGAGATACTCATACTTTAAAAAAAAAAAATCACAAGTAAAGGATCAGAACAAAATTTCACTTTATTGGCTTCACCTCATCATGAATGATCCATGATTGATTCAGGGAATCAGGGTTGCTCTTTTGTTGTCGTTTTTATCCTCTTCAACCTCTTTCACTAATTTTCATTCTTCTTGCCTTACATGTTTTTGGCCTTTTTTTTATGCACCATAGTGGAAAATTCAACATTCATTTATCACTACAATAAAATGGGCATTTAATATTGATTGAGAAAAATTATTCTACTTGTACGTCGATAATGACCTATAATAATCGAGAAAAATATATAAATTTTTATGATATTTTTTTAATGAAATCTATAAAGTGAGAATTATTTTTTATTTGTATATTTTTTAATTTCTTAAAAGATGTAGGACTTGTAAAGTGAGAGTTTCTCTCTACTTATATACTTTTTAATTGTCTTATCTCTAGTCGATGTAAAATTTAATTTTTTTTAATAAATAATTGTTATTAATAGTAAATTTTGATGTAATACAAATAATTTTTAATGAGTACTATTATATATTAGTCATTAATATTTTTATTAGATAATAAAATAGAGACAATTAATTTATTTTTATCAAATAATTATTATTAATAATAAATTTTGTTATATATGATAATTATTATTGATTAAGGATGTTTGTGATTACTAGCACTTTAAATTTTGATGCCGAGGGTTTATATATGATAGATAAAATTTGTAACACCCAAATCTTTATTATTATTATTTTTGTTAATGGCATTTTCGTAATTTTAATAAAGTTATAGGGATATTTTGGGTTTCGGAACGGGCCGTTCCAAAAGTGGAACGGGCCGTTCCAAATGTTGAAAATGTGAGGTTTTTGTAGTCCCAGAACGGGCCGTTCTGGTATGGAGAACGGGCCGTTCCGGATGGAGAACGAGTCGTTCTGCTGAGATTAAGAACGGCCCGTTCTGGTTTTAGAACGGGCCGTTCTGCTTTTTGGGAACGGGCCGTTCCGATTTTGGAACGGGCCGTTCCAGTTGAGAAATTTGCCCACGTTTGAAGGATCCGGAACGGGCCGTTCCGAATTCAATACGGGCCGTTCCGGGTACACCAGTTTGCCTATAAATAGGGCAGGGGGGTGAAAATTTTTATACAGAGGAAGAAAGTGATAATCTTAGAGAGAGAAAGAGGAGAGAGAGAGAGAGAGAGAGAAAGAAAGAGAGAAAGAGAGGGAAGAAAGAGAGAATCCAGAGGAGGCCCTGCCCAAGTTCCAGCTCCTGCTTATCCAGGTAAGGGGGGAGTGAGAACCTCGCTCAGGGGTGTGGGGATAATTGTTGGGTAGTTGTTTGTCGGATTGGCCCCCAATCCCTTGCCGTTGTTCTGTCTGATTTTCTATTTACTCTATTTTGTTCCTTGTTGAGGATGCCGTTGTTCTGTTTGATTTTCTATTTACTTTACTTTGTTGTTTGTTGAAGGTGCCGTTGTTCTGTTTGATTTTCTATTTACTCTACTCTGTTTTTGTTAAAGGTGCCGTTGTTCTGTCCGATTTTCTATTTATTATACTTTGTTCTTTGCTGAAAGTAATAAATGAGTATGAAATTAATGTTAATAATAAATGAGTTTTAATATGAACAAAAATGCTCTCTGTGAATACCTATGCGGACCTTATGAGGAGTATTGATGACATGACCATGTGAAATATGGACAAATGACATGAGACCTAAGAATGGACTATTGAGACAAACTATGATTATGATACTATGACAAATAATGATATGATGTACTAAATGAAATTATGTAATAAGTTAAATGTTGAGTCCATGAGATTATGAATGTATGACATGCATCATATGCATATATTACTCCAGGTGTGCCGCTGAGGCCGCATACCCACGACTAACAAGGTGTACCTTAGGGTCACCCACGATGTAACATGCTAACAAGGTGTACCTTAGGGTCACCAGTGATGTAACCAGGTGTACCTTAGGGTCACCAACGATGAATTGTGAATCTTCCGTATGGCGCCACATGCATGCATTTATGAGTTGAGTCCATGACATCATAAGCATGATAAATGAGTATATATATATGATATTGACTATTTATGTATTGTTTACATGTGACTTATATATGTTGTGTGTGTGTGTGCTATCTAGCAGTTATTTCTGCACCTGAAACTGAGTGAGATGTTTCTCACTCCCTTGTTGTTTTTGTATATGTTTTAAATTGTGTTGCAGATGATCAGCATCATGAGGATGTTGGTGATGAGGCTTAAAGGCTTCAATTGGGCATGCTCTGATAGGATGTGACATCGGGACATAGTTATTTTTAGTTTAATATGTTATTGTTTTTATAACTTTAGTTTCTCTTCTTTGTAATTTCTAACGAAGAGATAACGTAGATAAAGTTTATAATTCAAGGAAAATGTATGTTAAGAATTGTAATTTGAACGTTCTTGATAAAAGACCAGAATGAATATCCTTGTTATATTTTATTACATGATTTGGAAAATATAAATTGATTCCTAACTAGGAGGCACTGCCACCTTTACTGGAGTTAATTTATATTTCCTTTATTATTATTTGTATATATATGATTTCTTGTTTTACACTAAATTGTATTGAAAATCTTAACTTCTTTTCTTTTATAATTTCTACACTGGAGTTATGATTTATGAGTTACGAATGTGAATCTTCTACCTTGTTATATTTGAAATATTTGTCAACTTTGAAATATTTGTCAACTATGAAAGATTTTATTTACCCAAAAAGAAGAAAAGAAATATTTTATTATTGTATTTGTTGTATATTAATAATGGGGTAGAGGGTGTCACATTTAGTGGTATCAGAGCAGGTCGATCTAATCGACCGTGAGTTATGAGTTTACTATGCTTACTTGATTTATTATGTTTATTTGGTACATGAATGATGGACTAAACTGATTGTCAAACTTGTTATGCTAGTATGATGATTGATTATGTTTATTGATTGTATTATTTTCTTAGACTATGGCTGGTAGAAATGATCGTGCGATTGCCGATGCTCTTCAAGCATTAGCACAAGCTATGAATAATAACAATAGGACTGAAGTTACTCCTAACTGGTTGGAGCAATTTCAACGAAATCACCCACCTACCTTTAAAGGAGGATATGACCCAGATGCTGCTATGAATTGGCTAACAGAAATAGAGAAAATTTTCAATGTTATGGATTGTCCCATCGCTCAGAAGGTGAAGTTGGCCACATTCATGTTGACTGCTGATGCTCACTTTTGGTGGGAAGGAGCACTTCGGAGGATGATTGATGGAGGGGTGCACTTGAATTGGGACAACTTCAAGAAGGTCTTTCTTGAGAAGTATTTCCCGGATGATGTGAGAAGTCGGAAAGAAATGGAATTCCTTGAGCTGAATCAAGGGAACGACACAGTGGCTGTGTATGCTGCCAAATTTGATGCTTTGGTTCGTTATTGCACACACTACCATGGTGAGGGTGGTGAAAGAGCTAAATGCATAAAATTTGTAAATGGTCTGCGTCCTGAAGTGAAAACTGCAATTAACTATCAGGAGATATATCACTTTCCCACTCTGGTCAATAAGTGCAACATTTATGATCATGACAACCGTGCTCGTGCTGCTTTTTATAAAGGAGTTGGAGGTCCTATCCGTGCTGTGAGTTCTAGTACTTCGGGAAGGAGTAAGCCTTACTTCGCTTCTAATAGATTTCAAGGGAGTAAAGCTGCTGCTAATAAAAGTAAGTTGTTTACTAGAGGATCCACTGTTAGTGCTACTGGAAGTGTTGGAGGGTCTGTGTCCACTCCTTCAGGAAGATGTGGGAAGTGTGGACGTGTTGGTCATAATCAGTCTGAGTGTCTTGACAAGGAGATTACCTGCTTCAATTGCAGTGGCAAGGGTCACATCAGCACCCAATGTCCTGAACCACGAAGAACACGTGTTATTGGATCGGGTTCGCAAATTGAGCGTTCAAAGACTGTAGGGAGAGTATTTGCTCTTAGCGGTGCTGAAGCTTCTCGGTCAGAAAATTTGATACAAGGTACTTGTTTCATAGCTGAGACTCCTTTTGTTGTACTATTTGATTCTGGTGCAACTCATTCCTTTATTTCTGTCTCTTGTGTCCAAAAATTGAATTTGCCTGTGTCTTTGTTAGATTTTGATCTAGTTGTTGAAACCCCTACTAATGGTCCTGTGACTACATCCCTAGTGTGTTTGAAATGTCCTTTGACAGTTTCTGATAAGCAGTTTCTAGTTGACTTAATTTGTTTGCCTCTTAGTCAATTAGATGTAATTCTTGGCATGGATTGGTTATCTTCTCACCATGTCCTTTTAAACTGCTTTGAGAAATCTATTTCCTTTGGTGAATGTAAGAGTACGGAATTTCTTAGTGCTGCTGACATTAAAACTTGTTTAAAAGACAATGAAAGAGTGTACATGATCTTAGCTTCTTTAACACTTGAGACTGATAGTAAGCTAGACGAGATTCCCTTAGTGAGAGAATTTCCAGAAGTATTTCCTAAGGATGTGTCTAGTTTACCACCTGAGAGAGAGATTGAGTTTAGCATAGACTTAGTACCAGGTACCCCACCTATATCTATAGCACCCTATAGGATGTCCCCAACAGAGTTAGTTGAGCTTAAGAAACAAATAGAGGAATTACAAGGAAAACAATTCATTAGGCCTAGTGTTTCGCCTTGGGGAGCGCCTGTTTTATTGGTTAAGAAGAAAGATGGGAGCATGAGGTTGTGCGTAGACTATAGGCAACTGAATAAAGTGACCATTAAGAATAAGTATTCTTTGCCTAGGATAGATGACCTTATGGATCAACTAGTTGGAGCTTGTGTGTTCAGTAAGATAGATTTAAGGTCAGGATACCATCAGATTAGAGTGAGAGCTGAGGATGTTCCTAAGACTGCCTTTAGAACCCGCTATGGGCACTATGAGTATTTAGTTATGCCTTTTGGTGTGACTAATGCACCTGGTGTTTTTATGGACTACATGAATAGGATCTTTCACCCTTACTTGGATAGATTTGTAGTGGTCTTCATAGATGATATCCTAGTGTATTCCAAGACTATGGAAGAGCATGTTGAGCACCTTAGGATCGTTCTTCAAACCCTTAAGGAGAAACAGTTGTATGCTAAATTGTCAAAATGTGAATTTTGGTTGGATAGTGTGAACTTTCTAGGACATGTGATATCCAAGGGTGGAATAGCTGTAGATCCTGCTAAGGTAGAAGCTGTGTTAGAGTGGAGAACACCTAAATCAGTATTTGAGATTAGGAGTTTCCTAGGACTAGCTAGTTATTACAGAAGGTTCATAGAGAATTTCTCTAGGCTAGCTCTTCCTTTGACTAAGCTGACGAAGAAAGACCAACCTTTTGTGTGGGATTCTAGGTGTCAGGAGAGTTTTCAAGAGCTTAAGAGGAGATTAACTAGTGCTCCTGTGTTAGTATTACCTGATCCTAGTAAGACTTTTGAGGTATTTTGTGATGCTTCTAAATTGGGTTTAGGAGGAGTACTTATGCAGGAGGGTAAGGTAGTAGCCTATGCTTCAAGACAACTTAAAATTCATGAGCAAAACTATCCTACCCATGACCTTGAGTTAGCTGCAATAGTTTTTGTGCTCAAGTTGTGGAGACATTACTTGTTTGGGTCTAGATTTGAGGTTTTTAGTGACCATAAAAGCCTTAAGTACTTGTTTGACCAAAAGGAATTGAATATGAGGCAGAGGAGATGGTTAGAGTTTCTTAAGGATTATGACTTTCAATTAAATTATCACCCTGGCAAGACTAATGTTGTAGCTGATGCTTTGAGTAGAAAATCTTTGAGAATGTCTTCCTTGATGATTAGGGAAATGCAAATGATTGAGGAGTTTAGGGATATAAGCTTAGGGTGTGAGTTGACCTCTAAGAGTATTAAGTTGGGAGCTTTAAGAGTGACTAATAGCTTGATAGATGAGATTAGAGAAGGTCAGAAGATGGATCCTTTCTTATTGAGTCGGGTAGAGAAGTTGAATCAAGGTGTGAAAAGTGAGTTTAGAATTGGAGTGGATGGAGTTTTGAGACTTAAGGATAGGTTGTGTATTCCTAATGTGTCAGAACTTAAGAGAGCAATCCTGGAAGAAGGTCATAAGAGTATCCTTAGTATCCATCCAGGAGCCACTAAGATGTACCAAGACCTTAAGAAGATGTTTTGGTGGCCTAAGATGAAGAGGGAAGTGGAGGAATTTGTGTATGCTTGCTTAGTATGTCAGAAAGCTAAGGTAGAACACCAAAAACCTTCAGGTTTGATGCAACCTCTAGATGTGCCTGTGTGGAAGTGGGATAGCATCTCTATGGATTTTGTAGTTGGGTTACCTAAGACTGTGAAGAACTTGGATGCTATATGGGTCATTGTGGATAGATTGACTAAGTCTGCCCATTTTATTCCCATTAATATTAGGTACTCTTTGGAGAGGTTAACCAAGTTGTACATCAGTGAGATCGTGAGGTTGCATGGAGTTCCTACTAGTATTGTGTCTGATAGAGATCCTAGGTTCACCTCTAGATTTTGGGAGAGTTTGCATAAGGCTTTAGGCACTAAGCTTAGATTGAGTTCAGCTTACCATCCCCAAACAGATGGCCAAACTGAGAGAACCATACAATCTTTGGAAGACTTGTTGAGGGCTTGCATCTTAGAACGTGGGGGTAGTTGGGATAGTTTCCTACCTTTGATAGAATTTACCTACAATAATAGCTACCATTCTAGTATTGGGATGGCACCATATGAGGCTCTGTATGGTAGGAGATGTAGAACACCTTTATGTTGGGTAGAACCTGGAGAGAATGTCATGTTAGGACCTGAGATAGTTCAACAAACTACTGAACAGGTTAAGATGATCCAAGAGAAGATGAGAGCAACTCAGAGTAGGCGAAAGAGTTATAATGATAAGAGGAGAAAAAACCTTAAGTTTAAAGAAGGTGATCATGTATTCCTTAAAGTCACTCCTTGGACAGGAGTAGGCAGAGCACTGAAATCCCGTAAGCTTACTCCACGTTTCATTGGTCCTTATCAAATTCTTAAAAGAATCGGTGAAGTGGCCTATCAAATTGCTTTGCCTCCATCTCTTTCAAATCTCCATAGTGTCTTTCATGTTTCCCAACTCAGAAAGTATGTCCATGATCCTTCCCATATCATTGAGTCTGACAACATTCAGTTGAAGGATAATCTTACTTATGAAACGGTTCCTCTAAGGATTGATGACACGAGAGTGAAACAACTAAGAGGAAAGGAAATCCCTTTGGTTAAGGTCGTTTGGGGAGGAAATATTGAAGAAAGTGCTACATGGGAATTAGAAAGCAAGATGCGAGAAGCTCATCCATTTCTGTTTTCAGGTAAATTTCGGGGACGAAATTTCTAAAAGGAGAGGAGAATTGTAACACCCAAATCTTTATTATTATTATTTTTGTTAATGGCATTTTCGTAATTTTAATAAAGTTATAGGGATATTTTGGGTTTCGGAACGGGCCGTTCCAAAAGTGGAACGGGCCGTTCCAAATGTTGAAAATGTGAGGTTTTTGTAGTCCCAGAACGGGCCTGGAACGGGCCGTTCTGGTATGGAGAACGGGCCGTTCCGGATGGAGAACGAGTCGTTCTGCTGAGATTAAGAACGGGCCGTTCTGGTTTTAGAACGGGCCGTTCTGGTTTTAGAACGGGTCGTTCTGCTTTTTGGGAACGGGCCGTTCCGATTTTGGAACGGGCCGTTCCAGTTGAGAAATTTGCCCACGTTTGAAGGATCCGGAACGGGCCGTTCCGAATTCAATACGGGCTGTTCCGGGTACACCAGTTTGCCTATAAATAGGGCAGGGGGGTGAAAATTTTTATACAGAGGAAGAAAGTGATAATCTTAGAGAGAGAAAGAGGAGAGAGAGAGAGAGAGAGAGAGAGAGAGAGAGAAAGAAAGAGAGAAAGAGAGGGAAGAAAGAGAGAATCCAGAGGAGGCCCTGCCCAAGTTCCAGCTCCTGCTTATCCAGGTAAGGGGGGGAGTGAGAACCTCGCTCAGGGGTGTGGGGATAATTGTTGGGTAGTTGTTTGTCGGATTGGCCCCCAATCCCTTGCCGTTGTTCTGTCTGATTTTCTATTTACTCTATTTTGTTCCTTGTTGAGGATGCCGTTGTTCTGTTTGATTTTCTATTTACTTTACTTTGTTGTTTGTTGAAGGTGCCGTTGTTCTGTTTGATTTTCTATTTACTCTACTCTGTTTTTGTTAAAGGTGTCGTTGTTCTGTCCGATTTTCTATTTATTATACTTTGTTCTTTGCTGAAAGTAATAAATGAGTATGAAATTAATGTTAATAATAAATGAGTTTTAATATGAACAAAAATGCTCTCTGTGAATACCTATGCGGACCTTATGAGGAGTATTGATGACATGACCATGTGAAATATGGACAAATGACATGAGACCTAAGAATGGACTATTGAGACAAACTATGATTATGATACTATGACAAATAATGATATGATGTACTAAATGAAATTATGTAATAAGTTAAATGTTGAGTCCATGAGATTATGAATGTATGACATGCATCATATGCATATATTACTCCAGGTGTGCCGCTGAGGCCGCATACCCACGACTAACAAGGTGTACCTTAGGGTCACCCACGATGTAACATGCTAACAAGGTGTACCTTAGGGTCACCAGTGATGTAACCAGGTGTACCTTAGGGTCACCAACGATGAATTGTGAATCTTCCGTATGGCGCCACATGCATGCATTTATGAGTTGAGTCCATGACATCATAAGCATGATAAATGAGTATATATATATGATATTGACTATTTATGTATTGTTTACATGTGACTTATATATGTTGTGTGTGTGTGTGCTATCTAGCAGTTATTTCTGCACCTGAAACTGAGTGAGATGTTTCTCACTCCCTTGTTGTTTTTGTATATGTTTTAAATTGTGTTGCAGATGATCAGCATCATGAGGATGTTGGTGATGAGGCTTAAAGGCTTCAATTGGGCATGCTCTGATAGGATGTGACATCGGGACATAGTTATTTTTAGTTTAATATGTTATTGTTTTTATAACTTTAGTTTCTCTTCTTTGTAATTTCTAACGAAGAGATAACGTAGATAAAGTTTATAATTCAAGGAAAATGTATGTTAAGAATTGTAATTTGAACGTTCTTGATAAAAGACCAGAATGAATATCCTTGTTATATTTTATTACATGATTTGGAAAATATAAATTGATTCCTAACTAGGAGGCACTGCCACCTTTACTGGAGTTAATTTATATTTCCTTTATTATTATTTGTATATATATGATTTCTTGTTTTACACTAAATTGTATTGAAAATCTTAACTTCTTTTCTTTTATAATTTCTACACTGGAGTTATGATTTATGAGTTACGAATGTGAATCTTCTACCTTGTTATATTTGAAATATTTGTCAACTATGAAAGATTTTATTTACCCAAAAAGAAGAAAAGAAATATTTTATTATTGTATTTGTTGTATATTAATAATGGGGTAGAGGGTGTCACAAAATTAGTGTTATAAAAATTGAACCGATCTAAATAATAATTTAAGTAGACAAATTGAAAAGTTACTTAATAATTGATTAAATTTATCTATATTAAAAAAATAATATAATTAACACAATTTAAAATATTTTATACTCTAAATTTAAAATTATTGACCATACTAATAAATGAAAAATATGACGTGTTTAAATTTCAAATTTAAAAATATCACAAGTTCATAATAACACAATTTTATACTTCAAATTTAAAAACATGTTGATTATAAAAGTACTCGATATCAAAAGTAACAATTAAACTAAAGTTCATAATCATAAAGTTCATAAACACCAACTTTATAATAAACAATTCATAACACAACTCCATAAATAAATTTAAAAATTAAAACATAAATAGCTTTTAGAATTTGTCCAAATTATCAACACTTCAAAACACAATGTTTGAAAAGTCCAAAATATTGTTTGCAACTCATATTGATTGGTTCACCAACTTTTAGGGAAAGTGATTGGTTTGATCCAATTCAACTACATACTCATTTGATGAGTAAATAATTTTCATATGAACATAAATTCTTGACTAGTCTAATCTAGTGGATAAAATATAAATAAATTTTAAATAGTTTTAATTTATTAAATGATGTTATTTTCAAAATGTTTTTTTTTATTTAATTGACTTTATATATTTTTAACAAGCTTAAATATTTTTTTCCATGTAATTTATCATTTTTTTTCACCTTTAGTCCATGTAAAAAATTTTGTTGTTGTTTTATCATCAACTTTTTATAACATTTCAAAAATAGACATTTTCGTTAATTCTCGTTAAAAAAAACTCACATAACAAATGAAATACATTATATTCGTTATATGTCACTTTAGAGGTGTTCATTAGATTGTATCAATTCGACGAACTCAACAAGTCGAACCAAACCAATTAAATTTGTTTGGATTTTTTTTCCGTTCATGTCCAACCCGAACTAAACCAATTAAATCCGATGTTGAGTGATTTAGATATTAGATTTATACATTTAAAATCTGAACCAACCCGAACCAAATCAATTAATTTATATATTATTATTTTTATTTAGTTAAATAGTGTATATATATATATATATATATATATATATATATATATATATATATATCATTTCGACTATTTTGAATATGTTTTGTGTTATAATATGTATATTTTTTCATTCATTTTTTCAAATACTTAAAGAAACCAAGATGAGCTATATTGTAATGTATTGAGTCATTTTCACATAGTATAGTACATTTGAAATCCTTAAGTAGATTAAGAAAAGAAATCAAGAGAAACTATGTTACAAATCTATCAATTTAGTGAATTTGTGACAATATATTAATTTGATTAATGTTAGAAAATCTATTTACTTTGAGAAAAATAATTATTTCTTTAATTTATTTTCTTAAAAAAGAATTAATTAGATATCTAATGACTCAAATCGAACCAACCTAATCAACATTGAATTGGTTCGGTTTAAGTTAAGCAAAAAAAAAAAATGAAATTTGAACCAATCCAAATCAATTAAATTTAATTGATTTGCATTGGATTTTTACTCAAATCCAACCCAACCCATAAATCCCTCTATTTCACTTCATCATTGTCACGTAGGTAAATTGATTTTAATCATTTTTAGAAGAAAAAAAATTCAAAATGCACTTCACTATTGTTACTTCATCATACTATTTAAATGCATACTCTTTAGGCTGTGGAACTTCACGTCTGGACTATTGTGGTGACAAAGCTGAACCATCAACCTCCTTTCTCCCATGAGGTGTCCCACTTGTCTTTACTGTGACGATTGCGAAATATGATATATCATATGTTATAAGTTGCTTACTTAAGTAAGGTTAATGAATGTCATGTTAAATGTTTGGTGTGTTGATATGTTATAGACATGAGGTGTTACGTGTATGGTTTTACATATTGGTGAGTAGTATAGATGCTTTCATTTCTATAATAGTGCTATATTGATTCATTTTGTACTCTAATTTAATTATGCATTTTCCTTATGGTTAGACTATAATGAACATGTTTATATGGAAACATGACAAAGATAGGTTTGAGGAGTTGGTGATTTTGTAGGTCATGTTAGATGGCAGTGTAGCTAAAAACTACTTTTGCATAAATGCTATAGAGTTGTTTGATCGATAACTTAAAATTTTTATTTCACAATGATGAATTATTGTGTGTGCATGTATTATATATATATATATATATATATATATATATATATATATATATGAGGAGAGTTTAATGTGAATTTTATAAATTCAACAGTTAAATTGAAAGATCATATAATTTTATATATTTATATTAATTTTTTGTTAAAATTGAATAACTACTTGAAGATAATCAAGATAATATACTAAAATATAACTACTTTGATTACCTTCAAGTTGTTGTTTCATTTTTAACAAAATTTGTTGTAAACATATAAAGTGATATGATCTTTCAATCTAACGGTTGAATTTACAAAATTTACATTTAATATAAAGTTATTGAGCGGTATAATATTTAATAAAAGTTACACCGGTTTTATTATAGTATTTATTTTTATTTCTTAATTGTTTTATATTATATTATATACAGGGAGAGAGCATGGTACATGTATATTCAGATAATGTGAATATATTAATTCCAAATACTTTAGTTATTTTTTGTTGTTAGATATTGAATTAGTAAGGGTAGAAATTAAAAGGAGTTAGAAAATGGAACATTGTTTGAACACGGGACATTGATTGGTGTGAGTCTCCATGGTTCCACGACACGCGGAAGCAAGAAGGCGTTGACCGATTAAATCGTATGATGCAGTCTTTGAAGTTTTGACTAGCCGCAATTAGCCACCTACTTCCTCATCCACACCATACGTCCTCATCAAACTATTCAAACAACATATTAAAAGAGGATATTTTTAAGAACTATTATTAAAAAAAAATGTTTAGTTATGTTTTACAACAAGACAAATTTTAGAAATTTTTCTTGGCATTTAATTTTTTCATATATCATTTTTAATTCTTTATCTAAAAATTTTAGTTAAATACGAAAAAAACTATACTTTGCGTTGATTTTAAAGGTTATAACTGATTTTTTTTAATTTCAAAATAAATTTTTGTTATAACTGGTTAAATAGTCGGTTTTGAATATATAACTAGTTTTTAAAAAATAAAAACCGTTTGTGGAAAGCTGATTATAAAATGTGTGATGAAGAATGAGTTGGTAGCATTTCTCTTAACTTTAATGTTCTATCAATTTTACATTTCAAAATATATGAACAGTGACAATTCATCCTTCAATAAAGATAAATTTTAATTAAAAAATTATATAACTATTGATTCTTCCTTGCAATTCGGTATACATGAGAACATATGATCATTACTGAACTAAAAAGATTAAAATAATAGTATTAACCTTATTTATTATTATTATTATTATTATTATTATTATTATAAAAATAATAATAAAATCCCATCTTCAACAAAATAAAATAAGAAAACATGTTAAATAAATAGAATAAATTGTTATCATAATTAATTATTTTAAGGTGAGATAAATATTCTGCTTAATTAATTAGAGGTATCTTTATTATTAACATTTTATCTGTGCATAAATAACTCGAAACTAAAATCTGTTTCTCGTAGACCATTTATTTTTAGAAGATTTTCAAAGAAAACTTCCTCAATAAAACTTGGACGAGTCTCTTTATTTATATTTTATTAATTTTCATCGTCCTTCGCGCAATCTCAGTAACAACAGTAGTTATGGAGTAGAAAATAATCAAACTCTTCCTCTATTTTTTTATTCTCTAAAAAAAAAAACACTATCAATATTATGTATTCTTTTGGGATATATATTTTACACATTACTATCACAATCTTTATTTATATACTTTATTTTTTATATATCAATTCTTTTCAATTTATCGTCTTAGTGTATCTACAAATAATATAATCTCTTATTTTAACACTATAACAAAATTGTAATATAGTAACACATATCCTATAGTGACACTATGCATGTCACTAAAAATTATTTTTACCTACACAATAACTACAATATATGTTGGTATATTATTAAAAGGGATGGATATAGACTATAGTGACACATAAAATATGTTAAATCTCATTCAAAATTAATTCTAAAATTATGTATAACTATATGTCAAATAGATATATCCCTATATATATTATATTTATAATGATATTTTTTATATGTCATTATATGCAACATTTCTTATAATGTAAATATCTATAGTAACATAAGAGGTTGTGTTAGTTTTAACGAAAGATATTTTAACATTCTATTTATTTTATGTATATGAGTTTTGATATCCCTTATATTTCTATATATAAATACAAATATTTGTTGGCCGATAAAAAAAAAAAACAAAACAAAGGAGGTTGTATTGGGTAATATATATATCTCTCGGTTTAAATTTCTAGTTTATGCTTACTCATATGTCTCTATTTCCTTTTATATTAATTACTCGAATACCACTAGTACTCCTATTAATGTAAGTGGATCAATATAAATGGCTCACTTTAGGTCTAGGATTGGGTTCAATTTTGGAGAGTTGATCTAGTCAAATAAAAGAGATTAATTAAAGATGAGCTTTAACTGCACTAGCATATAACACGTACAACAATTAAACCCTTACAATATCGATCAATACTTAAAAAATAGCATAAACTCATAATCTTTATTGATATTCGTTGTGTATATTTGAAATGATTAATTAAATAATCCTTTATCAATATAGTAATTATCAAAATGTGTTTTGATTTGATATAGACATAAATAATGTGTCTAAAATGAATTGTGTAAAAAATGAATTGTCTCATAGGAATTTTGGCTATGGTGTATCCAGCAGAACTCAGTGAAGCTTTGCTGCAAATGAGACATCCTAGTAAAAATGCGTCTATACAAAAATTATAATCTCTTATAAATTTATTTTTAGTTATCACTCAAAAGTCTTATATTAATAAAGATATCGTGTGTTTATAAACACATATTTACATTGTTATTCTAATGATGTGAAGCTTTATTTATATTTAATTATATAGTTTATAAATCTCTTTCATTTCAATGTTGAAAAATGTTAAATTTCTTTCATTTCAATGTTGAAAAATGTTATAGTTAGACAGAAGTTAAAACTTATAATTTGGGTTACCCAAACTCTTTGTCACCATGCTAGGCTGAACCTAATGATATGACATGGCTCGCTACACAGGTTGTGCTTAGAATTGTCAAAATGGGTTACAATTTGTAAGTTAATTCGACATATCACAAGTTCGAATCAAGTTGGACTCAAAAAAACTTTATAAATTTTAATATTATTGAAAATTCAACTCAACCTACTAAGAACTTGGCTCACCCAGATTGTACCCTATGGTGAATCGAGTTGGCTCACAAGCCCACTCAGACAAAAAAAGAATATAAAAACTTACAGTCCACTTATGCAATAAAAGAAAAATAAAAACCCATAACCCACTCACAAAAAAAATGAAAAATCCATAGTCCACTTATTCATTCAACCAAATGTCACATAGGGAAGGTTATTTACTATACTGATCATGAGTTAGGGACTTATTTTTGTGGGAGAAAAAGAAAAAGAAAATTAAGAAAAAAAAAAAAAGATCATGTGGTTGGACATTAGAAAAAAAATAGATTTGGCTAGGCAGATACTTAAAAAATAATCTCAAAAAATAGATATATAAAAAATATGGCTTGACATTATAAAAAAAAGATTTTTTTATTTTCTTAAAATTAAAGTGAGTTAACCCATTTAATTCACCAACTCATGATAGGTCGAGTCAAACTCATTTTTTTGTTATTAGTTTATTAGAAGGTGAATCGGATTGAGTTGACTCATTTATTGAACAACTCGTGGTAACCTAGACTAGATCAGATCAAGTGACCCGTTTTGATAGCTCTAATTATGATAAGTCCGAACATATTTAATCATAGAGATTGAAAATAATAAAATAAAAAGATTTTATAAAGCTAAAATGATAAAACACACCTTTATTATTTTAGATACGAAAGACAAACTATAAAATTATTTTAGCCAAATGAGAACTATGATCATAAGATTAAGTAAAATATTTAGGTTTAAATGTATTTTTGTCTTTGAAGTATAGTAGTTGTATAATTTTAGTCTTTTAAATTTTAATTGAATAATTTTAGTATCTTAAGTATCATAGTTGTATAATTTGAGTCTTTTACTTATTAAATTGAGCAATTTAGTCTCTTAAATGTTCTAATTTTGTGATTTTAATCTTTCAAGTATCATAATTATAGGTGTAAAAAAAATTATAATTATACAATTTTGTACCTATTTAAGTTAGATATATTATTAATTTTAATAATAATAAATATATATTAATTAAAACATGAATGAAAATTATAATATATGTAATTTAAGTAGGTCAAAAATTGTATAATTCTGATATTTAAAAGACTAAAATTATACGCTTGAGATATTTAAAGGACTAACATTGCTTAATTAAAACTTGGAGAACCAAAATTGTACAATTATGTACTTGAAAGATTAAAATTACTTAATTAAAACTTAAGAATCAAAATTGTATAATTATAATATTTGAGGGATAAAAAATGAAAAAAATGAAATTAAGCCAATAATTTATAATTTTCTTCTTCTTTTATCATTTTTCATCGGTTGTTTTATCATTTTATTTTGGTTATATCTATTTAGCCGTTTCCTTTTTAATTCTAATCCTATTGGGGAAACTAATAAGTGTCTACTCAAAGAAAACCAATTACCTAGAAAAAAAAAATTCAAGATTTCTTCTACAAGCTAATTGGCTTGACCCACTAACACAACGACCCATATTTGTTTTATATTTTTTGGCCCATGAACCATTGTTTGTACGCCCATGCAAGTTCTAAAATGGACCCACAAAAAAAAATATCAGTTCGACCGAAATAGATCCAAAAATATTGTCATGTCATGCATACAAAAATCACTCCTGGTATTGATATCATCACTATTTCTTTTATATCTATATTTTTGGTACAAAGTTTCACCAATGTTATGGATGATTAATTTCTGTTTAAAAATTTGTTGACCAATTTTAGTAATTTTGTTGACTAACTTTAATGAAATCTATTTAACTACATTTTTTTTATTTATTTTAAGATTCAAATTCTAAACCTTACTCAAGAGAACTAAATTTACTACCATTCAAATCAACAACTTGGTATATATTATCATTCTATGCATCTCTTTCTCAATTGTGTGGGAAGAATATATTAGTTTTAGTTATCAACTTAAACATAAATTCATCATACATAATTGCAGTGTATCTATAATTTTCAAAAAACTTTATTTAAAATATAAAAATTTATCAAAATATAATTATTAACAAATTAAAGCTAACTCTTCAAAATAAAAAAAATTAAAGCTAATAAATTTTAAAAATAAAATATTATATCTTATATTTTTATACCATAAAAGCAACCGTCATAACAAAGAAATATTAATTTGACTGACATTTTAATTTCCTTTTCCATTTGTTTACATAACTTACACAACTATGTAAAATTATTTATACATCTTAATTGATAATTGGCACAAGTTACAATAAATAACTAAAATTAAAATAAAACAGACTTATTTCATCATTAAGTTTTAAACGATTCGTCTGTTTATTATTTTTCACACGATTATAAATATATTTAAAAACTCATTTGTAATAAATATTTCTTCAGAATATAATGCCTATATGTTTTTTTTTAAAAAAAACTAACTTAAATTTTCATAATAAATTAATAATTGATTAATAACATTCATTAAAACTTATTATTTCTCTAAAAAATAAATATTATTTTTCTTAAAACTCTAATCATTGAATCAAATACTTAAATGATATGATATTATATAATTATTAACAAATTAAAGTCTATCAACTTTAATATAAAGTAATTGTCTGATCGATAAGATTCATCACACACACATACACACACACACACATATATATATATATATATATATATATATATATATATATGTATATATTTATTTATTTATTTGAATGTAGTTATATAAATAGCAAAAAGTATTAATTAATTATCAATGTCACATATCCTATCAGAGTACTCTCATATAAGAATTAAGTTTTATCATCAACATCCTAATAAGTCTCACATGCAACAACATATATAAAAGAAATGACACAGAAAATGAGAAGTGATAAACATTTCACTCCAACTCACGACGTAGAATAAATGTCGGATAGTCAAACACCCAAGAATAATCATAAAAACATGTTATCCATCAAATTTTAACGATCCAACTGTTGAATTGAAAGTTCTTAATGCATAAATCAAGTCTGCAAATTTTTAAAAAATTTAAAAATCATTTGATGCTTCATTTCATTAATTCAAGTTGACGGATAATCATAAAAACATGTTATCCATCAATTTGAATTAAAGAAACGAAGTATCAAATAATTTTCAAATTTCTTAAAAATTTGCAAATTTGATTTGTGCATTAAGAACTTAAAAAATTCAACGGTTGGATCGTTGAGATTTGATGTAGAGCATGAGTTATTGAATAAAGTAAGTCTACCTAGATTTACCTCGTTCAATAACTAATTCTATATGAAATTTCAACGATCCAACCGTTAATTTAAAAGTTCTTAATGGTTAGATCAAGTTTGCAAAATTTTGAAAAATTTTGAAAATTATTTGATGCTTTGTTTTATAAATTCAAATCAATGTGTAAAATATTTTTATGTTTATTCATCAATTTGAATTAATGAAACAAAGTATCAAATGATTTTCAATTTTTTTTTAAAATTTGCAGACTTGATCAATGCCTTAAAACTTTAAATTCAACAGTTAGATCATTCAAATTTGAGGTAAAACATGAGTTATTCAACAGAGTTATACACACATATACCATTTAAGTAATTTCAACAAGATACAATTGAATTTACCACATCATCCATCATCTAATTCATCACACAATATACACTCACACACATAATGTAATGGATACATACTACAATGTACATATGCATGTGACGCCAATCAAATATATGTATAAACATATATGTATTGATTTGTCAATTTACCGATTTGCATGACCTCACAAGATCCCCACACAATAATTTGCTAATATGCATATAATGCATGTCATACACAAAACTCGATGCAATTTCATATTATCAATATGCACACCAACAACACTTTTCCATTTACAAAAAAAATTGATAATCACATTCTATTTGTAACATTCATTTATCATATCATAATTATATCCATCCATTAGCACAATAGATTTTATCTCAAACACATAAATATTACTCATCAAGGCGCGTCACACCCGTGACATTGGTCATGCCCATAACTCATTGATCACACTTGTGATGGAATCCAACAGATTCAAACTTTGATTATTTCAAACTCGTGTCTCTTCTCACTAATAAAATTCACCAAAAATAACCATCAAATCTATAGAATCATAGATTAAAAGTCTAAAATCATATATTAAGTCATTCATTACATATATTCACATGCTCCTTCCAACTCCTCATACAAACACCAAAATGTATTTCCTTAGAGTTCTCACAAGAATCCACAGACAATCCAAGGCTCACAATATCAATTCAATAAACAAAATTAGTCATACATATACGTTGATAGCATCAATTAAAGAGTTAAAGAGTCATTTGGTAGGCAACAATGCATCACAAGTCACAAATTGACATTTCCCCTTTCATATAACTCATAACAAAAAGAAGATTGGGAATCAATCTCACTACCCAACAATTATCCAATGTCAAGAGTGAGATTACTTACTCCTTCCTTACCTTAGTGATCACTAGTTGAAGGGCGTGGATTTCCAGGAAGATCTCCCACAAACTCTAGTTCTTCTCCTAATTAATTCTTCACAACGTATGCATAAAAAGTAGAAATAAGAAGCGTAGAAAAGAAAATTATCATAACCCTCTTTTAAAACATAACTTCCCTTTAACCAAATTAGTTAAAACAACTAAAACATAATTTCCTTTTCCTTCCAATAAACAAATAAAATATATTTAATAAAAAACATATTTTGATATAAATAAAAAAAATACATCTATAAAATCAGCCCACTCATTTATCATAATAATATATTTGTTTCTCATGCTTTGGCTCTTTGCAAATAAAATTGTATATTCACCAATTTGTGCTTGTGGAAGTGTTATTATAATAAAGTAGGCCTTTCTTTCATTTGTGTCCAAGCTAACTAATGTGCACAATCCTTTCCTATATTTTTTTAGTAATTCTATAAAGAATATTAGCTAATTTTTTTTAATATATAATAGAAGTTATTGATTCCAAAACTATAATAAATTTAATTAAATTAATATAAAATAATTTAATAAAATATTTATAGAGTTAATAAATTCTAAATTTATATTAATATTTCAAAATTTTGAAAATTATATATTTTGTAAACACTTTCTATAAAAATACATGAGAAATTTCCTGCAAATTTTAAATCCACCATAAACTTATTTGCAAATTTTAAAATTCAAAGAATATTTTTCTACAAATTTTAAAATTGCAAGAAAATCACTTGTGGAATTTGCTGAGGATTTTAAATTTACAAGAAATTTACTTTTGCAATTTCTTGCAAATTTTAAATCCCATAAAACTTTCTTCCAAAAGAAATTCGTAACAAATTTTCTTGTGAAAAAAAATCTGAAAAAATATTTGCAGGAAATTTTTTACAAATTTTAAATTTAAAAAACTAATTATTGTGAGACCTACTCCTTGTCTTCCCCTTCCTCTCCACAACTCTCATTTCTTCTCCTTTCTTCCCACTCTCTTTTCCTGAGTTTCAGATTCTCAAGCCTCTTGGTGTTGTAGGTGTTGAGTAGAGGAGAACAAAGCTAGCTAAGAGCCAAACCTTCTTCTTCTTCTTCCTTTTCTCTTCCCTAGAGCTTGGATTCTTCTTCTCCGAGGTAAGGGAAGTTAGATTTCGTGCAAATTGTTTGGAAATGAGTTTAGGAACTCAAACGTTACTTGATTTCAGAAGATTGATGGTTGGATTGGAGAGTTCTTCGTTGTCGGGATTTCGGGAAAATTGGGAAAAATGGGAATGCTTATGCGTTTGATGGTTGCATGTTGAAAAAGAGATGGTTTTTGAGTTGTATGCTGTAAATGTAGTTCATTTGATGGATTGCATGTGTTTGAGCTAGCTAATTTTGCAGGTTTTGGGTGAAATTTTCGATGTGGTGAGGGTTACTATTTGAAATTGTGTCGGGCGTAGTTCTTGGCGCTGGGCGTGTGTCCATTAGAGAGCTATATTGTTCAAGCACGCCGGGCGCAAGGTTGGTTGTGCCGGGCGAGCTTGGGAATGGAAGTCCCTGGATGGCTCACGCCGAGTGTGGGGAAAATCGCGCTGGGCGTGATATCAGATAGGGACTCAAAGAGTTGAGTTACTGGCATGACGCCGGGCGTGATTAAATCTCGCCGGGCGTTGAGACTCCATGAGGGTCTCTGCCTGGGATGGCGCCGAGTGTAGAATGAGTGCGCTAGGCGTGAGACCTTGATGAGGTCTCTGCCTTACTTGCACCGAGCGCGAGTTTGGTACGCTGGGCTTAGGAGACTCCTGGGAGTCTTTGCCTCCTATTGCACCAGACATGTAAGAGCTTTAGAGCTCTCGGGTTGTGTCCAGGCCGGGTGCAAATTCTATTGCACCGGGCGTGAAGGTGTGTTATTCTATAACTCTAAAAATGTTGTATGATGTTTATGATGATTAATGATGTTAAGTTGAGCTGTGTTGTATGATGTTTATGCTAATTAATGATGTTAAGTTGAGTTGTGCTGTATGATATTTATGCTGATTAATGATGTTAAGTTGAGCTGAGCTGTGTTGTTAAATGATGAACTATTGATCATTAGGACTAGAGGGGATGTTTTCAAAGTTGCTCATCCCATTGTGTGGATTGAGGAAGCTGTGGTGCTCTTAGAGCCCAATTTGTTGAAAACCCTCCTTGGGAAGCTGTCCCTTGGAGTGGTCACTGTGCTATTATCCTCTAGTACTTAGTTGGTCCCGTGTATGGACAAGGTCAAGGCACACGTGTACAAAGCGACCACGGTATAAGGAGAAGGTCAAGCTATACAGATTACAAGCAGCCAATCGAGTAAAGTACGAAGTCGGGAACTTAGTTCCTAACTGAGTATCGAAAGGTTGTAGTATTTTGAGGATAGTCGGTAGGCTAATTTCATAGGTGGCTTAGTTAAGCTAGCTAATGTCGTGGTAGGCCTAAAACCCAGCTGTTCTATCTTGACATAGTACTATACTTCCTTGTTTAAGTGGCAAAGTCTGAGAAATCGTGAAGTTGTGGATTGATATCCAAATTTGTTGTTTACCTAGCAAACCCAAAAAGGTTCTTTGCTGTCAGTTCGGTAACACCTACCCACTTAAACTGCTCACCCATGTTGTAGGAGATCTCTGAGTTGAAATGCATGACGATGCATAAGCTGTTGTGGTGTTGATTTGCTGATTAATATGAGCTGTATGTGTGTAGTGGGTTGTGTAGTTGTGATGTAGCGGTATGCTGTTATGTGTTGTATGTTAAATTTGTTGAGAATGATGATGTGCTGTTAAGTTGAAAGCTGCTTATAATTTACTTATATGTTGATTCTTTTCAGTAGCTTACCCTTGCCTGTTTCCATGTGAGTTGGACTGCAATGATCATATTGTGTATGGGAGCAGAGCAGGGATAGGCTGAAGTGTAGTAGCAGGGCTACAGGTGATAGTAGGAGCAGACTTTTTGTTTATGGGCTAGCTACTTGGTGTAGCTATTTTGTAGTTTTGGATTTACTGACTTGTTGAGCCCTAGGCTAGACTTATGTATATATAATTACTCTTTTACATGCATACTTTATTCTGTGTGGTGACACTTTGTTGTGCGACGGCTAGGCAGGTCGTTACAATTATCCATGAAGAAATTTATTGGTGAAAAAATTTGTAGTAAGATTCGCAAGCTTTTTGAAAATTTTAATTCAAAATCTACAGGAAAATCTGCAAGTAATGAAAGAATTTCTAGACATTTATGATGTCTCAACATAGAAGGGTGTCTCCAAAAAGAAAACTAAAAAAGTTTATATTACCTTAAATAAAAATGAGGTTAAAGAACATTATATTAAATAATTACTATGATTTTATCTTATAAAAGTCAAATATAAGTTTAACTAACCTTATAAAACTAAGAGCATCTTCAATGGGGGTTGCTTATAAGCAACTCCCTGTGCCACATCACTGCCACATCAGCTCTGCCTCACTTTATGAGTTGCTTAAATTTTAGTAGAGTTGCTTGTAGAAACAACTCTACTAAAATTTAAACAACCCATAAAATAGGTCAGAGCTGATGTGGTAGTGATGTGGCCAGGGAGTTGCTTATAAGCAACCCCCATTGCAGATACTCTAAGAGTAAATGGTTAAATTTGTTCATGAAATTATATGTGACTTTCAATTTAGTTCATGATTCTAATAAAATTATATAAAAAAATCTTTGAAAATGTAATATGTTACTCATTTAAATTCTTCTGTAAAATAAGTTTTACTTTTTCAAAACAAAAGTGTTTACGTGACATAATAATGTTATGTAACATACGTGATATATATGTAGAATGGCACATGTCATGTGATATATATATATATATATCACGTAATATATGATTATAAAATATAATATCATTTTAATCTATGAAACTTTAACAATATTATGTTATTTTAATCCTTAAAATTGTAATTCAATGTCACGTTAATTTATAAAATTTTAACTTGATGTCACTTTAATCTCCGAATACTATCCTAATTTTAATTTAATTAAGTGATTATGACTTGAATATTTACACAATAAAATAGATAATTAAGTTAATATTATAAATACAATGATAAATATATTCATCCTTCAATTGTTAAATTTTTATTCAATTTCTTTTATAACACAAATAAAAAAATTTCCAATATATATGTGTGTATTAAAATAAAAAATAGAATATCAAAGAAATTAAAAAAATGAAAGTTTTGGAAAATGAAATTAATAGATATTTTTTACAATAGAAAAATAAGAAATAATTTATATAAGAGAAATAATTATGAAAATAAAATATAAATATAAAGAAATTAAAAACTGTTTTTATTTATGTATTTTAGAAAATAAATGGATAAAAGAAAAAGAAAAATTGACAATTAGAAGAAGAGATATAGCCTATTTAAAATAAAATTAAAAAATTAATATTTTAGTATGTGCAATGTACATGATAAATATTTATTATATATAACTAAATTTTAAAATAAATTATGTATATAAATATAAATTATATTTGAATATATAAATTTGTTATAAAATATGAATATATAGTTATTTTTAAATATATAAATTATATTTTATATTTATGATAAATAATTTATATTGTAGTACAATATTATTCTTTTAATGATAATTTATTTTAAAAGTATTAATATTTAATGCATAAATATTTATGATAAATAAATAAATAAAAACTGAATTAGATATATTTGAAATTAAAATAATCTCTAAAATTCCTCTTGTTGAAAAAAGTCTTTAAAAGTGTTTTTGCACAATATAATTGTTTGTATTTTATGTATAGAGGTTGATACAATGTTAAATACCAAATTTTTAATATGATTTAAATATATTTATCATCCTACTTACAATGTTTATATAATTATTTATTTTATTGTGAAAATATTTAAGTCATAATTACTTGATTAAAACAAATTATTATAATTTTTGGGGACTAGGTAGAGTGACATCAATACATAAATAAAAACATATATGTCACGTAGCATATTCATGTGTTATGTTTTATTCCATATATGCATATATATGGCACATGTCACTATCGTGTCACATAAATATTTTCATTTAATAAAATAAAACTTATTTAATGAAAGGATTTAAATGAGTGACATACTGTCGCAACCCGAAAATTTTCGATCTCGCGACTAATGGTTTAGACATCCTTTTAAAGATCTCATTAATTAAGGAATGTCCGGACACCAGACTAATCCTTAATTAATGATTTTAAAAAAATGAGTTCATGGAGTCGCCACCAATATTTTACTCAAAACATTGGAAAAAGAAAAGATTTTTAAAAATTCAATAATGGCCTTGATAACCAGAATTGGGTTCGGGGGTCGGTTACGTGTAGGGAAGGTATTAAGCACCCCTACAACGCCCTCAATCGGTACCCTATGATGAAGTTAACGTGATAAGAATTAATAATTTAAATATTTAATCCCCTTTATTAATATATTTATTTACATACTTAAAATATAAATTAAGCAATTTCTCTGAAATATCTACATTATGACATTTATTATAATAAAAAGGAAATAAAAAATGAGGAATAAAAAGAAGAAAAGAAGATTGAATGAAATACCTCTTGAACAAGCTTTATTGAATCTTCAAATATGGAAAAGGTGCTTTGTGGCGACCTTTCACACTACAATATGTCTCACAAATCTCAAGAAATACAATAGGAGAGAGAGAGAATATAGAAATGCGACACAAATCTCAAAAAATATAATAGAAGGGAGAGAAATAAAGAATTTTCGTGCTCAAAGGAGTCTTATTCAAAATTTCTCTGGCTCCCTTGAGAATTGTGCCCGAGGCTTCAATTTATAGGCATCAGATGTGGGCCGGAACGTCCCGTTCTGGATTTGGAACGGCCCGTTCCGGATCCGAACGTTATGTTCAAATTACGCACCCTGGAACGGCCCGTTCTGAAAACGGAACGGCCCGTTCTGGTATTGGAACGGCCCGTTCCGGAATTGGAACGGCCCGTTCCAGTATTGGAACGGCCCGTTCCGGAATTGGATTTTTAGGCCATTGAGTTCCGGACTTGGGAACGGTCCGTTCCGGGCCACTAAAAAAAGTTAATTTGGGTATTTGGGCCCTCTGATGTCCTATCTTGTTTGTATGCCCCCCGGACGAAATTGGGTGTCTACAGCTGCCCCTCTTTACTTGTCCTTTGGAATAGTTGTGTTGCTTTTCCAAAGGCAAGTAAAGACGTAGACATTTCGTCCGGGTCTTCTTCTCGTCTCTATGTTGATGCTTCTACGTTGCTTCCCTTGGACAAATGTATTTGCTTGTATCCTCACCCTTTAGAGCAGTTGAGCATTGATTGCGTACTCTCTATTGGGTAACAAGGTTGACAAACTGTACACCTGATCTTCAGTCTTCGAGTAGAAGCTCCATTGTTTCTCTTTTGATAGTGAGGTGGAGATCCGGTTCTTCAACCTGCTGATGTTGAGTATTGTTGTGCCGGCCTCTCCAAACTTAATTGAGAAATTGGGTGTCTACACATACTATATTTTTAAGGATTTTTTTTTAAAATTTTATTAAAATCAGAGTCTAAATTGAGAATGACATATAATTTTAAGAACTAATTTAACCATTTACTCTAAAACTAATTCATAAAAAATGATGATTATTTTCTTTTTATATACATTAAAAAATAATTGATATCAAGTTGTTAAACTTAATGTACATAATAAAGCACAAAGTGTTGTTTTTTAAAATAAATATTGAATTCAAATTTTGTGTATGAAAAAAGTGTGGTTGAAAAACTAGACTCACTAAATCTTAGAAAAAAACTTAAGAGAACTAATGGATTCATCATATTAATAACATAGTTATCTAAAAAAAAAAATAAATAAAACTATAAACTGTAAACAAAACCGTGATAATGAGAATGTTAATGCGATAGAGCAATTTGTCATCATCGAAAATAGACTATGCCTTGCTTCTCCCCAACAGCATTAGATGTTTGATTGCAACCTTCATCTGCCCTCAAAGTCAAATTATCTTCCATTATCATGTTGGTTCCCATAATTAATAACATACTTCATTGCAGTGTAAAGGACCCATTGTTTATGAGTGTGTAAATACAGCATCAGTTAATTTTATAGGTGATTTAGATTAAAGGTTATTTAATACTTCTTCCTTCCATTCTAAAATAATTGCAATTTAAAAGTTTTACACAAATTCAGAATAACAATAAATAAATTATACTTTATATTTCATAATAAATGTCATCTATATTATTTTATACAGACAAAATAAACTGACAAATAGACGAAAAACATTAATAATGTTATAAAATTAATCTTGTTATTAATTTTCTTTGTTAGAAATGATGCAACATAATAATATTTTTACACGTGCAATGCACAAGTTAGATGTTTATTATATTATATAACAAAAATTCATAATGAATTATTATACAAGATTTAATTTTTCTAAAGTGAGGAGATTATACTTTAATTTTAGATTTTGTTATACATATATTTGATTTTATCACAATTCTCAACTGCTAATCTTTTAATTAACAATTGTGAGTGTACCTTATCTCTTAAAGTACATCCATTCAATTTAGAGAAGCTAAATCCTGCAAATAAATAATATATTTGAATATATAAATTATATTTAAATCAACATAAATAAATATTTTAGACATATAAGTCATATTTAAATTTACATAAATAGATATTTTAAACACATAAATTATATTTAAAATTTATGATAAATAATTTATATTATGATAAATATCTTATCTAATTATATATAATATTCTCATATCAAATTTAAAACCAGATATTAGTTATACAAAATATTAAGATCATATAGTAATATTGTCAATAAGATTTTAGTTAAATAATTTAAAATAATTAATGTTTCAATTATATTGTAATTAGTAAATAATTTATTCCAAAACTAATTAATTTTTTTATATTAATTATTAATAAAATTTAATAACTTTTAAATTAACAGTTAATTGGATTGATGAAATTCAACACACACCATGAGTTATTGAGCGGAATAACTTTACCAAAAGTTATTTTGTAAGTTATCTTAAATCAAACATATAAAATTCAAAAAATGTATTATTTTTGTTTTATTTTTTAATTATCAACCATTAATAAAATACTAACTTAAAATCTTATCTAATTATATCATAATATTTTCATATCAAATTTAAAACCAGTTCTTACATTTTTAACAAATATAAATTTTTCTGAAATATTCCATCAATAATATAGCTTTTCCTACAAAAATTTTCTCATCGAAAATATAAATTTTCTGACAGGTTTAATTTTGTTTTATAAGAAATCATCTTCGATTAATAAAACATTTTGTATATATGATTTAAGAGTAAAAGAATTTCAATTTAACGGTTGAATTTACAAAATTCACATTTAATATAAAGTTATTGAGCGGTGTAACACTTAGTAAAATTTACACCGATGTAATTATAACCCCCCTCATATATATATATATATATATATATATATATATATATATTAAATTAATGTGACTTTTACTAAGTATTACACCGCTCAATAACTTTATATTAAATGTGAATTTGGTAAATCCAACTGTTAGATTGAAAGTTCATATCTCTCATAGATTATATATACAAAACTTTATATTAATCCAAGATGATTTGATACTTCATTTTTATAAAACAAAATTGATGTAATATATTCATTTCAAAATACACTAAAATATAAACACTTTGATTACCTTCCAGTTTGTAACAGCCCAAAATCCCTGGGCCAGAGGCCCAATTGATTGCCTGGAATGGGCCGTTTCAAAAGTGAAACGGGCCGTTCTGAAATAAGATAAATGCCCAAAATTGGAGAAGCAAAGGGGCCGTTCTGGTTTGGAGAACGGGCCATTCTGGTTTGGAGAACGGGCCGTTCTAGTTTGGAGAACGGGCCGTTCTAGTTTGGAGAACGGGCCGTTCTGGTGGGAGAACGGGCCGTTCTGCTAGTTTTGAGAACGGGACGTTCTAGTTTTGGAATGGGCCGTTCCAGTTGAGAATTTTGCGTAGTTTCGAAGGGCCTAGAACGGCCGTTCCACTTTTAGAACGGGCCGTTCCGGTAGGTGAGTCTGAAATCCTATAAATAGCGCCCTCACCTCTCATTTTCACACATCTCTCATTCTCTCTTCCTATTATCTTCTGTTCTCTCTTCTTTCCCTCTTCTTCTCTCTGAAGACCAAGGGGCATTTAGAGGAGGAGACAAAGAGATCCCTGTTTAATTCAACTGCTGTTTATCCAGGTACGGGGGAAAAGAGAATTATTTATATGTAGAGTTACATGAGGGAATTGGGTAGAGGAATAGTCCCTTAGGATTATGAGTAATTTTATAATTATTTCTGTTTGGAGAATTATTAATCTTATATGATTCTGTATATATTTAGGACTACGAATATATGATTAATTGGTAAAAATGATGCTCTGGGAGAGAGAGCGAAATTATAGAAAAATGCCTGTAAGTTAGGTTGTGAAAAATTGGATGATTTCTGTTTGAGAAATTAATTACACCATTAGATTCCGTATGTGTTGAGGATTAGAAATATGTATTTAAATTGTAAGAATGATGATCCGGGAGAGAGAACGAAATTGTAGAAAAGTGCCTTTGAGCTAGGTTTTGGAACAATTGGGGGGTTTTACTGTTTATGTTGAAATTATATTAAATTGCTAATTCTATTAATTATTATATTAATTTATGAATATCATTGTTATATTATTTGATAAAAATTGATGATTTAAATGTGAATTGCTTGAGATGTATGAAACTCATTATTTTGGACTTATCTGATGCGTGTATGGAATTGAAATATGAGATGTTGTGTGAAATGTGAATGAGATGTGATTGTGGTTCTTCACACCTATGACTAGGGGTGAGCACGGCCCGAGATTGTTACATGGGTATCGTGACCTTGGTTAACATGTCAGGGGTGAGCACGACCCTAGGTTAGGGGTAACGTGACCTTGGCACAGTGTTATATCAGGGGTGAGCACGGCCCGAGTATGTTATATGAGTATCGTGACCTTGGTTAACATGTCAAGGGTGAGCACGACCCTAGGTTAGGGATAACGTGACCTTGACACAATGTTATATCAGGGGTGAGCACGACTCTGGATTGTTACGTGGGTATCGTGACCTTGAATAACATGTCGGGGGTGAGCACGACCCTGAGCTAGATATGCTACAGGGGAATCGTGACCTTGGCACAGTGTTATATCAGGGGTGAGCACGACCTTGGATTGTTAATTGGGTAGCGTGACCTTGGCATAGTGTGAAGTGCAAGATTTGTGATGAATGGTGTGATTGAGAATTATGACGTGATGACGATGCATGATTGATTGAAATATGATATGTTGAAATATTTATGAATATTAAGCTATAATGAGATAATATGTTGTGTTTTCTTATGGGCTATATATATAGATGTTTTCTTTTCTCACCGTATAATTTGTGGATGTTTTAGGTGAAGAAGATCCGGGCTATGAGTGACATCTAGAATGTCAACAGTTAATTTATGGGTATGCTATGATATTGTGACATCGGGGCAGAGGATTTCTAGGACATGAATTGTATTTGTATATGGAGTTGAACCTATTATTTTGAAAACATTTTGTAACTTCTTATGTTTTATTTTCCAACTTTCATTCTCAGACTATTTTAGATATTGAAGAATGTTTCTAAAGGTTTTTATGTGAACCCTTTTACCTATGTGGAAAAATTTATTTCCTTAGTTTATTTATATTATTACAATATATGTGTTGGGTTAGTAAGGGTGTCACACAGTTGTTGTTCAATTTTAACAAAATTTGATATACACTTATAAAGTGATATGAACTTTCAATTTAACGGTTGGATTTACAAAATTCACATTTAATATAAAGTTATTGAGCGACATAATACTTAGTAAAAGTTACACCGGTATAATTATAACCCCCTATATTATATATATATATATATATATATATATATATATATATATATATATATATATATATATATATACAGGGACGGATGCACGTTTGGAATAGTGGGGCACTTGCCCCCACTACTATTTGACATATACATAATTTTTTATCTAAAAAAATAATATATTTTAAAAATAAAAATTATATTCTAATAAAATAAAAATATAGATTCAAAAAATGTTTATTTATTTGACATCTGTCAAATTTTTGAAAGAAATTAATTCTTATGTGATAAAAAAAATTTCTTAATAATGAATTAATTTTTTAAAAAAGTTTAATTATAATATATATATGTATATATATATGTCTTAATATTCACATATATAATGTAATATATTAAAATAAATAATTTTTTGATAAAATAAAATTTGTACCATGCATGTTTATCTTTTATGTTTTTTATTTATTGTATACGTTGATTGAAAAAATCAAAATAGTAAAATTGTATATATTGATTAAAAAAATAAAAATAAGAAAAATCAGAAGATTTATGTTCCATTTAGGATTGTTATTATAAGATATATTTTAAAATAAATTATCATCTAAAAATATATATTAGATATTAAAAACATATTTATATCATAAATAAATTAAACATGATTTTTATAAAATTTAACATATTTATTTTTATATTTTTAATAGTGTTAAAAAGATGGACATTTAAAATAAAATTTATAAAATTTAACATTGTAAATTATTCAATAATATGTGATCTGATAACTTAAAAATTAAGTTATAAAATGATAATTATATTTATTTATATACTCTAACACATCTTACATACAAGATAAATTCATAAGTTTGTTGAAAGATAAATTTATATTCTAGTCACGATTTTGAAATTATATAAAGAAAAAAAATTGTGTACCTCATGTTAAAGGAAGTATATATAAAATTGTTAATAAAATATAAGTTCATTAAGATAATATATGTAATACCTTATTTTTTTATTATTATTATTATTTATTATTAAAATGGCATTTTCGTGAATTTTATAAAGGTATAGGGGTATTATTGTAATTATTGATGGCATTTTCGCAATTTTCAAAAAGTTTGAAGGGTGTTTTGGTAACTTGGAACGGGCCGTTCCAAAAGCAAAACGGGCCGTTCCAAGCTTTAAAATTTAACTAAAAATCTTGACTGAGAACGGGCTCAGAACGGCCGTTCCGACAAGGAGAACGGGCCGTTCTGATTGTGAAACGGGCCGTTCTAAAGGGAGAACAGGCCGTTTCAAAAGGAGTACGGGCCGTTCTGCTGGAAATTGGGAACGGGCCGTTCCGTATTTGGAACGGGCCGTTCCAGTTCAAAAATTTGCGTAGCTTTTTCGAGCCCAGAACGGGCGTTCCGCTTTTTGGAACGGCCGTACCGGGTAGAGGAGCCAGAATTGCTATAAATAGGGGCTTGGGGAGTTACGAAAATTCATACCTTGGGAAGAGAAAATCCTTAGAGAAAGAGGGAGGAAAGGAAAGGAGGAGAAAGAGGAAGAGGAATCCGGTAGAGGTGGTTCTGTCAGAATAAAGAAAAGAGGAGAAAGAGGAGGAGGTTCTGCTCAAATTTCGGTTCAGGATTATCCAAGTAAGGGAAGTTAGTTTTTGAAATTATTAATTGTTTGATGATTAATAATAAATGAATATTTTTGAACTGTGTCAAATTTTGTTGTTGAGTCGAGCTGAATTATATGTTGATTTTTAACAGTATTGTACTATAAGGATGTTGAACTGAGTTATGAGTAGTAAGTTGTGTTGAATACTACTTAGCTGTGTTGTATGCTGATTTGCTGTACTATATAATGCTGAGTTGTATGCTGATTATACCCACTTGAGGTGGTGTTGCTGGTGCTGTTGTTGCCGCTAAGTCGGTGTTGTTATAGCCACTAGAGTGGTGCTGTTGTTGCCGCTAAGTCGGTGTTGTTATAGCCACTAGAGTGGTGCTGTTGTTGCCGCTAAGTCGGTGTTGTTATAGCCACTAGAGTGGTGCTGTTGTTGCCGCTAAGTCGGTGTTGTTATAGCCACTAGAGTGGTGTTGTTGTTGTCGCTAAGTCGGTGTTGTTATAGCCACTAGAGTGGTGTTGTTGTTGCCGCTAAGTCGGTGTTGTTATAGCCACTAGAGTGGTGCTGTTGCTGCTACTAAGCAGTGTTGATATAACCGCATTACGGTGCTGATGTTGTTGAGCAATATAAGCTGTGCAGATGTGTTGATAATTATAACGATGAATTTAATTACATTGCTAATCCTTTACTAGTATGTTTTGATTTTTAAAGAATACTAGCTTACCCTTGCATGTTTTCCATGTGGTTGGAACTGCGATGATCATACTATGTATGGGAGCAGAGCAGAAATAGGTGGGCGTCTTGGGATGAGTCTCCGGCGGACTTTGGAGCTAATTTGCTTGTGTGGATATTTTGCTTGTAGCTACTTGGGATAGTAGCATTTGGTTGTAATTTTCCTTGGTACACTTTAACTCTAGTCAGACTGGAATCTTGTATATTTATATATTCTAGATCCTATATTTATATACTTGTTCTATCTGTCTGGTGTTTTAGTGTGCTATACCGTGTGTAGTGACCAGCCGGGTCGTTACACTTAATGGTATCAGAGCAGTTAGAGTCTAGTGGACACTCTTTGGGGGTAGTTCCTTTAGGCTTTTTGCTGTGTTAGCTCTGTGCTGTGTTGTTTTGCTGTGATGTCTGCTGTGCTGAAATTGTTGTGGTGATTTGTTGTGCTATTGATTTTGTGTGGCTTAGTTACTGTTTACTAAAGAAGTTGTTATCTTTGTAGAAGATGACTAGGACAAATGAGCAGATAGCCCGTGCCCTCGAGATGTTGGCCATGGCTATGCAACAACAAAATACCTATTTTGCTAGGATGGAGGTTGAGAGAGCTGCAGTTAGTGCAGCAAGACCTGCAGGGTCACAGGAGAGCCGTGATCTTGCTGAGTTCCGAAAGTGTAACCCTTCGCAGTTTACTGGAGATGGGGATTCAGAGGTAGCTGACCGCTGGATCCGTGAATTAGAGAAGATCTTTACCGTACTGGGATGTCCTCCAGAGAGGAGGTTAGCATATGCTGTGTACATGCTTGTGGGAGAGGCTGAGCATTGGTGGAGAGGCACCTATCAGATGCTTGTTGCTAGAGGAGTTACCGTTGACTGGGAGTGTTTCAGGACAGTGTTCATGGAGAAATACTTTCCTGACAGTGTAAGGCACGCCAAGGAGGTTGAATTTATGCGACTGCATCAGGGTGGGATGACAGTTTCTGAGTATGCGATAAAATTCGAGCACCTGGCCCGTTTTTATTCGCAGGTTATGCCTGAGGCTTGGAAATGCAGGAAATTTGCAGATGGATTGAGATATGAGCTGAAGAGGATGGTGGTGCCTATGGCCATCACGGAGTTCCCAGCCTTAGTGGAGAAGGCGAAGGTGGTTGAGCAGTTGGAAGGTGGCAACCGTACTGTAAGGACTATTGGGGGACCATATGGGTCCAAGAAAGGTGAGAGTCAGAGGAAACCATATGACAGGCCCCAACCACAGCGAGGGGGTTCTGTTTATAGGCAATCTTTCAGTGCTGCTAGTGGAGATAGACAGAGTGGAGGTGCCACTCTGAGATGTTTCAGGTGTGCTGGGCCCCACTTTATCAGGGACTGTCCGCACACGGAGAACCGTTGCTTCAGATGTCATCAGATGGGCCACGAATCGGCAAATTGTCCTACGGGGGATAGACCAGAGAGGAGCACTCAGAGGAGTAATGTACAGAGGGCTGATACTCAGAGGAGTGGTGCACAGAGAGCTGATACACAGAGGGGTGACAGACCTACTACTGCTGGTAGGGTATTTGCTTTGACGGGTGCTGAGGCTTCGACTTCTTCTGATCTTGTGAAGGGGAAGGGCAAGGCCGCTGGTAAGGATGTGATGATTCTATTTGACTCTGGTGCTACGCATTCATTTATATCATATGCATGTGCTGCTTTGTTGGGTGTGCCTGTGTGTGAGTTGGGGTTGAGACTACTTGTGTCGACGCCCGCTTCTACTTCTGTGATTGCTTCTGAATTGTGCGTGGGTTGTCCAGTTGTGGTGGATGAGAAGAAGTACAAGGTGAACTTGATTTGTTTACCTTTGGTGGATATTGACATAATCTTAGGGATGGATTGGTTGTCTGCCAATCGCATCCTTATAGACTGTGCCAATAGGCGGTTAATCTTCCCTCAAGAGGAGGATGAGCTATTGATCTCAGCTGTTCAAGCTGAGTCCTTGCTGAGGGATGGGGCAGAGTGCTGTCTTCTGCTTGCTACCACGAGTGTGGAGACCGAGAGGATCTTAGCTGGTATCGATGTGGTGAAGGAGTATGCCGAGGTGTTCCCTGACGAGGTGCCTGGGTTGCCTCCTGTTAGGGAGATGGAGTTCAGCATTGACCTGGTTCCAAGTGCGGGACCAGTGTCAGTAGCTCCCTATAGGATGGCTCCTGCTGAGCTGGCTGAGCTGAAATATCAGTTGGAAGACTTATTGGAAAAGCAGTTGGTGCGACCGAGTGTTTCGCCGTGGGGTGCTCCTGTGTTGTTGGTAAAGAAGAAGGATGGGGGTAGTCGACTGTGTGTTGATTACAGGCAGCTGAACAAATTGACCATTAAGAACAAATATCCACTTCCCCGGATAGATGACTTAATGGATCAATTGAGGGGCGCGACGGTGTTTTCTAAGATTGATTTGAGGTCAGGATATCACCAGATTAGGGTGAAGGAGGGTGACATACCGAAGACTGCTTTCAGGACTAGGTATGGTCACTATGAATATGTTGTGATGCCGTTCGGTGTGACCAACGCCCCCGCTGTGTTCATGGACTACATGAACAGGATCTTCCGGCCGTTCTTGGATAAATTCGTGGTAGTGTTTATTGATGATATCTTAGTTTATTCAAGGACCCCAGAGGAACATGGAGAGCACTTGAGGACAGTGTTGGAGATTTTGAAAGCGAAGCAATTGTATGCTAAGCTTTCAAAATGTGAGTTCTGGTTGGATGAGGTGAAGTTCTTGGGCCACGTGATTTCAGCTAAGGGGATTGCTGTTGATCCGGCTAAGGTGGAGTCGGTATTGCAGTGGGAACGCCCGAGGACTGTCACGGATATACGGAGCTTTGTGGGCTTAGCGGGTTACTATCGGAGGTTCATTGAAGGGTTCTCTAGGATAGTAGCGCCTCTGACCCAGTTGACGAGGAAGGAGCAGCCATTTATTTGGACAGATGCCTGTGAACGGAGCTTTGAGGAGTTGAAGAGAAGGTTGACTACTTCTCCTGTGTTGGTGTTACCGAATTCTGGTGAGCCTTTTGACATGTACTGTGATGCTTCTCATCAGGGTCTGGGGTGTGTGTTGATGCAAAACGAGAGAGTGGTGGCGTATGCTTCAAGGCAACTGAAGACTCATGAGAGGAACTATCCCACTCATGATCTGGAGTTAGCAGCTGTGGTGTTTGCCTTAAAGACTTGGAGGCATTACTTGTATGGAGCTCGATTCAGTGTCTTCAGTGATCACAAAAGTCTGAAGTATCTGTTTGATCAGAAGGAGCTGAACATGAGACAGAGGCGGTGGATGGAGTTTCTGAAGGATTTTGATTTTCAGTTGATGTATCATCCAGGCAAGGCCAATGTGGTGGCAGATGCGCTGAGTAGGAAATCCATCCACATGACAAGTATGATGATTAGAGAGCTGGAGTTGGTTGAGAAGTTCAGAGATTTGAATCTCTGTGTGGAGTTAGCTCAGGATCACATTAGTTGTGGGGCAGTTACCATAACTAATGAGTTCTTGAGGCAAGTTGGACTTAAGCAGTTGCAAGACACCGAACTGGTGAAGCTTCTTGGGATGTTGGGTACTGATAAAGCTGTAGGCTTTGAGCTGGGAGAGGATGGGATCTTAAGGTTCAGAGGCAGGATTTGCCTACCTCAGGATGCTGAGCTAAGGAGAGCTGTGCTAGAGGAAGGTCACAAGAGCAAACTTAGCATACATCCAGGTATGACTAAGATGTACCAAGACCTCAAGAAGACTTTCTGGTGGTCTGGTATGAAGAGAGAGATAGCTGAGTATGTGGCGGCCTGTTTAACCTGTCAGAAGGCAAAGGTTGAACATCAAAAGCCTAGTGGGTTAATGCAACAGATTGAGACTCCCGAGTGGAAATGGGATAGCATTACTATGGATTTCATCGTGGGGTTGCCTAGGTCATCTAGGAATAGTGATGCTATCTGGATGATTGTTGATCGGTTGACCAAGTGTGCGCATTTCTTGCCTGTCAACATCAAGTGGTCCTTAGAGAAGCTGACGCAGTTGTATATAAGGGAGATAGTTCGGTTGCACGGGGTACCTTCCAGTATTATTTCCGACCGAGATCCGAGGTTCACTTCCAGATTCTGGCAGAGTCTACACCGAGCTTTAGGCACAAAGCTGAAGCTGAGTTCTGCTTATCATCCACAGACGGATGGTCAGTCAGAGAGGACAATCCAGTCCTTGGAGGATCTGCTGAGGGCTTGTATGTTAGATCACTTGGGTAGTTGGGAGGAAGTATTACCGCTTGTGGAGTTTACTTACAATAACAGTTTCCATGCTAGTATTGGGATGGCGCCGTTTGAAGCCTTATATGGCAGGAGATGTAGGACTCCTCTGTGCTGGTATCAGGATGGTGAGTCACTGGTTGTGGGACCGGAGTTGATCCTACAGACTACTGAAAAGGTGAAGATGATTCAGGAGAAAATGAGGACTGCCCAGAGTAGGCAGAAATCATATGCTGACAAAAGGCGTAAGCCTTTAGAGTTTGCTGAGGGGGAACATGTGTTTCTGAAGGTGACTCCGACTTCTGGTGTGGGTAGAGCGCTGAAGACTCGGAAGTTAACACCAAGATTCGTGGGTCCCTATCAGATAATACAGCGTGTGGGTCCGGTTGCTTATCGGTTGGCTTTGCCACCGTCTCTTTCAAACCTACACGATGTATTTCATGTGTCCCAGTTGAGGAAGTATGTTCATGACCCGAGTCATGTGGTGGAGATGGATGAGGTGCAGGTGAAGGAGAATCTGACTTATGAAAAGAAACCGGTAGCTATAATTGATCATAAGTTGAAGGAGCTTCGTGGCAAGTCCATAAAATTGGTGAAAATTCTTTGGGATGCAACTACGGGTGAGGCAACTTGGGAAGTAGAAAGTCAGTTCAGTGAACAGTACCCATATCTCTTCTAAGTAAGTGAATTTTCGAGGACGAAAATTTTTGTTGTTGGGGAGAATTGTAATACCTTATTTTTTTATTATTATTATTATTTATTATTAAAATGGCATTTTCGTGAATTTTATAAAGGTATAGGGGTATTATTGTAATTATTGATGGCATTTTCGCAATTTTCAAAAAGTTTGAAGGGTGTTTTGGTAACTTGGAACGGGCCGTTCCAAAAGCAAAACGGGCCGTTCCAAGCTTTAAAATTTAACTAAAAATCTTGACTGAGAACGGGCTCAGAACGGCCGTTCCGACAAGGAGAACGGGCCGTTCTGATTGTGAAACGGGCCGTTCTAAAGGGAGAACAGGCCGTTTCAAAAGGAGTACGGGCCGTTCTGCTGGAAATTGGGAACGGGCCGTTCCGTATTTGGAACGGGCCGTTCCAGTTCAAAAATTTGTGTAGCTTTTTCGAGCCCAGAACGGGCGTTCCGCTTTTTGGAACGGCCGTACCGGGTAGAGGAGCCAGAATTGCTATAAATAGGGGCTTGGGGAGTTACGAAAATTCATACCTTGGGAAGAGAAAATCCTTAGAGAAAGAGGGAGGAAAGGAAAGGAGGAGAAAGAGGAAGAGGAATCCGGTAGAGGTGGTTCTGTCAGAATAAAGAAAAGAGGAGAAAGAGGAGGAGGTTCTGCTCAAATTTCGGTTCAGGATTATCCAAGTAAGGGAAGTTAGTTTTTGAAATTATTAATTGTTTGATGATTAATAATAAATGAATATTTTTGAACTGTGTCAAATTTTGTTGTTGAGTCGAGCTGAATTATATGTTGATTTTTAACAGTATTGTACTATAAGGATGTTGAACTGAGTTATGAGTAGTAAGTTGTGTTGAATACTACTTAGCTGTGTTGTATGCTGATTTGCTGTACTATATAATGCTGAGTTGTATGCTGATTATACCCACTTGAGGTGGTGTTGCTGGTGCTGTTGTTGCCGCTAAGTCGGTGTTGTTATAGCCACTAGAGTGGTGCTGTTGTTGCCGCTAAGTCGGTGTTGTTATAGCCACTAGAGTGGTGCTGTTGTTGCCGCTAAGTCGGTGTTGTTATAGCCACTAGAGTGGTGCTGTTGTTGCCGCTAAGTCGGTGTTGTTATAGCCACTAGAGTGGTGTTGTTGTTGCCGCTAAGTCGGTGTTGTTATAGCCACTAGAGTGGTGTTGTTGTTGCCGCTAAGTCGGTGTTGTTATAGCCACTAGAGTGGTGCTGTTGCTGCTACTAAGCAGTGTTGATATAACCGCATTACGGTGCTGATGTTGTTGAGCAATATAAGCTGTGCAGATGTGTTGATAATTATAACGATGAATTTAATTACATTGCTAATCCTTTACTAGTATGTTTTGATTTTTAAAGAATACTAGCTTACCCTTGCATGTTTTCCATGTGGTTGGAACTGCGATGATCATACTATGTATGGGAGCAGAGCAGAAATAGGTGGGCGTCTTGGGATGAGTCTCCGGCGGACTTTGGAGCTAATTTGCTTGTGTGGATATTTTGCTTGTAGCTACTTGGGATAGTAGCATTTGGTTGTAATTTTCCTTGGTACACTTTAACTCTAGTCAGACTGGAATCTTGTATATTTATATATTCTAGATCCTATATTTATATACTTGTTCTATCTGTCTGGTGTTTTAGTGTGCTATACCGTGTGTAGTGACCAGCCGGGTCGTTACAATATACATAATACTTAAAAAAAAACTTTTAAATTCTAATAAAAAAATTTATTTTGTAGATTGCGAGGTTTATAATAAATCTTCGCAATGCTAAAAAGTTTGTGGCGGTTTATCACTAACTGTCGCAATGTTAAAAAAAATTTGCGACGATTTATGATTAACTGTCGCAATGTTAAACAATTTTGCGACTGTTTTGAAAAACTGTCGTATGAAGGGTCGTAATATCAAAGCGACAACGGTTTCTAGATAACCGTCGTAATTTGTCCGTCGCAATTTATCATTTTCCTTGTAGTGATAGGGGATCACACCAGATGTGATTTCCTTCCAAAGACTCACGACCTTGCATGTGCCGGGTGAAAGGTGTGTCTCATTGGACGTGATTCTTTATCTAAACCTACTTCTTATGTATGTGTATGTGCAGGTGGTTTGTGTATATATATAAGTGATTGTGATAAGTGAAAGTGATACATGATGAAAATTGTGAAGAGATAAGGTGATAAGTGATAAAGTGTGATGTGTTATGAATGATATGTGGTAAGTGAATTTGTGTAGTAATGCATTGAATTTTGAATGTCATGCATCATGTGCATTTGTGTTTTGTGATAGGTATGCAGAATACACTACTAGGGAAGGTTCCCATGTGTAAAAGCTTGGAAATAAGTCCTTGAGGATACTTTGGCTTGGGAAGCCCCAACTTCCCCCATTGTGTGCATATGGCATATTTTGCACGGTTTAGCTATCCCGATGAGACCCTAGTAATATATATCCTTCTAATGAGAGTGTTGTGATGAATTGACCCGACATGTACTCCTATACCACTCAACCTTTAGGTAGGGAAAAATGTTTTTACTAGCACCACATGTATATAGATTAGGAGAGTATAGTCTACGAACGTACAATCATAACATTTTGCTTGTGTTTAAATTGTATTTTGATTGATATCGTAATGGAATGAGATATAAACTGAGTTGAAACAATTGTATGGATTGATGATGAGTTTAATTATTGGTTTTATATATAATGTTTGTGTGTGACTACCCAACCTTATTTTACATCAATAACCGGAGTAAGATATGTTCTCACTCCCATATTTTTTATCTGTGGATGTTTATTTGTGGTTGCAGGAAGTTTCCTTTTTGGAGGGGTCTAGTTGATTGAAGGGAGAGCTTAGATACTTGTGATATCGAAGATATTGAATTATGTTTCATGTTTTTTGTTTTAGGAATTTTAGTTTACTTTCCTAAAAATGTATTTTCCTTAAAGTTTGTAATAACTATACATTGGTTTGGTTTATTTGAATTTTGAATATGATACTCTTTACTTTAGTTTAAATTTATTTAGGTATAATATATTTTTTTTATAATTATTATTATATGATGCATGTAGAGTAGAAAGTGTCACATTGTTGATACATTTAAGAAAACATTTTATTTGATTTAGATCTAAAGTTGAGAAAATTCTAACGTATGAACCAAATCTTAGGTGGGGTTTCCACATCGATCTATGATCTGACTAGAGGGAGGGATCCTTAGTAAAACGATTTGTGAACTATGTTTGAATAAAATGATTTATATGATTTGAGTCATAGATTGAAAGAGCCAAAAATTTCTTGTCGGCTATCATGTACATTGGTGGGGAAGAGATATAATTAGGTGGAACATTATAGCTTCTCATTAATGGATCTATCTACCTTGGTCATGAAGCACCATAGCTAGTGTTTCTATTTTGTTAGTAAAGCAACAAGGATATTCACTCTTAATCAAGTGGTTTTTTCCATAGTTTTAAAAACTGGACCGGTCATCGAACCGGTTAAGGTACTGGGTCAGTGGGTCAAAGGTTGAACCGGTGGGTCACTAGTTGAACCGCATGACTCGGTTTTTATTTATTTTTATTAAAAAAATATTCATATTAAATATATTTTATACTTATAAATTTTAATAAATTTATATCTTATTTTAAATTTCAATTTTTCTATCTTATTTAAAATTATTTTTATTTTTATTTTGTAAAAAATATATAAAAAATTACATATTAAACTGTATATTAATACAAATTAAAAATATAAATAATATGTACATATATAATATGCTTGCAATTGATATCACAAAATAATATATGTAATATTTACATATATATTATATTATTAAATATATAATATAAAATTAATAATATACTATAAAAGTTATTTAAGTTGTATATTATATAAACAAATACATTAGAACAAGTAGTTATTGTTATATTTAATAAGAATCTTTGTTCTTCTATTAAAAGATTCAATTTTCATTATTATTTTTGTGGTTTATGGTCCCTTAAAAAATAAAAAAAATAAAAAAATAAAAAAATAAAAAAAAGTGGTTGAACCGGTTTGACCCACCGGTTCACCGGTTGAACCGGAAAATTGACCGGTTCAATCCGGTTTGAAACGGGTCGACTGCATAACCGATCCAACTTAAGGTTCGGACCGGCTGGACCATCGGTTCCCGGTCCAACCGGTCCGACCGGCCGGTTCGGTCCAGTTTTTTAAACACTGGTTTTTTCCCTTACCATAGATATTCTTTATATTATTATATTAGAGACTAATTTCATTTATAATATTATAATTATTATTAACTTGACAAGTTTTTATATAAAAAATTATATATAAATTTTTCACAAAATATCATCTTTTCAATGTGTGAATATAAAATGTTTATCCATTATACTAATTTATCAAATTTCTCAATCAATTGATTGATATCGATAATAATAAGTATTTTAGTTAGTGGGTATTCTAGTGTAAATATAGTATTAGCCAATAGGCAAGAGCCACAAATAGGTTTTAAGTAAATGCTACCTTTAAGATATTCATGGGTGGATTGGTCCTACAATAACATAAGAGTAAAGAATGTTGTAATTTCTTAATTTCGTCATCACAATCACTATATATTAAAACTGTCCAACCTCGAGACATATGCCAACTATTTGTGCATCGTTATCTAGTTTTTGATTTTTATTTTGTGGTGTTATTATTGGACACTTGGACCGATAATTTTTTTCTCCGTGCTGTACAAGGGCACTATATTTGTAATTAAATATTATTAAAAACAAATTATTAATATATTTAAATAATTAAAAGATATATAATATATAAATGAAAATTCAAAATTTAGTATTACCATTGTAATTTTGATGAATAAAAATAAATTAAAAGACAAATACTTCTCATGAATACTTCATTTCTCTCTTATGTGTACATATATAAATTCTTAAATTAATTTCATATCTTTCTATTAATTAATGTTTTTTTTTTATATAAATTTTCTTGCTATGTCATAAAAATATATATTAAATAAAAATAGATATATTTAATATTTTAAGAATATAAAACAAATTTAGTACTTATTATATTAAAGAAGGAAAAAGAGTTAGTAGGAAAAAGTTTTCTGAAGCACAAGTTGGTGGTGATTCACTTTTGATACTTTTTGACAATCTTGATCTGAAGAATTTTTCATACGACAAGTATTGCACACAAAATTTCTCGCAAAATAAATTGTTTCCATAATTTATGAATATAAAGTGTCTAATCACTAGGTTAATCCATTAGTAAGCTAACCAAATCTTTTTATGTCTTCAACTTTTGTTTGTTGTCCACATACCGATAATTAACAATGTTAAAACTTAAGATGTTATACCTATTATTCCAATTTTTCTAGGTAGAACATAGTGTTTCTAAAAAAAATTCAAACTACAATGTTTTAGATTTTATTTTTAGAATATCTGCTTAAGTTACTATACTATCAAGTAATAGTTCGTAAAGTTATGAAAGCATTTTACAAAGGAACGGCACTATGCAATATTGTCAAAACAGTTAACAGCTCCATATTTGAAGATCAAAATTTTGATACCATATATAATATAGTATTTAATTACATTTCTTTCTTGTTATTATTTTTAGACGTTAATATACTTTTAGCTTCTATAAAATATTAAAATTTGTTGGTGGTCCTTTTAAAATTTGTTTAAGTCTCATCTCTCAAAACATGAAATTGTTGTTTTCGAATATTCCTAATGATCACTAGTGCAAAAAAAAAAATTTTATAGCGGATTTTTACATCGAATATTAAACAACCAATGTAAGAAAAACGTAGTGACATATTTTTGTGATTTATGTGAACCTTTTACATCTATTATATTTGAACATATATAAGAATTATTTTTAACACTATTTCTATCCGATATAAACAGTTATTTTACATGCTTGAATTTTAACCAATATAAAAAATTATCTTTGGACATGTTGTTCGATTCGACATGTTGGTTTCATGATTTGTTGATGAGATAGTTGTTTCGGAGAGTGAGGGATGAAGTGTGGATGCTTCTTCCCTAGCTAGCTCCTTGTTGGTGGTAGTTTGGTCTTTTTTTTTTTTTTTTTTTTTTTTCCTTAATCTTATTTTTTACATTGTTTATTCAGATAACTGTTGTAAAAGTAAAAGGTATTTTTATTTTTATTTTTTATATTGGATCAATATATCTTATATCACCGAACATATGAGAAACACACAACCAATATAAAATGTCAAATTTAACTAACATAAAAAGTCTAAAATGTCACATTTAACTAACATAAAAAGTCTCCCGAGAAATAGTGACCACTATATAACATTCATTATGTGTATAACTAAAAATTTAATGACTATCTCATGCAGTCTCATTAGTTTTACAATATTATGTTAATATGCAAAAATTTTATTAAAAATATTTAGATAATTAAATTGAATGTTATTTATTTAATTTAAAATGATTATTAAGAGCTAAACATACTAATTTTAGAAAAATAAAAGTTCAGGAGATATTTTGTAAAGATTAAAATTCAAATTATCTTATTTTATAGAGACTAAAAATAATAATTTTAAATAGATAAAAAAATAATATTTTTTACAGAAATAAAAATAAAAACTTATTTTAGAACTAAAATTTTATTTAAGTTTTTATTTGTATTTGCAAAAAATAATATAACAAAATCTGGTGAAATAACTTTTTTTTTTCTGTTAACTTTTTATATTCTACAAATTTTTCCAGTAATTAATTGGAAGTGTAGTAGCTTTGTATAAAAGGAAGGAAAATTCTAACATATATGAAGCATATTATATATCATACTAAATAAATGTATTCTCTCAGGTGATTTATTTGTTTTTAAATAATATAAATGTTTAATTATATTTTTAGTTTCTTTATTTATTTTAATATTTAATTTAGCATTATTATTTTTAAACGATTCAATATGACTTTTTAATTTTAAGAAAATGTTTAATGTTATTTTTTTTTCTACAAATTGACATTAATGACATTAACAAAATTAGACAAAATGACAACATTAAATATTTTAAAAAATAAAGATCAAATTGAACATTTTAAAAATAGTAAGATATTGAATATTTTAAAAATAATGAGATCAAATAGAATAATAATTAACAAAATAATTTAAACCTATGTGAAATATTAAAACTAAGTGTTAGGAGTGATAGATAAATTTTTATTCAATTTGCTCTCTCTATTTTTGGAATGTTCAATTTGATCACCTAATTTTTTTAAAAAATGTTCAATATGACCTTCCGTTCAATCTCATTAATATCATTAATTTCAAGTTGAACAGAATGACAACATTGAAATTAAAAAAAAAAAATGGATTCCTTAAAAAAATATCAAAAATCAAATTGAAATATTTAAAAGTAGAGAAACCAAATTGAATCCTAAAAATATATATAGGAGCAAAAACATAATTTAACCTAATATAAATCATAGATCTATTATTTTAAATTGAATGGTTGAGATTCTAGGAATTAATTTACAATAATGCCCTTATATAAAATAGTTAGATGGTTAATGTTAGAAGGATCTCAAAAGTTTATTGTGATATTTTTTCATTATAGCTCTGAAGTGATTTGTACGAAGAATCAATCTAAGTAGGCGATGTGGTTGTTTAGAGTTTTGTATGTTGTGATAGAGAGAGTTAAGGGAATGGTCTAGTCTCCCTAGAAGGAGCAATGCAACAGTTATGTACCACTACTATAGTAGTTTAGGGTTTCCTATGTGGTGATGGGTGATGAATCAAATCAATGATGAAGCAATTTAAAGGACTAGTCTCTTTCGAATAAGTGATGCAACGATTGTTTCTATACATGTGATATCTCATTTTTCATAAATAAAATAAAATAAATGTTTAAAAAAATAATTATATTTTCTATCTTAATTTAATTACTTGAGTTAGTAATATAATTAAAACCCTTTTCAATAAATAAAAAAAGGGTTGTAGGTGAAGAAAGAAGATTTGGGTTGGATGCTTTAACTTATTTGTGACACCTTCTCCTCCAAATACTTATGCTTAAAATACTAATGGAACAAAAAAACCTTACCTAACTAAAACTTGATTTGAAATAAATAAATAGTCATAAAATACCTCTAGGTATAAAGGTAGGGATGTAAAAAAATCTATACCAGTGGATATCTGTGGATAAAATCCACTATGGGTAGAAAATGAATGTTGTAAATGGGTATCCGCGAGTGACAATCTGACAAAGACTCGAGTATTTTCTATACTCACATGTTAATGGTGGGGGTGAGTATCATAGTATCCATATTCGCTAATATTCAATTATATAATTACATATTAAGTTTGTTTAAATTAATAAGAATTAAGTACTTTAACAATTAAATTTAGTTTTTAAATTGAAGAATCTTGATTAATAAAACGATATATAACATTTGAATAATTTAAAATTTTGACTTTTAAACTATTATTTTTTGAAGAGATTATTGGAATAAATAGAAATTATTATTATTATTTTATAAAAAAAACATTTATTATTTTTAAATAAATATTCATGAATACATGCAAATATTAAAAAATACATGGGTACTCACTTAATGGATACCTACACAAATATTTGGATGGATACGAAACGAATATTTGTCCAACGAGACAGGTAACAAAAGGCTACTACTCGTACCCACCCCATCCCATTGGCATCCTTAGATAAAAGATTCATATTTGGCTTAAAATATAACAAATTCAAAAACATAAATGTCTCTAAAATAATGACTAGACCATAGTGGCCGTCCAAAATAATACATGAATTCAATGACTAACATAATTCCTAAACAAGATGAAATAAACTAAGTAAACAAAATAGAAATCGCAAAATTATGAACCTTGATGTCACATCCTATAAGAGTTTCACCCTTAAACATGTTATGGCCTGAGCCTCAAGATTAGCATCATCATCCCGATGATCTTCTTGCAAAACAACATACATAAGAACAAGTAAAACAAGGGAATAAGATAAGTCTCACTCTGGCTCCTTGTGTGAGATAAGGTTGAGAAGCCACACACAAAACATAACATACAACATATAAAATTAATATCGAGAATGTAAAAAATATATCAGAATTACCAAAATATAAGGACGTGTCAAAACACATAATCATGAGCAATTAAGTTTACACACTTAATGTAATTGGACACAGACTTATCTTGATCTACATGCATGTGACATCATTAAAACTCATGTACAATTTCTCGAAGGTTAATACCCATGTATGATTTGCTCGAAGGCCAATAATCATGTGTGGTTGTCTGAAGGCTAATACTCATGTATGGTTACCTAAAGGCTAATACTCGTGTAGTTGCCTAAAGGCTAATACTCATGTATAGTCGCTCGAAGGCTAATACTCATGTATGATTTCCTAAAGACTAATACTCATGTACAGTTTTAAAATATTTTATACACACAGTGTATGTCACACATACAAAACTCTAGGTAGCACTTCATCTCATGGACTCATCACATACTCATCATGTCATTCATAGACTATATCTTCACCATGTCATTCTCATGTAACACATTATCATCATCTTACATCTCATCATTCACCAAAATGTCAAATATTGCACACAACATTCTCAAGTCAAGTATCAACATTTCATATCATACACATATCATATTTCACACAAGCACAAAATCCCAAACATAAGGTCTTACAAACATAATTTCATACCTTCATCATAACCCACTCATAACTCATTCACAATTATCCCATCTCATACTTTCTCTTTCTTAGCTATTGATATAAGTATCACAAATTATTCTCAAGATTGAGTGCTTAAAGGATTAGACAACTCACCCTTACAACTCACAAACTATCTCATCTTTTATTAAGTTTCAAAGACATCATGTAGTCTAAATGTGACATCTATAGTTATACATTTGCTACCAAGTTGATATTTATCTTGTTGGAATGCTAAGACAATTATCTATAATTCTTATGTTGACCTCAAGTTTTGATCTTATCAATTACTATGCTTAAAATTATAAAAATTGTGATATTTGCTCTTAACCCTAACCACTCAATCTTTGTTCACTAAAATGATCATAATTTTAGTTCTAGACCTTCTTTTTGAATAATTCCAATCACTTTTAAAGTTAACATATAGGGTTACAACATTCATTAAAACCATAAAAGCGAATTCGACCGCCTACTCCTTTAAGTGAGCTGATCATTCGCTTAAGCAAAAGTTAGTTCACTTGAGCAACCTAAAGTTTGCTTGAGCTAGCTGCTACCTAAAGCTCTTTGCCATGTGAGGTCGCTTGAGCGAGCCATGACAATTTGAAACATTATATTATACACTTTATAGGTTTATAACTTTCTCTCACACCATTCCTTAACACTTTCCATCCAAATCCAATAAGGAAGATCTTTAATTAAAGCCAATTATTATACAATTAAGTCATCAATTAAATATCCTTACATCCAAAACATTATTCTTACTTACTAATTCACTTTAGTCTTTCCTTTAGAGTTCCTATAGAAACCACAAACACTCACAGATTAATGATTAAAACAAATAACATGAAATCAATTACACATATTGTTGAGATTGATGAGATCACCTCTGAAGTTTGAAGAGTTTTGATGATAACAAATGTGTACCAAGGACATCAACACCAAAGAAGGCAAAAACAAAGTCAAAGGAAAATGCTATGTAATAGAAGTAGTTTATAGTGTATAAAATTGTTTTGATTGAGTTTATCTTTTGTGTGTGTTGTGTGCATAAGCTAAATCTTTATCTAATCTGATTAGGGAGTGTATGATGATGAGTTTAAAGGTTAAAAATTTATTTTGAGACTTAAAACAAAGTTTTGAAAACTAACTCTAAATAATCGATTATCATTAAATATAATTGATTATTCCAGCAACAGGCAAAAAGGAATGCCTTGCTATAATAATCGATTATTTGAAATACAAATTCACATATTTCAAGATAAAATTGGGATTTATCCCTCACAATATACATGAACAAACAAGAAATTGGTGGTCAATCTCTTTACCCCACATATATATCACACTCTAGAATGTGACTACTCACTCTCCCTTACCTCAATATACACTTGATGATGAATGAGGATCTCATAGATTGACTCCTATAGCTTTTGCATTCTCTTCTTAGAGGTCTTAGGTTTAAGAGAAAAGAAACATAGGGTGAGAAGAAGAACGCAAAACTGATTAGTTTTCTAAAAATCTCCCTTTTTAAAATAAAAATCTTGTTTTCTTAGCAAATAAAATAGAATATGATTAAGCATAATAAAAAAAAACATATCTCCCAATTAACTTATATCATTCACATATATTTTCACAAACCAAAAATAGTTAAATAAAACCCACAATTAATTATTTAAAGGGCTCTATGTTGTTTTCTAAAACACATTTAATTAAATTAAAAAAACATTTTATTATTTTAAGAAAACTTCGGGTGTTACATCTCTCTCCCTTTTAAAAAATTGGTCCTTAAAATTTGATAGTTATAAAATAGAGATAGATTTGAAAAACTAGCGAATAGGACCTGAAAACTCAACACAACAAGCTCAAAGATTCCCCTTGCAGTCTTCAATATTCGACATGTAAGCATTGATCAACACTTCTTACATAAGTAAGAAGTAAGTAAAGAGCGACAAATAAATAATAAGAAAACTAAAGAATCTAACTCGACAAATAAACTTGTCACACTAAGTGCACAAGCAACATAACAAGCACATAACACACTCAAAGTACACACTAAATCATGCAGCGTCACAATAACACAAACATCCAATTTGAATCAACCTAACTCTAATACCACTAAATGTGACATTGTCTATCATGCATACTCATATTCATAAATACTAATGGAACAAAAGAACATTGCCTAAATAAAACTTAATTTGAAATAAATAAATAATCACTAAATTCCTCTAAGGATACATGGTTCAAATTTGGTTTCAAAACATAACAAGTTCAAAACATAAATATCTCCAAAATAATGACTACATAATAGTGGTCGTCTAAAACAATACATGATTTTAAGAACTAACATCAATTGTAAACAAGATGAAATAAAATAAGTAAACACAATAGCAATCCCTAAACTATGAACCCTAATGTCACATTCTATCAAAGTTTCACCCATAATCACGTTAAGGCCTAAGCCTTAGCATTAACATCATCATCCTAATGATACTCCTACAAAATCCTAAACCCTAAACTATGAATCTTAATGTTACATCCTATCAAAGCTTCACCCATAATCACATTAAGGCCTCAGCCTTAGCATTAACATCATCATCTTAATGATACCCTTGCAAAACATACATAAGATCAACAAGTAAAGTAAAGGAGTGAGTACATTACACTCTTGTTCCTAGTGCGAGATAAGGTCATGAAGCCATATAACATAGCATACAACATATATAATTAATATTGAGAATGTAAGAAATGTATCAAAGTTACCAAAATAATAAGGACGTATCAAAACACATAATCATGAACAGTTACAATTTACACACTTAATACAATTAGACACAAACTTATCTAGATCTACATGCATTTGGCGCTAGTAAAATTCATCTATGTTTTCCTAGAGGCTAATACTCATGTGTTGTTACTTGAAGGCTAATACTCATGTGTTGTTGCTTGAAGGCTAATACTCATGTGTGATTGCTTGAAGACTAATACTCACGTGTGATTGCTTGAAGGCTAATACTCCTGTATAGTTGTCCGAATGGTAATACTCATGTATAGCTACATGAAGGCTAATATTCTTGTATGGTTGAATAAAGGCTAATGCTCATGTATAGTTGCCCAAAGGCTAATACTCATATATAGTTACCCAAAGGCTAATGCTCATGTGCAATAGACTAAAGGAAAATAATCATGTACAGTTGTCTAAAGGCTAATTATTATGTACCGTTGCCAAAAGGCTTATTAAAAACAAAAAAAATAAGGGTTTTCTTTATGTGTTTTTCTAAACCTTAAGAATACCTGTAGAAGAGAACCTAGACAAAGTCGTCAAAGAAAGTACGGTGGTGGATAAGGCTAAGGAGAATGGGAAGTGAGGATATCAAATTCATCACTTGAGGTAAAAGGTAGTGAGGATATCAAATTCATGGGCACGTTTGAAGGGTATGGGAAGTGAGGCAACCCCTAAGCCTCATAGGTTGTTGATTTTAATCTTGCAAGGTGCATATTTTTATAATTTGATATTGATTTATTGCCTTGTCTCATGATTTTGTAAATTATGATGATGAGTTATACTGCTTTGTATACAAGTGGATAAAGTTGTATGTATGATTTGAGTGTTTTGGTGTGGCTTGATTGATTCTAAAAATCTTTGTATGAACATGTTTTAATATTTAGGTGACTTATCTTTGTTGGAAAGTAAACATTTGAAGCTACAATTTAGACTCAAAAATCACATGCAAATATTAAGAAATGACTAAGTTATGTGAGTCACAAGATAAGTGTCATGTTCTTTGTGAAAAAACAATTTTCTAAAAATATAAGCCTTGCTAGAACCCTTAAATGACCAAATTAAGTTTCGTGGTTTTCATAGAAGTCATAGCCTTAGATATTAGATTTCCAATGGTGTTGGAATCACCCAAAAAAGAGGTCCATACCTCAAATTATGATCAAATTAATGAGTGAATGTCAAGTTGTCAAAATTAAGCTGAAATACCATGATTTTGTAATTTTTTTTTAAAATAGTAGAGTGTAAAATTAACTTTTGAGGTCAAAATAGAAGTTGTATATAATTATCTTACATAATGTTCAATTTGATAGCATAGGTATAACTCTAAATATCGCATTTAGATCACATGATGTCATAAAATCTTAAGATAAAAAGAGATAATTTGTGAGTTGTTTTATTCTTTAAGTTCCTATATGTGATATGAGATGGTTGCGCATTATATGATGTGGGTTGATGTTTGAATCGAGAATGTTGCATTCAACGATAAGAATTAGTGATGATGAGAGTATGAGTAATGATAATGTATAATACTATGATGTGTGATGATGATTGACGATGATGATGTTTGAGGTTCAATGATGTTATGATGTGTTATGATGTTATGATGGAGATGTTATGATAATGATGTTATAATGATGAATATAATATGTGATGAACGAATAATGAGGATATATATAGTGATGATATATGTATGAAATGGTGTTGATGACAACATAATGTATAAGGTGATGTTGATGGTGGTGATGTTGATGAGATGTGTAAGTCCATTGCGATTGACAATGATAGGCTCTAAGTAGGACTTGGTATGTTTTAGAGAAGTTTAGACTACGATTTGGCAAAATTACCAAGTGGACATTGCATTTGTTTTGGTGTGGTATTGTTGTGTGTAGAGTTCATACATTCATACTTTGTTTACAAGATAATGTAAATCTATGCATGAGGGTTTCTATGATCATCTACCTAGACCTTGAGGGTGTTAGGTAGGGAGCTTCTAATGGGGGTGTTAGGTAACCATGGTTGACTATAACGCTTCAAATGGATCCTTATAAATATCCCTTAGTTGAGAGTGCATTGAAGGGGTCACTCAATGTGTGATGATTCCATCCCATGACTCCTAAACTGCCTTGAGTTGGTGATGATCGAGGAGAATGGTACTATATGCATATAGAGTCAAGTATATGCAGTTGCATGAGCCTCTATATTATAATTGACATTTATTGGATTAAATGAATGGTTGTTGTTGATGATGGATGTACATGGAGTGATTGGTGTTGTCGAGATGAGGGTGCCTTGGATGTTGGATATATGTGTGTGTGTGTGTGTGTATGTATTGGTGATGTTTAATTATGAATGTTTATCATGTTAGTACTATTCATATGCCTTGTATGTGTGGTTGTTGTTTTCTTTGGATTGATCATCATTTGTAGGAGAAGAGTAAGTATATGAGGCTGAGTATGATGTATATGAAGCTTAATGCTTTAGTGGTTGTTTTTGGGTTTTCATATGATAGTGTGACATCGAGGTTAGATGATCTCGCTTTATTTTCCTTATTTATGGATTGGGTTTTTTGATATATCTTTATCATGTTTGATCTTAAAAGTTTTATAGAAAATGCCAGTTTATACTTTGTTTTTTTCTAAACTTATATCGATATTTATTTTTCTTTTTATGTTAAAGAGTTTTATATTCAACAAACTATGAATCCTTTACTTGGTGGATTATTTTAGACACCTTTTAATTAAAAATATTTGTTAATTAAAATTTTTTATTTAAAATATATTTGAGGTAGAAGTGTGTCCCACTACATACTTGGGTATTTATACCAAGTAAAATGTTTGCTTTATTGTGATATGACAACATCGTGACTATTCAAGGAAATACCCACTTGTGAAGGTTTCAGGTGATCGCTACTCAACATCGACATTGCCTTCAGTATGGTGCATTCCCTTCAATATTTTGATTGAACCTTCTGAGCCAAATTTTGGGTTCAAAGTATGTATGTTGTGTTGTTTTATTTATGATAGTATTATAAAGATATTAATTTGTTGATCAATTAAGAAGAGGAAATGTTTTTGTTTACACGTAGAAAACACACAGTGCTCACTTCGAAAAAACCAATGCTAGCTCAACAAAACACACAAAGTCTCTTGAAACACCACTACTTATAATATTTCCCTTGAAGAAACTTTCAACGTATTAGGGTTCAAAAATATCACATTAATGTTCTTTTTTTTTTTTTAATAAATTTCATGTGGAAGGCTATTTTGGTAACTGACAACATCAATATTTGTATCAAATGAATTTTAGAATTTTAAAATTTTATTTGAAAACGTTAAGTGTAGATTAAAATAATTATTATCCTTGTTTACACCGCCTTATTGATGAGCCACTACAAAAATTATTCACAGTAGATGCACCGTAAAAGGAAATCCTTTTTTTTTCTCTAATTGTAAATGGAGAAACCGATATACGTACTATAATTGTGTAAGTTTAGGGTCTTAGCCACCCTAAATTCTAGCAAAGATTTTCCTTTTTGCTCCCATCTTTTCAAGTGTAACACTTATTATTATTATTATTATTATTATTATTTATTGATGTATTATGTATTTTCTTTAAAATTTGAAGGCTTGGAATCACATAGAATCAACCACACTATGATCTATTTTTTTATATTGATTTTTATTCTACATGAATGATGCCAAATTGTCTATCGTGTATTAGATAGTTTATGCATTTAAAGAGAAGTTTGAAAAATAAAGATCAAGAACATGTAGGAGATAAAAAGTATTTTGGAAGTTAAGGGACAAAATGATCAATAAATATATACAAAAAAAAATATATCAACTTTATTAATAACTAATGGGATTATAACAACCTGTCATGGTCTTTACACTCAGTGGAATCACGAGAAATATTAAGTTGAATAACTCATACATACAAGTATATATAAAAATAACTAAGTTTCTTAAAATAAAATACTACAGTTATCCCAAAAATAATATGACCCTAGTGCCAGTCAAGCATAGATAAAACCGTCACCAAAATGGTAACTCTAATACGAGGATCAAACTCCCCGTCTCGCAGCGGTCACCTCAACTCCAAGCTAGCCCTGACCTGCTCCCATACAAGGTATGATCATCGCAGTCCATCCACATGGAAACAGAAGGGTAAGCTAGAGTTCAAAAATCAATCATACAAGTATAGAACAATAATCTATACTACACAACCATCCAACTATCTATCATATTCATAGAGTCACACCATACACTCTATCCAATACTACTCATGCATAAAATACAATCTACCAATCATGAAGTCAAACACCACACTTCATCATATTAATAATCATGCAATAAATGCATCTCATGACAGATATCAATGCATATCAATCATCTAATGCGTTGTCACGCATTACACCTAGGAGATCTCCATAATAATAAAGCTGTATAAGTGACATTCCATCCTACCGAAATCACCCCAACCATTTTCACGCCCAATGCACCCGCTCGGTCATAGCTAAACAGGATATAATCCTCACTCGGGTTTACTCGAATGATGTCACTTACACAATTGGAAGTCCAGATCCACCTCAGGTATTGCACAGCTGGGTACGGGCTTACCACGACCTTGGCATGCATAACCAAGTCAATTGTGGAGTTCGCCCACCGACTATCCGTAAGGATCCACGCAACCTTCCCGAGTACTTGGTTAAGGGAATAACCCTCGACCTCATACCCCGCTCCAACACTAGCTAAGGACTTAGAGGAGACTCACCCAACCGAGTGGCCTATCTGAGCACCACTCTCCCAAATCTAGTGGCCTCCCTGAGCACCACTCTCATATATCAGTGGCCTATCCAAGCACCACTCTCAAGAAACTCTATGTGAGCTCTTCTAGTTCAAAAATATTTTTCCTCTCCTCAAGTCCTAGGCTAGACTCACGCCATAAGGCATCACATGTAATTATGCATCATACATCATACATGGTCTGCCCACCATCATGATCAACAATCATACACATGTCATAAGACATCACATGCAATAATGCATCATACATCATACATGGTCTACCCACCATTATGATCAATAATCACACACATATGAACATATACTCATGCCATATCATATTTAAACATTCATATATATCATCACTATGCATACATATGAATCACACCTCACCATACATCATATATCATACATACATGATCCAAAACTTCAACTTAACATGCATAAGCATCAATTTAAATCAATTATTTATAAACATATTCACGCACAGCGCAATCAGCTCGCGCCTGGCCTAACACCAACCCAAGAGCTCTAAGCTCTTCCACACCCGGCGCGTTCAACCTGCGCCCGACCTAATCCTAGCCAGAGAGTTTCAAAAATCTCATCCAAACCAACAAATCCAGCCACATGCAAACACAAAACACAATGCATAGGCTCCATACAACTCAAAATAAACTTAAATCTCACATGCATCCAACCTATGCATCAAAATCATCAAAATCCTCCTTTTTCTCAAAACCCCAAAAAAATGAGATTTTCTTCAATCCATCTATAGATTCTAACATTCATGTATCAATTGAGTTTATAAACTCACATGCAACCTAAACAACAAATATTCTAGCTTCCCTCACCTGAAGATTGACTCAAAATAGCCAATAACTGAGAAGAAATAGAATTCCCTTCCGAAGCTCAACCTGGAACTTCAATCCTCTCAAAGTAAGCTTCCTAATCTGAATTTCAAGAAAAGACAGAAAACATTAGTAATCTAGAGGAGAAAAGGAATCATACAGAGAAATTCGGGAGAGAAATAAGCTTACAGACCCAGAGTCCTCTCTCTAAAAATCTCATTTTCTCCTCAACCACAAACCCCTATTTATAGAAGTTTCAGAGTGGCCAGAACGGCTTGTTCCGAATCCGGAACGGCCCGTTCTGCACCCTCACATCACGTACAAAAATCACATGCAGAACGATCCATTCTGAAATCAGAACGGCCCGTTCTGAAATCAGAACGGTCCGTTCTGGGACTCATCCAGAACAACCCATACTCCATCCAGAACGGCCCATACTCCCTTCAGAACGACCCGTTTTGGGGTTTGGAACGACCCGTTCTCCCTCCAGAACGGCCCGTTCTCAACTACGTTTTTCAGGTCAATTTAGTAGTTTGGAACGGCCTGTTCCAGTTTGGAAACGACCCGTTCTGGGCTACTAAATCAGCCATATTGGGCTTTTGGACTTTTTGAAATAACTTACTATTTTTCTAAATAAAAATAGTGAATTTGGATTCATGCGATTACCAAAAAAATATCTTTGAAAAATAAAAATAGAAACATTGGTAATTCTTTTAAAAAAAATATAATTCAAAAGGAAAAAACGAAGATATTAATAAAAAAAATAGAAAAATGTTTACTTTTGTAGAGCATGTAAAAGTTGATACATTTGGTATAAAAAAGAGACGAAACAAATAGAAAAAAATGATAATAGTGATATCTCTCTAAAGAAGTGGTGATATTCAGTTACTTAAAAAATTATAAAAACCAATAAAATCTTCATTCAATTACTTAAAAAGAAGTGTTAATTCAAAATGTATAATTATAAATTTGGACATAACTTGTAAGAAATATTTAAGAGTAAAGAAGTCCAAAAAAATAATGAACATCAAATCAAGATATACCATTTATTAATATTATTATAGATATAGATAAGTCAATAAGTTATAGTTGAATTTATATAAATAAAAAAAACTATATATTCAAGAAGCTTGCTATCTAATATCTTACAAGGTTAACAATAAATTTTTCTATCAAAATTTACGCTTTTAAAATATATTAATAACATTTTAATAAAATCATTTTACATTTTGACATTCATAGACTATTATTTTTGGTGTCTACTTTCCTTTTCCTGATGCATAGACAATTTAACACGTACGGTATTGATAATTTGACATCATTCATACAGAATAAAAATTAATAAACAAAAATAGAACATGGTATGTTTGATTCTACATGAGTCCAAACTATCAAATTTTATAGAAATGCATTTGATAGCTATAAAATGTTTTCCATGTTTAGGGATACGCCCAACTTTCCCACCTTAGAATCCATCATGATAGATGCAAGATTTAAAACGGTGAGTGCAAGAAGTAATTTTCCATCTAAAAATTTGTCTTGTTAAAAAAGCAACAAAAAAAAAAAAAAAAATTCTAGCAATTTGTAAAGGATCTTCTAGCAGTTAGCTCAACTTTTAGCAGTTTATATGCTCACTTTATAAGGCTCGAGGCTGTCATGGATAGCTTTTTGTTTCCAAAACTAGTTTTTAATGTATAAGATTCCTTTATAGTGTATCTTTATCCTTTCTTTGAATTTCTTATATATATTTTTTAATTAAGGGTATCTAAGACTAATCTTGTAAGATAATGATTATATATATATATATATATATATATATATATATATATATAGAGTACTAATTGTTATCGTTTCTTTAATCACTCATTTCTTCATTATTATACTCTTCCGCAACAGATAAAAGAAACTAAAAAATAGATAAAAGAAAAATATTGCTCCATAGTATATTTAAATTTTCATATATTATACGTGTTTTATATAAATTCCGAAAAATGGTAAAAAACAGATAAAAGAAAAAAAAATGTTCCACTTCATATTTAATCTTTCATATATCATATTTTATAATGGTCTACAAGATTCATAATTACTCCTCTTAATATAGGATGTTTACCTAATCAACATTTACATCCAACTCTTTCTCAAATATTTTTGGTTTATCCCCACATTTTTCACTTGTCTGAAAATTGTCAAGTCATTTTAATTACACTTCTATTCATCATATTAGGGATTAGATTCAAGTTTTTCCCAATTTTATATAGATTCAACAAAATGAATCGATCTTGTCACATTAGTTAACCTATCCAAGAAATTATAGTGTTTGAATTTTAAAGTTCAAGTCTAAATTAAATGTGAATCTTTTTAGTATGATCCCATAATAAAGCCTATGTCATAAACATGTTTGGGTTAGAGTAGTTCGATCAAGTCATATGTTACCTACTTCTTTTTAAAATTTTAGTATTTTTATATTTTACTAATAGTTGAAAAGTAAAATAAAAAAATAAAAATAGACTATGAGTCTAAGAATGAAAAGTCTAAAAGACTAAAATAAATCTCTTAACCATGTCAAATACTCAAGCACTTAGCTTACTCATACAACCATTTTCATAACCCTTTTCTTTTCTTTTCTTTTCTTTTCTTTTTTTCACTGTAATGTTGTCATGGAATTGCATTGTGGCTAGCTTAGGCTTAGTGTGACTCTCATTCTCAATTATTCCTCTCTTTATATTTTCTAACTCTAAACTATCAATTGTTTTATACTTTAAATTTGAAAATGTTGATTTTATGTATATGATCTATGTGAAAGATGAAACAAAAGTTATAAACTTATAGGAGAGAGAAATGAAAGAGGGAGAGATGGAGAGAGAAGACAAAGATGGGAGAGAGAGAAGGGGAAAAGGAAGAGGGAGAGAGGGGAGGGGGAGGGAGAGGGAAAGAGGAAAATATAAAGAGAATGGAGAAAGGAGAATGGGAGAGACAGTGAGTGGGAAGAGAGAGAGGGGTGTGAGGAAGACGGAAGATAGAAAAGAGATAGAAAGGGATAGAGAGAAAGGAGAGACAAGAGACATATAGATGATACATACAAGAGAGAAAAAAATGAAGAATTTTAAATTCTTATTTTTTTTAGAGAATTAAAGAATTTTATAATTTTATAATTTTAAAGAATTTCATAAATATTTTAATTTTAATTTTCTTATAAAATTTTTATTTAAATAAAAAAAGTTTCAAATTCATAAACAAATTGAATTACTCTTAAAACTATGTATCTAAACACCCTATTAATTAGCTAATTTTCTTCATTTATTTTACTTGGTCAACACTAAACTAACTGGACACAAAGAAATTTGCAAGGACTTCAAACATGTTCAATCTTATTAATACTTATTTTTCTTAATCACTTATCTTGCATTTTTCTTTTGATTTAAAATTATATTATTCTAAAATACATATAAGCACAAATTATTGTTTACTATAAGAAATATTACATATAGTGACATACAAAAAAGTATCACTATATGTACAATATATATAGGTAGATTAGATCCACTAATTTGAAGATTGGTGATCAAATGAAATTGAAAGAATTGGTAGATTAGAGAAGTTAATTAGATTAAATTTTTTGCAGCTGATCGAGTATGCTATAAATAAAATAAGAAGAATTGATGAGTTATATTAAACTAGCTCGGTATAAAGGTAAGTTTTGTTTAAAATCTCGTAATTTCTAAACGCGATTCTGCCTTCAATGTGTAGTATAACATATTATGACGTTGGTTTAGAATTAGACCCAATATTAATAGATTAATTTCCTTAAATAAAACACTATACCCAGGTCCACACCAGTGTTTTTTTTGGTTTTATTCTTAAATCACAAGATTATTCGTTGAAGTATAAGCTGAATAGACCTTTAGTATTTAATCAGCTAGATATGCCATGATTGATGCCTCCACAACGGCTCATAAGAAGACACCACACAAATCAAAAGCTGTTGAATCAATGCCTTAAATATAGTTTTCTAAGTTTTGCAAAAGAATATTCTTCACCCATTTTAGACTATATACTTTATTTGTCCCACCACATGTATTTTAGGATGTGCTACATATAAATTAATCTTGTTCATAATATTTTAATTATCACTAATTTAAAGAATTTTTTCACACCAAAGATCGAATATACAATTTTTTATGAAATAGATTATGTATGACCACATAATATCTAAACATTACATCAATTCATCGAATTAGATTATGTAATTTTTTCTATATTTTTATGGATATCCCTTTTACTAGATCAAAGACTATTCTCACTCGCAATATTATAACCCCTGTTATTCGATCACACGCAAAAATCAAATATATATTTTTGTTAAATAGACCATTCTCATAACATATGATTGTGTGGTGTTTAATCATTGTGTCAACCATGAGTTATTTTGTACTATAGAGGCAATAAATCAAAAGATTAAAACCGAAAGTATATTTAAACAAAAAATAAAGCACGTACGTGTGCGCACTTGTGCTAGATGTTGCTATATTTAAGTGCAACTTTGAAGGGACAAGATAAAGCGCGCAGTAGAAGAATGTTTCACGTTTGCATAAATACGAGTGAAAGCTACTTCAGTAATTTCACAAACCAAGCAGCAATCACATTGCGTACTCATCCACATTTCATCATGTCACACCAAGTGAATGTGAATTGAAACAAACTTCACAGTGACATAACTAAGGCCCCAATACCCCCCACCTTTCTCTTCTCATTCTATAAATCAGAAACCAACCCACAACTACTTTTTGGACCACCACACTCACACACATTAGAAGCTCTTGGCCTCAATTGGAGAAGAAATTAAGTTTGTGATATGGCTAGACTAGAGTGCCTTATTGTAGGTGGAGAGTTCCAAAGGGATCGCATTGATCTAATTCTTGAAGTTTCTGGATTTAGCTTCGGTTCACAGCTTCACTTATTGGATCATGTGATCCCTTAGGAACTTTCCATCAGCTCTAAAGTTTTGTTCATTCGTTTGAGGTAAAACATACAAATTCATCTCATATGTGAAACTCTACTCTAAATTATGATTCATCTTCTCCTTCTCTATCTGTTGATCGAATATCTATCTGTCAGTAGTAAGATTAAGATAGTATACACAAAGACCTAGAAAAAAAAAAATTGATTTCATATCTTTTCATCTTATAAAATTTTGTAGATTTTAATTTTAAGAACTATATCAACTGCAAAAGTGATCTCTTAGTCTGCCTTAGTTTTTTTTTCATGATTATGCCATTTTAAGAACTTTCCTTTTTGGGGGGTATGGTAAATTCATGTTGAAAGTAAATTTGTTTGAAGGGAATAATTAGTCCATATACACTACACTTTGCTGATTATACTCATGCCAAAAGTTGATTAATCTTTAGAGACATAAATATATTCTGTTCCTGTTGTAGTGGTGAATATGGTTGATATTCTTAACTACTTTCTTAATCGGTGATTGTAGTTGGTTGCATCAAGCTAATCATAATTTCAGTGTTCTGCAGTTTCCACTGTCAGATCTTGATAGTTGCCTAACTCACATGATATAAGACAAACATTAGATATTGAAATTGTCTTTATTATATTTCACTTTCTTTGCTTTAGTGCATATTTGCTTCTATGTTAGATTTAATGGCATCTATGTCCATTAGAAGCAATAAATAATAGTTTTCAACTATTTTGGTGGTTCATTTTTATGGTGAAAGAGATCAGAGACATGCGTTGGAGAATTTGTTCCACACATGCACTTTTTAAGCATAACAAATGAGTAAAATATATTATTTTACAACGTACAATATCATCTCTTCATATTCCATAAGAGCGGGGAAGAAGGAAGAATATGAATTTTTTTTCTCCAAAAATTACAAAAGGAGTGCTAGAAGCATACTTTCTCTAACATAGTATGAAAATTTTATATATGAAGTTCATTAAAATATGATGTGCGATTTATATAACTTTGGGGTTTTTTATAATTTTAATTAATAGTAAAATTTGTATTTAAAAGAGCATATTAGAATTGAAAGATCATGTTACAAACATTATGGTAATTGCAATTGTATCCTTGGAAAGGAATACAAGAAATCCATTATATTTAATTTATGTTTCATTCTTTTTGTGAGCAGCAAGAGTAATTCTATACATACAAAAAGTTAAATATACTAACAGAAACAAAACAAGTACCATTTTTTGTTTGACAGATGTTGTAAAATCTCTGTATTACTGATATTTTAGCAAACGTAAACAAATGTTGCTAAAAATCATATATCAAGCAGTATTTCTAGACATACAAAAAATTAAATATGGAAAAGAATCTCATTATATGTTGCAAGTATTCTAATAATTAAAGAAAAATGAAAAAAACTACCTCTTGAAGGATTCTTTTCATTTAAAAAGAATAAATAAATAAAAATTAATATACAGAAGAAGTAAGACAAATAAGATTTACCACCAAACATGTAGATCAATCGGTTTGAGATGTTAAGTTAAGAAAAAAAAATTTAAGTAGAAATGAGTTTTATATATAAGTTAAGTTAAATGTAAAGATTATTAAAATGAGTTTTTTTTTTTTGTTCTTATAAAGTCCTTTGTGTACATATAATTAACAAGGAAATAAAGTGATGAGCATTCTTGGGACCCTAGTGTTTGGACTTTGTTGATATATTTTATTTTTTCTTTTTTGCTTTAACTTTTGTGCTTTAACCTTCACACGAAGGACTAACAACCAACTACACTTTACGTCTCTTGTATATTCATTTTGTATATATAGAAGAAGATATGGAACTTGATCATAGTCGTGAAATTTAACCAAAAAAAAACGAACTCTACTATTACCATAGCTGATATAAAAATTAGTAGTTGGTATAAATATACAGCATTTTTCATTTATTTTTTCTAATAGAATAAGTCTATTTTATATTAATAAAACTCTTTCAAGAACAATTTCTTACTACATAGTAGAAATTCCTTCCATGAAAATTATATTCTTAGCCTGTTACAAATTTGGCTTATACTTTTCACGTGGTTTGCCGCAGGTTTCATATCCTTAGGAATTGTCGATTGTCAAATCGTCGTTACTATTTTAAATAACGATACAATATATTTTTTCAGTAAGTTTGACAATTTTGAACGATTTTTTTTATTTACATTTATATATTTGTAATATTATTAGTTTGACTTTAAAATTTTCAGAATTTTATTAGCTCGGTCATACTAATTATTTTACATCAATTAATCAAACTTTATTTTAAGTATAATTTTAAGATAATTATTATAAGAGTTAATAAACTTACATAGATGTGAACTTTCAACAATTGTTTTATTCGAGAAATAAAATATGTACAGATAATATAAAAGTGTTGCTTTTATTATTATTATCCAATAACAAATAATCATCATGTGTAGTATGTTTTCTAACTTTTGATAATAACTTTACAAGTTATATTAAACATGATTTATTAATTTTTAATCCGTGTAAAATATTTTATACCGATACCCATTAAAATGAATTTCTTTTTTACATCATTGATACATAAATTACTTTTTTAATTTTGCATTTGAAAAGTTTTGTTAAAAATAATGAAATTATTTAAAAATGAGAAATTTATTAAAAGAATGAGTTAATCACAATTTTTACAATGATAATCAATTATATCTTTTAATTGTGATATGACACAATTAAAAGATATAATTAATTACTAATATAAAAAAAAATTATACTAATAATATATAGGTAATTAACTCTAAAAGAATAAGCGGCGCATAAACGAGAAGTGAGAAGTGAATTAACGGTAGATTCCGTTTAGTGTGTGGAGAAACAAAATGGGTTTGGGAGGGGCCCATATGTAGGAGATGTGTGTGAATCACATCAGCCTCCAACATGAGTGGCCCAGTGGACAAGCCCATCAATCTAACATGTCGGTTGATAGCACTCGCATAAATTTTTGTTCCATGCATCATCTCATGTGTCTCCATCCTCTGCTTCCTTCCTTCCACTAACCATTCCAACTTACTCATTACCCTTGCTTTATTTTCAATTTTATTTATATTCATTTTAATTATAAATTTTATATTTTCTCACTAATGTATTTTCTAAGAGACAACTCTGTTTAAAATTTGATCAACTACTAGATGTGGCTTTTTTGATAGAAGATTTGAATCTTGGTTCACTAGTTATCAAAAATTTGTATTTTTTTTCCCCTAAAATTATGTTTTGTTTGAGAAATGAAAAATTTAATAAAAAAATAGTCTCTCCAAATTTTCTCTCTTTCTCATATTTATTTTTCACTTATTTCTCTCTCCAAAATATTATCAAACAAATAATACATTAATGTTGCAAATTTTATATCATAACATATATCAAAATTGAAAAATTGACTCTTTGTGTAAAATAAATAAATATAATTAATTCACACATTAGTACGAAGCGAAGAACTAATAATATATTTTTCAATATATATTTTTTAATACACATCATCTTATTAATTAATTTTTTATTAAAAATTATATAATTATGATTAAAATTTATTACTTAAAGAATAAGAATATAAGATACACATGATTTTATAGTTTTCAACATGCTTTAGCTAATACTAATAAAGAGTATTTAAAAAACATTAGAAAATATTTTACTAGCATTTTTTCTTAACCATAATTACTTGCTTGATACTTTAGCCAGAATTCCATCTTGATTTCATCTTTACTTAAACAATTTTGATCTTCCTTGTTAAAGTGTAAATATTTTTAGAGAGAATTATGATATTGATCCATATCTTTCATGCAATTTTTATTTATTTATTTTTGTTAAGTATTAGGGGATTCACATAAACATATCTCTATATTGATAAGATATTTTTTCACTTTAAATTTAAGTTTTTATGATTTTGTTTTGTAGATCCTCCTTTTTAAAGTGCAAATATTTTTAGAGAGAATTATAATGATCCATATCTTTCATGCAATTATTTATTTTTGTGAAGCACTAGGGGATTCACATAAACATATCTTTATATGAATAAGATATTGTTCACTTTGAGTTTAAGTTCTCATAATTTTATTTTTAATCATCTCCCAAAAGATCTCTTACTAATGAAAACAATCGTGTGTATCCCAACAATCATCTCCTACACAAAACAATAGACCATGGTTTGCCTTCCTTTGGTAATGGAAGCGAATCCACAAATATATCCAATCTTATACTAGAATCTATATGCTAATTTTATCATATTCGCCTATAGTTGATCACACTATCGACTCTAATATCAATTGTTGAACACCGAAGATTCATATCCACATATCTCAACATTGGTAAGATATTGTTCACTTTGGATCTATGGTCTCATGATTTTGCTTTTGGTTATGTCTTAAAAAGTTTTTTATTAATGGAGACAATTATGTGTATATAAACGTACGTCAATCTTCTTATTTGAACGATACGATACTTTGATTGTATTCCAACAACTTTTTTACCTTAATTAATGATTGTGTTAATCCTTTTTTTTTTTTTTTAATTTTACTATGTCCTCTATTAGTTAATTTGATGAGTTGACTTAATGATTATTGAGTAGGTACTCTATGTTCATATATTGTGAGTACGATTTGTTTAGTGAGAAATCTCCTATTCAATCTCTTTTACATGTGAAAATCCTTCAAATCAATAACAGTTACAATATTAGTTACAATATTATGAATGAGTATAGTCTTTGATTGAGTTATTTGAGAGATACATTTGACAAGATTAAAAAAAAAAGTTTACTAAAATTCTCCTATAATTATCACAATTGATCTTAGTTAATTTTGTTTTTTGGTCAGTGTCATCATTCTTATTTTAAGAGATACGTATTTTATTTGGTAAAAATATTTTGTAATTTTTATATTTAGATATTTTTATATTTTTAATTTTATACAATTATGTCATTTTAATTCTTCGAAGAATTTGTTGTATTTTTTTAAAGTTTCTATTATTAAAGAAGTTTCATTAAGAAATGAAATTGCAAATGTTGTGTTAAGGATTAAAATGACAAAAATAATTTTATAATAAACAAAATCAAAATAGAAAAATTATAGAAACTATGGGGACTAAAAAATATTCAAATATAGAAACTAAAGATAGTTAGGTTAAATTAAAACAATAAACAAAATTAAAAACCTCTCATTTTCATCACCATTAATACAAAACCTATGTTTCTCATTCCACCATATCAAATCACCAAAGCCATCACACTGAGCAAATCAGCTCAGAACATGAATTCGCCCGAGTTATAAACCACAATCCAAAACAATGAGCTCTTTCAATAATGTAATCTCAAGTTTTCACAAAACACTAATCTTCGTCCACCACACCCTCCCTTTATCTTTGCCTTTGCTTGCATCATACTAAATTTGTTATTTTTTCTTCCACTAGATCTAAGTATCTCTCTATAAAATCATGGATGTCAAAGTTCTCTCCATTTCCTTAATGTTGTCAAAGTTCTCCATTTTATCTCTTCCTTAATGTGTGGGTGGGTGGGAGGGGATGGAGAACAAGTTATTTTAAAAATAATTCATGATAAAAAAATTTCATTTAATAGCTCATGATTATTTTTAAGTCCAACAATTTAATTATTAAATTAAAAATTATTATTTAATAGGTTCAATTTACAATATTTTTATAAAGATTTGAAAACTATTTAATACTTTATTAAATAAATTCGAAATAAACATATATTCATAAAAATATATTACATATTAAATAAATTTGAGTGTTTTTTTGCATTTATTTATATAGTTTTTTTTCGTGTGTTCTTTTACTGTTGTGTGTAAGAATGAGTTTTTTTTTTCTTCATAATAAAAAGTCATAAACAACGAGCTTGAAAAATATATATAAAAAAATAGTTTTATATGATAAAAGGACAAATATTTTTTGAGCATGAAAATTCATTAATTAAATAGATCATGTATAAAAGTGTTATTAAATCAGCCAGAAGAAGACTAATGTTATATGAAAAAAAAAAAAACTTGGAAGTGTGATATTGACATGAAATTGTCTATAATAATTAAAAAGAAAATCACTAAAGAGTATTTTATTTATATTTTTTACGTAATAACTATAATTATTAAAAATTATGATTTTATATATAAAATTAAACTTGTTACGTGTCGAAATATTGCAGATAAACTCTTGTTTATTATGAAGTACAACTATCACTACAACAATTATATCGAGTCAATTAATCACTCATCAAAGGTAGGAAAGCTTTACTTTAAGTATAGACAGGTTCATACCAATCATGGAGGTGGTTACAATTACACAATCAGCAACTATAACAGATCTAGCACCGCCAAAAAGAAAAGAAAAAAAAAAAAAAAACTCATGCACATGAAATAAACAAATATAACTACATATACATATGCGAGTAGGATATTGTTATAAAATTAAAAAAACAAATAGACATTTAAAAACAAAGAGTGAAATTATAATTTGGCTAAACATCCTCTACTCTCTAGACATGTTGGATATTTTCAATTTGATCTCTATATATAAAAATTTATTAAATATCTTTTATACATATAAATATTATTGATCTAGTCTCTAAAATTGTTATCTCCTTTACATATTCTTAATTTAGTCCTTTACATATTCTTAATTTAGTCCTTAAATATGTAACATATTATTCATTTGGTCCCTACATAATTAATACATTCTTAATTAATTTGATCATCTATATGTAGGACCAAATTAAAAATACAATATTTGTGTAAAGACCAAATAAAAAGTGTGTTATATGTATAAAGATTAAATCAACAATTTATAATAGATTTAATAGTGTCAAGAACCAAGTCAATACATTTAACAAGCTATGATTGATATTTAATAAATTTGTATGTATAAGGACAAAATTGAAAATTCATCATACAGGTAAGAATTAAATTATATGTTTAACCTTATAATTAAATAATAAAAATATACAGAATCGTTTTGTATTTGCAGTATAGACAAAATTCCAATTTAGATAATTATTTTATGAGTACTTATATAATAAAATATAAGAATCAAAATAAAATAATTTTTCTCATATTTGTTTTGTGCATATAAATAAAAATCATCTTTTGAATAATTAAGATGAATATATATATATATATATATATATTACAAATTAGCTCCTTCATCGATTAATTTTAATTTATAAAAGAATTTTATTTTATTTTTATCATAAATATTTAATAAAAATATCTAAATAGTACAATGGGCCCAAATGTAGATCCAAACGTTTTAGGTCTAGATCATCCTCGTAGCCAATTGAATTGGGTCAACCCCACCCCAAGGTTTATGTTGTACGAATTCACCTACTTGTAGAACATCAAACAAATGTTTTAGTTTACGCGCATAATTGTGGTTTTAGTTTCATTGCAACTCTTTTATATTGTGAAAATGGTGGACAAATATGGTGATTACAAATCACAATTGTGGTCATGTTGTGATTACGAAGACTCCAACATATCTTATCATTAGAATCGAAATTGTGGTTATGTTATCGATATATTCTGTCCTAATATGATATCTTTCTGTGTATTGGACAATAAACTAATTTTTTGTTGGTCTTATTGTAATTATCGTTGGTTTAAAGAATCTTTATACAATAAAAATTACGAAATTTTCTACTAAATTAATCATTTGTACAACATGTGAGTGGAGGGTGTTTAAACACTAAATCGAGGTATCGAATTTCTGATCATGTTATGATTACAAAGACTTCAAAATATCTTAATGTTACGATCAAAATTATAACCATATTGTGATTATGAAATCAGAATCGCATATTATTATTTTAAAGCCTCGATGCGAAAAGTCTCCAATATTATTAGCAAGAGAAAAAAAAAAAAAAAACTTACTCAGTGATGACTCACCCACGTTTAAACTTTGTATAAACCCTAATTTGGTTAGATCCAGGTATACAATAATTCCCAGCTTTATTTATCTGTTGGGAAATTGAGTGTCAAATTGTCTTTTTGTATGTACCTACCCAACTCTCTGTGACAAATACCACTGTTCATGGAGGAATCTGCCTCGAAGGAGTTTAAGAAGGAAAATTATGTGGTGGTATCATCATTCTGAAAAAAGATAAAAAGTGGAATATGTTTAATAGGACCCTATGTGACACTACTAGAAAAAATCTATGCACCTTTCGTGTCTCTAAATTTCTCAACAAAAGATTCATGTATCGTTTTATTGAATTTGTTTTATATGCAGTGTGAAGTCATATCCAGTACTATGTTCGTGTTTGTACAATTTTATTTTAAAGAAATATTCTTTTCTTTTTCGAAAGTTATATTCTCAATCGATAATTAAAAAGGTTATCACTTTTTTAAAAATAAGTTAAATGAAGCATGTTTCCGTAAGTTATCCTTTTAATGTAGTTTCACCTTTTTTTTAAAAAATGATTGTATTGTTTGTAAATTTGAAAATCTAATTTATTTCCAAACATAATTTTTTTTTAATTAGTACTTGAGCTTGATCTTATTATTTCATTAACTATTAAAGTCGACTTAATGAAAAAATTTAAAATAATATACACATAACTTTAGATTCAAACTCTATGACCATCATTATTATTTATTTTATGAATCAAACAAAATTGTATTGTTTCATTTGGAAAAAAAAAGTGGTAGATGCACATCCAAGTTACACATACACACTCAAACACCCCAAATTTCTTCATCAAGGCCAAAATAAATTCACAAACAAATAATGTATCTAAACTCCGAATTTTGTCACCAAGGCCTTCTCTAAAAGTAATTCTAGTGACACATTGATAGATTTATGTTTGAGACTTAGTTTAATATCTTTAGCTTATCAAATCTTAATTTGTTATTCTAACTTTTTTACCCGTAAATTATTAATAAAAATTTTATCGTCAAATAATTTTAATATTTCACTTTCAAAATTGATCACAAAATTCACTCACAATCTAATCCAATTTTCATAAGTATACTACCGGTCTATCTTCACTTATGTGCTCCCTCTGATAGACTACTAAACATAAGATCATTTTTTCCCCTTTCTCTCATATATTCATTAAATAACAAAGTGAAAAAAAATCTACAATGATTATAGTTGATTATTGAATTTTTTTACACATATGATGGATATCTTTTCAAGTTTTTGCAATTAGAATACAATGTAGTGATAGCTCTTGTAATGTAGTAAGTTATTTTTGAAGGCCCAAAAGTTTAATTTGGGTGATTTAGTAGCTCAGAACGGGCCGTTTCCAAACTGGAACGGGCCGTTCCAAACTAATAAATTGACCTGTAAATTGTAGTTGAGAACGGGTCATTTTGGATGGAGAACGGGCCATTCTGGATGAATCCTAGAACGGGCTGTTCTGGTTTCAGAACGGGTTGTTCTGCATGTGATTTTTGCACATGATGAAGGGATGCAGAACGGGCCGTTCCGAATTCGAATCGGGCCGTTCTAGCCACTCCTGAACTTCTATAAATAGGGGTTGTGAGGTTGAGGAGAAAGTGAAGTTTTTAGAGAGAAGTTTTAGAGAGAAGGACTCCGAGTCTGTGAGCTCCTTTCTTTCCCAAATTTTTCTGTATGATTCTTTTTCTCCTCTAGATCACTAATGTCTTCTGTCTTTTCTTGAAGTTCATACTAGGAAGCTTGCTTTGGGAGGATTGAAGTTCCGGGTTGAGCTTCGGAAGGGAATTCTATTTCTTTTTAGTTGTTGGCTATTTTGAGCCAATCTTCAGGTGAGGGAAGCTAGAATGTTTGTTATTTAGGTTGCATGTGAGTTTAGAAACTCAATTGATGCATGAAAGTCAAGGATCCATGGATGGATCGGAGAATTCGCTCATTTTTCAGGGTTTTGAAAAAAATTGGGTTTTTGGTGATTTTGATGCATCAGATGGGTGCATGTTGATGTTGAATTTATTTTTGAGTTGTATGGAGCCTATGCATTGTGTTGTGCTTGCATGTGGCTGAAGTTGTTGGTTTGGATGAGAGTTTTTGAACTCTCTGACTGGGATTAGGCCGGGCGCGCTCAGGCTGCGCAAGGCGTGAACATGTTTATTTGTGATAATTGATTTGATGTTTCAGCATGTTTAAAGTTGAAGTTTTAGATCATGTATGTATGATATATATTGTATGGTGATGTGTCATTCATATGTAAGCTTGGTAATGATATATATGAATGTTTAAATATGATATGACATGTGTATATGTTCATATGTGTAAGATTGTTGATCATGATGGTGGGTAGATCATGTATGATGTAGGATGTGTAACGACCCGGCTGGTCACTACACACGGTATAGCACACTAAAACACCAGACAGATAGAACAAGTATATAAATATAGGATCTAGAATATATAAATATACAAGATTCCAGTCTGACTAGAGTTAAAGTGTACCAAGGAAAATTACAACCAAATGCTACTATCCCAAGTAGCTACAAGCAAAATATCCACACAAGCAAATTAGCTCCAAAGTCCGCCGGAGACTCATCCCAAGACGCCCACCTATTTCTGCTCTGCTCCCATACATAGTATGATCATCGCAGTTCCAACCACATGGAAAACATGCAAGGGTAAGCTAGTATTCTTTAAAAATCAAAACATACTAGTAAAGGATTAGCAATGTAAATAAATTCATCGTTATAATTATCAACACATCTGCACAGCTTATATTGCTCAACAACATCAGCACCGTAATGCGGTTATATCAACACTGCTTAGTAGCAGCAACAGCACCACTCTAGTGGCTATAACGACACCGACTTAGCGGCAACAACAACACCACTCTAGTGGCTATAACAACACCGACTTAGCGGCAACAACAGCACCACTCTAGTGGCTATAACAACACCGACTTAGCGGCAACAACAGCACCACAATAGTGGCTAACAGCACCGACATAGCGGCTATAACAGCACCACAATAGTGGCTAACAGCACCGACATAGCGGCTATAACAGCAGCAACAACACCACCTCAAGTGGGTATAATCAGCATACAGCTCAGCATTATATAGTACAGCAAATCAGCATACAACACAGCTAAGTAGTATTCAACACAACTTACTACTCATAACTCAGTTCAACATCCTTATAGTACAATACTGTTAAAAATCAACATATAATTCAGCTCGACTCAACAACAAAATTTGACACAGTTCAAAAATATTCATTTATTATTAATCATCAAACAATTAATAATTTCAAAAACTAACTTCCCTTACTTGGATAATCCTGAACCGAAATTTGAGCAGAACCTCCTCCTCTTTCTCCTCTTTTCTTTATTCTGACAGAACCACCTCTACCGGATTCCTCTTCCTCTTTCTCTAAGGATTTTCTCTTCCCAAGGTATGAATTTTCGTAACTCCCCAAGCCCCTATTTATAGCAATTCTGGCTCCTCTACCCGGTACGGCCGTTCCAAAAAGCGGAACGCCCGTTCTGGGCTCGAAAAAGCTACGCAAATTTTTGAACTGGAACGGCCCGTTCCAAATACGGAACGGCCCGTTCCCAATTTCCAGCAGAACGGCCCGTACTCCTTTTGAAACGGCCTGTTCTCCCTTTAGAACGGCCCGTTTCACAATCAGAACGGCCCGTTCTCCTTGTCGGAACGGCCGTTCTGAGCCCGTTCTCACTCAAGATTTTTAGTTAAATTTTAAAGCTTGGAACGGCCCGTTTTGCTTTTGGAACGGCCCGTTCCAAGTTACCAAAACACCCTTCAAACTTTTTGAAAATTGCGAAAATGCCATCAATAATTACAATAATACCCCTATACCTTTATAAAATTCACGAAAATGCCATTTTAATAATAAATAATAATAATAATAAAAAAATAAGGTATTACAGGATGCATTATTGCATGTGATGTCTTATGGCATGTGTCTAGCTTAGGACTTGAGGAGTGAAAAATATTTTCGAAATGGAAGAGCTCACATAGAGTCTCTTGAGAGTGGTGCTTGGATAGGCCACTGATATATGAGAGTGGTGCTCAGGTAGGCCACCAGATTTAGGAGAGTGGTGCTCAGGTATGCCACTAGGTTAGGTGAGTCTCCTCTAAGTCCTTAGCTAGTGTTGGAGCGGGGTATGAGGTCGAGGGTTATTCCCTTAAGCAGGTACTCGGGAAGGTGCGTGGATCCTTGTGAAGAGTCGGTGTACGAACTCCACAATTGACTTGGTAATGCGTGCCAAGGTCGTGGTAAGCCTATACCCAACTGTGTTATACTTGACGGTGGATCTAGACTTCCAATTGTGTAAGTGACATCATCCGAGTAAACCCGAGTGAGGATTATATCCTGTTTAGCTGTGACCAGCGGGCGCATTGGGCGTAAAAACGGTTGGGGTGGTTTCGGTAGGATGGGATGTCACTTATACTGCTCTGTTGTTAGGGAGATCTCCTAGGTGTATGCGTGACGACGCATTAGATGATTGATATGTATTGATATTTGTCATGAGATGCATGATTGTTAATATGATGAAGTGTGTGGTGTTTGGCTTCATGATTGGTGGATTGTATTTTATGCATGAGTAGTATTGGAGTGTATGATGTGACTCTATGAATATGATTGATAGTTGGATGATTGTGTAGTATAGATTATTGTTCTATACTTGTATGATTGATTTTTGAACTCTAACTTATCCTTCTGTTTCCATGTGGATGGACTGCGATGATCATACCTTGTATGGGAGCAGGTCAAGGCTAGCTTGGAGTTGAGATGACCACTGCGAGATGGGGAATTTGATCCTCGTGTTAGAGTTACCATTTTGGGTAACAGTTTTGTCTGTGCTTGATCGGCACTAGGGAATATTATTTTTGGGATGACTGTACATATATGGTGTTCTATTTTATAACCAAAAACTTAGTTATTTTCATTCTTATTTATACCTGTATCTATGAGTTATCTAGCTTAATATTTCTCTTAGTTCACTAGTAGTAGTGCGATTCTACTAAGTGTGGAGACCATGGCGGGTCGTTACACCTCTAGAACTTTTACTTTGGTAGTTTAATAAAAATAAATAAAAAAACATTTCTACCGATCAAGCTATTTTTGGTGTTCAATATGACAATGTTGAAATGTAAAATCTTATATAAACTATTCAATTTTTACCACCATACCAATTTAGTATTATCTTAATTTTCACAAATATTATGTGTGAATTTGGTTAAAATAGTCTTGGATAAAAAATTTAAATGAAGTAATTTATTTGTGTGAAAAATTTTAATTTTTTTGAGATAAAATACCTCGTTTAGATAGAGAATTTATAAAGAATTTAAAATTTAAGCATTTGTAAAATTTCTTAAAATAATAGAATTTCAAATTCTCAAAAAAGTAAATTAAAATTTTTTTAATTTTTTTTTCTTATTTCACTTATATAGTTTATCTTATCGTTATCTCTTCGTTTTTTTTAATTATTGAACATTCAAAAAATATTTTTAAAATTATTAAATATTATTTAATATTATTTCTTAAATTATTAAATATTTAAAAATTAGCTAATATTTATTTTTATACAATTTAAATTAAAAATCTTAACGTATATTTTTTAAATTAATTTTACTATGGTGAAATTAAATTATCATATCCAATCTAACAATTTTAAATTAAAAAATTTGAATTAATTTATCCAAATAAAATATCTTAAAATAATAAAAATTTAAATTAAAGTAATTCAAATATCATGAATTTAAAATTTCTTGAATTTGTAAAAATCTTCATCTAAACACATTATAAAGGTAAATAAAGAAGAGAAGAAATTAGGATTTACACTAGGAAAGTACAATGTTTGTTACAGATTTAAATAGCTCTCACAAATTAATTAGTGAGACATATTCCGTCACAAATTAGCAAGAGATTACGCAATCCTCTCTCGTATGAGATGAATTTAAATTCCTTGCAAATTAATGAGGGATGTATTCTGTCGCAAAGAAAAAAAAAAATTCTTAATATATTTGAGCTTAATTACTAATTAGTGAGCATTGACATTCCTAACAATAGAGGTGTTTACGGTCCAACATTCATTCAACACCAATACATTGTTGACATACTGTGGATACGTGATAGACACATTTTTACTCTGTTATTTATTTATTTATTTATTATCTAACTTCAATACGAGTTGGATAGCTGGAGTGCTGGACACAGTTATAGAAACAATTGTTTTTTTTAATCAATCATTTTAAAATTAACATTAGAATCATAATAAATAAATTTTCTATTTTTTCAAGTATTTTTTTTTTTTTGGAACTTTTTATTAAAAATCTTAGAAAGTTGTTAGTTAATTTTGTAATGTAAAGTAACAAAGTTATAGTATTATGGAATTTTCTTTTTAATTAATGATAGTGACACCTTTTAGTTATATACAGTACATACATGTGAGTGTATGACATGTTCATGTGTTCTATGTTTTAGACTTTAGTTGTGTTGAAATGTCAATCTTGTATATTGAAGTCGGTGCTTCATATGTGATTTAAGAGATTGATGAGTAACTTGTGTCCGTAACTGTGTTGCAAGTTGCAACTTATGATCTATAAGGGCATCTAAAAAGACCACTTCCAGAAATTATATAATGAGCAAATTTAATTAAATGAACCAAAAACAGTGAAAGCTACACTGATTTTCAATGGCAAGAGTCTGGAAGACCACTTGCAGCATTGAAATTTTGTACAACAGAATGTACTAATCATGACACATTCCAAAGCCTCTATGTAACCAACCATATTGGTATTACAAACTAAACACACAATAAGTACCAAATTTACTATTTTAATTATTTGTTGCATGCATTATATTTCTCAGTATTAGGGGAGTCCTGGGGTAAGTGCAGGTTCAGATGCAAACTCAACAGCATCAAAAGATTGTGGAGGAATTGCAGTGAAGTGAAGAGAGTGCACGGGTCCTGGTGCCACAATACCAGAACTTTTCATCTCACTCATTTGTCTACGAACATTTGCACCTTGTGCTTCACATAGTTTTGGAAGAAACGCACCTGTCCCAAAATTACACAATGTTACATTTTTATATACATAAAAATAAATAAATCAATGATGGAGGGTGCTATATATGTTTTACCTTCACCAGCTGCAAGGTTGAAGTAAAGATCAACAATGTTGGGGCAGCTTTGGTAGCATTGAGGGGAACACAGATTTTGTGTGAAACGAGTTTCCAAAAGAGAATCTGATGAGATTCCAAAGGATTTTCTGTCCAAACCACAAGCCTTCATACATTCATCACTCTCAATATGGTTCTTTTGTTTTTCAGCTTCAATCTCTGAAGTCTTGCACGTGTATGCTTCTTCCCCTGTCCTCTTCACACGCTTCTCAAGCACGCACCGTTTTCCTTCGTATGACACCGCATATGCGCACGTGTCGGGGCTCAAATACTCGCATTCTATCTCCCCTGAAAATTTACCATTACCACGTTTAATTTACAGAGTTAGAATATAAAAAGTTAAAGGGTCTTGAAGGACTCTAGTTAATAAATAGAAATTTTTGAGGATTAAAAATCACAACAAGGTTATATGAAATTAATTGAAAGTTATAAAAAAATATATATAATTTAATAGGTTTCACGTTCTATTTAATATTTTTTCTCTTAATTTTATAATTTTTAATCAATGAAAATAAGTATATTAAAATAAATATTTTAAAAAATGTATTGACACCCTTTTAAGAAAGAATGTGTAGATACATTTTCAATAAAAATTTTTGTCTTTTTCAACAGATTTAATAATTTTTGTCTTTACATTGATACAATTTTCTTCTATAACATAATGATATAAAATCCTTTTACATTGGTAGATTTTCTCTTCGCATGGATCAAAGTTGAATATATCTCGATGTAACAAAATCTTGATACCAAACTTGATCCACATCCAGGAAATTGAAAAAATAACGACTCATTTTTTATAGCTTTCTGAAAGAACTTAATTAAAAGAAACTGCTCAAATTAAATCGAATATGCGCATAGGATATATATGCAGGAAGCAATTAAGAAAATGACTTTTGAATTAAGAGGTTGACAGGTTATAGAGACTTTACCAAGAGTTCCTTGCACGGTGGCCAAAAATGCAAGAGAAACTATTGCCAAACATCTCAAGCTAACGTTAAAGGCCATGGCTGAAGCAGAAAATAATCGTTGGGATTCGCCAAAACTAGTTGCTACCTTTGGGAGTTTTGAAGTTTCGTTAATTATGCTTTGTAGTAATTGTTGTGATGCTTAATGGTTAGTTAATGAGTGTATTTATAGAGGTTAATTTATGGAACGAAAATTTATTATTTTCTTAAGTGCTAGGAGGTGGACTTTTCGATACGAATCAATAGAGCGGAAAACAAAGAACACTAGTTTAGTTGTTTATTGAAGTTTGATTTAACTTACATGGTAGGAAATGTTTTCAGAAGTTTTGGTTACATGATTCTTTTCTATAAGTCCTGTTATTATTAAAAGAGAGATAAGGAAGTGAAGAAGAAAAAATGAATTAGAAAACATGATTGTAGAAAATATATATTAGAATAATATAATTAAAATGATGTTTTCTACATCAAAATAAGACATTTCTTTTTGTTCTCTCCGTTAATTTTAAGAGAATATTTTTAAAATATGTATATATAAAAATAAAAAAATATAAAACAAATATAAATACATATACAATATGAAATCAACTTAATTAAAATAAAAAATTTTAAATTATTATATTGTTATATAAATTGTACACTAAAAATATATTTAAATCTAATTTTAATTATTTTAAGAATTTAACTTGAATATAGTTATCATGTAAATGTTTTTTAATTATCATTTTTATCAGAAATTGTGATGTATAAAAATATTTTTAATACCAATTATATCTAAAATTAATTATTTTATATTAGTTGATTTAGTAAAAAAAAAATACAAATAATATATGAAAGTAAATATCTTATTCTGAAAGACATGTAAGAAGTGATTTTTAAGCGGTATCCGCTATGATTGGAGGAGTGAACTACTACGATACCCCCGTGTGTCACTTCATGTTCTAATGAAAACAAAAGATTGTTCCCAATTAAGGTTCGCATATAGATCGTATTCTTGTGCTGATTTTTTATTTTTATTTTTTTGTTATGTCAAGGCTAGGGATGACAAAAATATCTGCACCTGCGGGTATCTGTGGGTAAAACCCGTTACGGATAATAAATGGATAGACTAATTGAGTACCCGCAGATAATGGGGACGGATAATTTTTTACCCGTTTATAAACGGGGCGGGGGCGGGTATGATGATATACATACCCGCGAATACCCGTTTAATAATATTTCTTAAATATCTTAAATATCCTAATTATCCTTGTACCAAATAACCCTAAAACTATACTCTCTCATCTTATTTTCTTATAAAAGTGAGGTTGATGAAGTTACTAACATGTGTTAAGCATGTTATAGAATTATTTTGGATGTAATTTGATTAATTTTCTAGCTTTGATTGGACCAATAAGATTTATGTATTTTAAGTTATTTACTTTCGTTTGGAATTATGAGATTGAATTATTGCAGCTTTATGATGAGACTTTAACTTGTGAGATTGATGCATTTTAATTTATTAATTATCTTGCATTTTTATTATTATTTTAACAAAATTAACGTTAAATACAAGTTCAAAATTAATACTAAATTTTTATTTTTAATATTTTAATGACATTAAATATAAACTTAAAATTATTTATAATATTTTTTTTAATTTCTTAAAAGATTTATAAATATCCATGAATATCTGTGGGTACTTAAGAAATTCATGGATACCCGCGCGGATATGGGGTGGGTAAGGGGCCAATTTTCATCTGGCGGGGCGGGGGCGGGGGCGGGTTTACTATTACCCGCCCCCATGGGGCCCCATTGTCATCCCTAGTCGAGGCACAAGTATATTCTTTTCCTTATAAGAACAATGGGTGGTAAAGCTATTTTCTCACTTTTAAAATTTTTAAAACATTAATACAAAATAATTTTTTTTTAAAAGGGTGATTATGAATCTGATTTAACGTTAAAAATTGACTTGTAAGATAAAAAATATATATTATTTATATATATATTATTATGCTTTTTTTTTATCTCTAATTAACCTTATATATGTTAACCTCTCAACTTCTATATATTATATCTTATATATTATACATATATCAATCTTTCAATTCATATATATTAAAAATAAATATTTATCTTGAATGAGAGTGTTTTTAAAGGCTTTACTATTTCAATTCAAGGGTTTTTAGATAATTTTTTAACTTCTTGTATAATTAATTTTTATTTATCATAATTGTTTATAAATTAAATTTTAGTATTTTAAAATAAATTGTTAATAAATAGAAATAATAGTATGTTACAATATAAATAAATTATTAACACTTATATATTAAATATGAACATTTATCTTATATAAGTATTTTTAGGGATTTTTCTTTATGAAAATTTTTTAACTTCTTATCTAATTTGGTTTGATTTATGTTGGAGAGTTTCATATCAAGGAGCATTTCGCACAATAGGTAGTGAGTAAACCACATAAGTGAATTTGACACCACAACATTATCCAAAACCTTAAGACATTAGGTAGTTGTATTTTTCTCACTTATATTCTATTCAATATGTTCAACTTTAATTAATTAATGTAAGACTCACTTCACACTTGAACTCCAACACTCTTCCTCAAGTGTGATTCTCTTTCACATGATCACACTCTCCCTTAAGCGAAAACATTTTTTTTTTGTCTACAGGTATTCAATGGTGCCCTTACTTACATTGTTGTTGCACATCAACGACACACATCCTCCACACCTTTAGTGAGACTTTCAATATAAGGAGTGATCTCATTCTTAAATCACTACAAGAAAAATGCTGATTTTCGACAGAAATAGGAAAATTTCCAATGGATTTTTCTTTTTCCGACGGATTTTAATCCGTCGGAAAAAGTGGCGTCGGAAAAAAAAATCCGTCGAAAATAATTTTCCGACGGAGAAATCCGTCGAAAAATTCTGTCAGAAATTGCTGTCAAAATTTTTGACGAAAAAATGCGTCGGAAATTTTAATTTTTTTTTTAATTTTAATAAATTTATTAATGTAACAACTCTCATATTTAGCCTCTCAAGGGTTCTATTTCACAATATTTCACTGTTTAGCATGTTTTATCCTTACTTGTGCAATTTCTGGGAGACTTCCCAGAAGGTCACCCATCCCAGTACTACTCCAGGTCAAGTACGCTTAACTGTGAAGTTCTGATGAGTAAGCTACCGAAATGTCTATGTGTGTTGTGAGTATAACTTGTACAAATTAATTCATTTAAGTCATCCTCAAATATACAATCTTATATTTGTACTATAATAATAATATATAATAATTTTATATTACAAATAATAATAATAATAATAATAATAAATTTAATTATTATTTATTTATATGTACTTACTTTTATAATTAACATCTACTTATTTTTATTTAAAGTTATAATTTAAATTATTTAATTTTATAATTTATAATGATAATATAATTTATAAAATTATAAATATTTATTTATTACATACTTATAAATTAAATTTTAATATTTTAAATAAATTATTAATTAATTTAACATATTTATTTACCTTAAATCAAACATATAAAATTCAAAAAATGTATTTATCCTTTTTTTTTCTTCTAATTATCAACTATTAATAAAATACTAACTTAAAATTTTATCTAATTATATATAACATTTTGTATATATGATTTAAGAGTAAAAGATTTTCAATTTAACAGTTGAATTCACAAAATTCACATTTAATATAAAGTTATTGAGCGGTGTATATTAAATGTGACTTTTAAAAGTATTACACCGCTCAATAACTTTATATTAAATGTGAATTTGGTAAATTCAACTGTTAGATTGAAAGTTCATATCTCTTATAGATTATATATACAAAACTTTATATTAATCCAAGATGATTTGATACTTCATTCTTATAAAACAAAATTGATGTAATATATTCATTTCAAAATACACTAAAATATCAACTCTTGGATTATCTTCCAGTTGTTGTTTAATTTTAACAAAATTTGATATACACGTATAAAGTGATATGAACTTTTAATTTAACGGTTGGATTTATAAAATTTATATTTAATATAAAGTTATAGAGCGGCATAATACTTAGTAAAAGTTACACCGGTATAATTATAACCCCCTATATTATATATATATATATATATATATATATATATATATACATACATATATATACATGGACAGCTGCACGTTTGAAATAGTGAAGCACTTGCCCTCACTACTATTTGACATATACATAATTTTTTATCTAAAAAAATAATATATTTTAAAAAAAATTATATTCTAATAATAGATTCAGAAAAAATGTTTATTTATTTGATATCTGTCAAATTTTTGAAGGAAATTAATTCTCATGTGATAAAAAAAATTTCTTAATAATGAATTAATTTTTTAAAAAAATTTAATTATAATATATATATATATATATATGTATATATATATATATCTTAATATTCACATAGATAATGTAATATATTAAAACAAATAATTTTTTGATAAAATAAAATTTATAGCATGCATGTTTCTCTTTTGTTTTTTTAATTTATTATATACGTTGATTGAAAAGATCAAAATAGTAAAATTGTATACATTGATTAAAAAAATCAAAATAAGAAAAATCATAAGATTTATATTCCATTTAGAATTGTTATTATAAGATATATTTTAAAATAAATTATCATCTAAAAATATATATTAGATATTAAAAATATATTTATATCATAAATAAATTAAACTTTATTTTTATAAATTTAACATATTTATTTTTATATTTTTAATAGTGTTAAATTATTATAAAATAAGTATTTATGATTGTAGTTCTACCCAAATATTTAAAAATTGTTTATGATAGATAAATAAGTCATACTTAAAATATATGTTTTTAAAGAAAATTAGGTTCAAACTAAGTAAATTATAATAAAATATAGTATGACCTAATTTATTTTCATCTTTAATACTAATCGTAGATATAAAAAACTTGTAATAAATAATTATAATATATATTTATACTTTTAAAAGATATATAAAATTTTTAATACTACAAATATATATAAGAAATTAAAAATAAGAAATTAAAAAAAGAAATTAAAAAAAGAAATTAAAAATAAAAATTAAAAATAATAATTAAAAATAACGGAAAATTCTGTCGAAAATTTCCGACGGAATAAATCCGTCAGAAATTTGCGACGGAATATTCCGTCGGAAATTTTCCGTTAGAAATTTCCGATGAAATTATTTTTCTGTCGGAAATTTTTCCGACGGATTTATATTTCTGTCAAAAATTTCCGACGAAAAATTTCTGACGGAAAATTTTGTCAGAAATTTCTGACGGAAAATTTTGTCAGAAATTTCTGACGGAAATATAAATCCGTCAGAAATTTCCGACGGATCCATATCCGTCAGAAATTTTCTGTCGGAAATTTACGTTTTTCTTGTAGTGAATCTCCTGCCAATTAACTCCATTATTGAGGATTCTACTCTTGGATCCATTCACTATCAATTTTATTGGTCAATACTTGTTTGAGTCGGCCGGTCACCAACTACTTAGTCGAATCATCAGCTCTATACCATTTTTGGGGACTTTACATTAAGGAACACTCCACACAATAGATAATAAGTAAATCATATAAGTGAATTTGACATCATAACGTAATCCAAAACCTGAAGGCAATAGGTAGAAAAGTCTTTAATACTTATATACTATTCAACATGTTCAACTATAAACAATTTAAGACTCACTTAACACTTGAACTCTAACAATTTTTCATGATTATTTATCAATTAAATTTTAACATTTTAAAATAAATCATCAATAAATAAAAAGAATATTGTACTACAATTTAAATTATTTATCATAAATCTAAAATATAATTTACATGTTCAAAATATTTATTTAAAACAAATTTGAAATATAGTTCATATATTGAAACATAATATTTATTTTTACCAGCAATTATATAATGGTTGGTGTATCCAAAGTCGCTAATTCTATTACCGACAATTATATAAAATGCTGGTAAAAATTCACTTAATTGTTGGGAAAACTTAAATTTTTTTAGTGACAATTCTAGTGGCTATTTTAAAGGTCATAAAAATTATTTTATAAAAGTGTTTCCTTCCCACTCCTTTAGTGGCTTTTATTTATTGCCAATGAAACCTTAAATCATTTTCTTTTCTAGATTGGCATGCAAGAGTAAATAATGGAAGCAGTTGACAGAGTGAGCCATATCAGATTCACACATACATGTACTTCACAATTATATCAATCATAGGCAAGACAATATATAGCTAATGGTAAACATCAAGTTGTGACATTATCTGTATTACAACTATCGATCATTCATTCAAAATCAATAAGCTGATATAACCAAAATACTAATATTCACCATAAGTACAGCAGTATAACAAGGGACTCAAAAAAAGGGGAGGAAAAGAGAAACACAAATGCATTTTCCAACTTCTACAATATTTAAGAGCCTCATCATTATAAGAAAGGGTTATCCAATGAAGTAATCCTCCAACATTTGCCTATCAAACAAAGTCTTTGTCGCTAGTTTTCGAGCATCTTCATCATTATTTTTCCTAAGAAGCTTTAGCAAGGAAGTGATGTCACCATCTTTAGTCATACTCTTTTGATTTGTCTTTGCTTATTAAAAAAGACAGAACTCATTATTAAATATAACAATAATCATGTATACATTTATCAACTTTTCATTTACAAAAATAACTTAGGATATTGTCTTTTAATGAGTAATACCTATTGGTTGAATTCCATCATCAACACAATCTATATTTTTCTTCTCTTCACAGGTTCTAGGGTCCACATTCTTAAAAATTTACACAAACATATAGTGTTAATAACATAACCTTAAATATAAAATTTTCAAAGGAGAATAAAGTGAAAGAACCTTCAATAGCTTTCCAAATCTTGCACACTTTGGAACGGTTGAAAACATCCTCTCATATGCATCTATAGTTGATGGAGAGCCACTTGAAAGAGTACCCAAATCAATTCTTTTTAACAGGGGCATTTTTTTCAAAAGCTTCATCTAAATGGTTCTACATTCGTATTAAACTTAATTAGGAGTTGCCTTAAACTTCAATTATATGAAAAATGTTGTTGTAATTGAGCAAACTATAGAAACAATACTACACCTAATGTGGAATTCTAGTTAAAAAGACATAATTGCTAACATAACTTATAGCAAAATTAAGTTTATATTTACAACAAAATTAAGCTCAAGAATCATGATAGAAATGAGGTGCAACTCATTTAGAAATATGAATCTGCATACAACACTACCACTAAAGGTTTAGAAATATGCAAAAATCTATGCATGAAGAAAAAAATGATGAATATGCTGATGTTGAATTTACTGCTATTAATGTGAGACAACAATAAGTTGTAGATACAATGTTTTTAAATAATGCAGATTTATTTTTATAATTCACAATTTGAGTGATTAAATGAAGAAGTAAAATTGAAATGAAATGTGATAGAGAATGAAACAATGGAGGTATAAGAAATAACTCCAGAACACACAATGATACAGGTTCCAAAGTTTTAAGCATAAGGAAATGGAGCATACCTCACGCTTGATTGAACCACTTGCCTCAAACATATTACTATAAGGAGTTGCAATTTTTTCAACTTTATGTTCCTGCTCAACCATTATTAATACCTAGGACCTGATAAAAAACCTAAGGTATTAGAAAATAAATTTAAATCTTAGAACCAAAATAAAATAAATAACACATTTACATTTATAATATTACCTGTTCGAATGAACTCCCAAAGTTTTGAGCCAGAGGTAACTCTGTGGGAAAATGTTTATAAAACACTTGGGTCATGGAAGATAATTGCGATACTAACTTATCTTGAATGTGTTTCATCAAATGCATCTCTCGTCTTGTTTTTCCTTTGACTTCTTTAACTCTCTCACCTCTTGCTCGCTCTAACTTTTGTATTATCCCATTAAATGTATTACTACCAAGAATATTTCCAATGGAAGATTTACTTCCCCACAGCCGAGAAGGTGTTGGACCAAGTCCTAAGCAACGAACATAGCCACTCCTTTCTTCTCCCATCACTTGGGAATATACATCCCCTTTCCAAGCAACACTACCAATAGGTTGTGTATTAGATGTTTCACCACTGTTCAACTTTACTTGCATCATATCCTAAGTGAAACAAATTATAGCAACTCAAAATTGATACAAAAAATTTAGTGGTGTTATAAATATGTAAATTATTTAAAAAATATTACCACTATTTTTGCAGATTCCTCATCCAATGCTCTTCCATCTTTACGTTTCTTATGAGTTAATATAAAAACTTCTGCCCTTGTAGGCTCTATCCCATCCTTGGCCTAATTAAGTTAACTTAATGTCAAATAAATTCTTATAATTATGTTTCACGATTAATTCAAAAATACCTTTTCAAACATTAAAGTTCCAATGCTTTTAGATCCCCCTGTGTGAGACATCTTTTGCTTTGTCCTATTGCATTTATTTGCTTGACTACGTATCTGTCAATTAAGAACAATAGTCTCTTAGAATTTATAACAATAAACATGGGACAAATTGGACATAAATATATTATAACTAGATTTTTCAAGTTATTACCTTTCCTTTATCAGAAAACCAATAAGAGACAAGACCAATCCATTGGTCACTTGGTATCCGATTTGGTCTATTTTTCATCAAAGCATCCTTAGTCTAGTACTTTGTTGTATATGTACATCTTAATTCACATTTGTAGTCTTTCCATTTCTTCCTGATTCATTTTTTTACAAATTCTTCACCATATGCAGGAATTGAGAACTTCCTCTACATAGAAAAGCAAGCAATTACAAAGTCATACAATACAAGTAAAAATAATAAAATAAAATTAACACTATTAAGAATAAAAATCTCATACCCTCACAAGTTCCACCAATTTATTTTTTTGTTCTCCATCAAAACTTCTCCAATCATTTATGTTTAAGGGGGTTAATTTTGGGTTTCTAGCTAAAATGCCCAAAAAGCTAGAAAGCTTCCGACCCTCCTTTCCTATTGCTTGGTTACGACTATTGAATTGCATATTAATTGTCCTTCCTGGAGACATATTCCATATATCTTTTAGTAATGTAGGTCCACGAACCTTCCTTGCCTCAACTGAACCTAAAATAAAAGTATTTTAAATGTCATGATTCAAATCTCAATTAATTAAAAATGACTAATATAATATTTAATTATTTATTATAAAAATATTACCTGATGTAGGATTTTGCTCAGGATCAATGTTACCTAAACAATTTTTGGTATTCATCAATTCTTCTATTAAAGACTCCACTTCATCATGATGTTTGTCAATAACTTTGAGGCTATTTTTTCTAGGCATGATGATATAAAATGTATTCCCTGTAAAGAAAAAATGCACCTAAAAAGATAATATTTATTATTTTAGTAAAAATAAAATTTATATTTACCAAATTGTTTACCTGATATATGTGAGTGACAAGGTTACAATGAAAATCTGTCCAACACACTTTATTATCTCTATAAATCTAAAAAAAAAAAAGATTTACTAACTCTCAATAATAGACCAGTTTCAAACACAACAAAATGGTAAATTATTAGCTCTAATTAATGACATTACAAGAGAAAGTTTGATAATAACTACTAATTAATTAATATGAATATATCAACAATTAAATTTCTTAAATTATTAATAAGAAACTACTAATATATCACATATCATCTTATTTTTATTAAAGTAATATCATATTTTTGAATGCTAAATTTAAGTATGAAGAAGCTAACCTTATTGACAAAAAGGCTCTATTTCTCACTACTTCCAAAAAAAACCAAGTTATAGCAATCAAATTTATTTTCCAAGTCTATGTAATCTGAAAAGAAATAATAATTAGTTGTAGAATGGGTAAAATAAAAAATAAAAGAAAATATTAATAGTAGCATGTGTATATAAAGACATAAATCTAACAAACATTACCTATCTTATTCATTATCACTTCCTCCTTTATTTTTAGCTTCAACCTCATTTCAAGAAAGCTTAGTCTCTAGGTTTATTCAAGTATTATTCCATCAACACCACTTCTTACCCAATAATTCTTATCATGTTCTATGCCACAAATATTTTGCAATAAAGTCAAGTCATTTACATCATTATTCATTGATAACTCAAACTCTGTACTTTTTTTTTCCCATGTCAAAAATATCTCTAGGTTTTATTTTCCTAGGAATAAACCATTCATGATCATGAGGATCTTGCACAAATATCACTTGTTCAACTTGTCCTACAAATACAAAAGGCTCATGACTTTCTTGATCACCAGAGTGTATTAGGTGTGAGAAGTTCACAAGTGTGAAACCCAAGGCATTTTTCTTAACTCTTTACCTTGGGTTACATCAACCCAATCACATTTAAATAAAATAACCTTAAATTCTTCATAGTAATTCAACTCCACAATATCATTCAATCTGCCATAAGAACAAATGTTTGTTGACTTGGGAGCATTGTCACTTGTACTTGCATAACTCTTTGTCTTTGATACAACCATAACACCACTATTTTGTGTCGTCATGTACTCTTCATACTGTTTTTTTCGGAAATGATACCCATTATTTACATCAAAGGCATTGAATCTTCTTGCAATGTGACTTGGACCTTATGCAAGAGCTTTTAGATCATTTTGGACTTCCTTTAACTCCATAACCTAACCAATGAGTCATATATGTTACTAGTTTTATTCCTCTAATTAATTCATATGAACTAATATACAATTTATACTACTACTTACATGCTCCCTGAACCAATCATGAAATGAATCAAAATATATACGATCAACCTGGTGTTGTGTAAGGCGACGTTTGCGATTTGATCTTCTAATCTCATTTATGTGTTCACTAAACAACTAACTTATGTCAATGTTGATATAAAACAAACAAACACACACATATATATAGTGAAAAAGATAATTACATAGCACTTACCTTTTCAAATTTTTAACTATATTGGATTCGCAATTGAAGAGTACATATCGATGTGCTTGCAACCATGTTTTATCATCCATTGAAAATACTTCTATTTTACCATATGGTTGCCCAATGATAGGGAAAATATATCCTTCTTTGTTTGTATGATTCTTGACCTCATATTCACTTTTTCTGGACCAATAATATCTTGAATATCCACCCTCCATATAATGATAGCAAAATGTCAAACACTCATTTGCAAGATAAGCTTATGCAATTGAACCTTCTGGGCATGCATGATTGCAAACGTATGATTTCAAAGTACATAAGTACCTTGAAGAAATAATTTTAGTACTCAACTTTTTATGAAAAGCAATATTCAATTTAGATGTAATTCTCCATACCTTTCAATTGGATACATCCATCTATAATGTACCAGCCCTGCAATTTTAGCCTCATTTTCTAAATGAATAATCAAATGAACCATAATTGTGAAAAAAGATGGGAGGAAGAGTTTCTCCATATTACACAAAGTTAGTGCAATTTTTTCCTCAAGTAAGTTTAACTCTTCTATTTTTAAGTACTTTACTACAAAACACTCGGAAAAATGTGCATAGTTCAATCAAAATAGAACTCACTCTTTGATCTATTGTTCCTCGCAAACATAGAGGAAGGAGTTCTTGCATCATTACATGACAATCACGAGTTTTAAACCCTGATATTTTTCGCTTACGAATGCAGCATGAGATATTCAATGCATAGCCATGTGGAAACTTAACATTCTCAAGTACTTCATAAAATAATTTTTTTTTCCTCACGTGACATTGTGAAATAAGTAGGAGGTAGGTATGTCCTCCCATTAGTTTGTTGTTGAGGCCATAAGCTTGGTCTTATGTTCATCTCTTTCAAATCCAACCGAGCTTCCAAGTTATCTTTCAATTTTTTATCAAGACCCAACATTGTATATATCACATTATCACACATATTTTTTTCTATGTGCATCACATCAAGGTTATGACGCACCAAATTATTCTTCCAATAAGGCAAAGTAAAGAAAATACTTCTCTTCTTCCATGTGTTTTTCGTCACCCCAAATACCTTTTTACTTAGCCTACCAAGAGTGAAATTTATGTCACTTACTTGATTTAATACCATAGATCTAGTTGTTGGACAAGGTGCAAGTAGAAATTCAGTAGTGCCATCAAATGATTTTGTATCATTTTGATACTTATGTCCTAACCTTAAGAAACTTCGATGACCCATATAACAATACTTTTTACCATTTTTGAGCCATCTAAATTGAGTATGAATGTTGCAATAAGGACATCCAAATTCACCTTTAGTACACCATCCAGATAAATTTCCATAAGCTGGGAAATCATTTATAGTCCACATGATAGCTGCTCGCATTTGAAATGTTTCTTTAGCAAAGGCATCATACGTTTCCACCCCTACATCCCATAATTCCTTTAACTCTTCTATTAAAGGTTCCAAAAAAATATGAATATTATTTCCCGGTTCTTTTGGTCCAGGAATGAGTAAGGATAGAATGATAAATTCTTGTTTCATGCACAACCATGGTGGAAGATTATATGGCATTAGAATCACTGGCCATGTACTATAATCTTTTCCTTTTTTACCAAAAGGATTAAACCCATCACTAGTTAATCCTAAGCAAATATTACAGGGATCCTTGGCAAAATCAAGATGATTATTGTCAAAAGTTTTCCATGCTTCAAAGTCTGCTGGATGTCGTAAAACCCCATCTTTGTTACGCTCTTCATCATGCCATCTCATCAATTTTGAAGTTTTTGAAGACATAAACAATCTTTGCAACCTTGATTGTAAAGGGAAATACCTTAAGAACTTCGCAAGAATTTTCTTTTCTTTGTTTTTCCAACGAGAAGTCTTACAAATTGAACATTCATTAACATTCTTATTAGCCAACTCACTCCTAAAAAGCATGCAATCATTGGGACAAACAAGAATCTTTTCATACTTTAAGCCTAAATGAGCAAGTATGGTGTGAAGTAATCTGTAAAAGATGAATGGGTAGGTTAAGAGGTACCAAGGCTATAAGGAAAAGGTATTAAATTTTGAGTAAGGCAATGACATGGAAAGTGAGTTAGCCTCTAATCTCTATTCTTGGCCGCCACTGCTACGTAGTGCGATTACTATCCGTACATCACTCCAGATTTATTCTCTACAGAATTTATCCCCTGGAAGCTAGAAATGCATATCCAAACCATTAGTAGAAACATGATAAAAAGTTCTAGTGTAGTGAGTAGTCCCTCACACATCACATACATTTATTTTTCTAGAAGTTACAGTAGCAAATGTTGTAACGTCACGAACAACAAAAGAAGTTGTGGAAAGAGAATCCTAATGCTCACACTCACGAACTACATAAAAGGTTCACACAAACACCAAAATTTAGAGAAATAAAAAGCAGTGATTAAAGAGGATGTCAACATACACATTAATGTGAATTAAGCACATCGTAAATGTCAAATAAATATAACTTAAATAACAACATACATTTGACAGCTTCAAAGATAAGGGAAACATAGTCTATTCATATAACTAAAGCTTGCTCTGCTACATGCTTTTTGTTGTACTTTCAATAAAGTATTTCGTCTCCAAAAAACTTTAAAGCATGCACTACATATATGATATATATTTTTTACTCAGATTCTGCATCTTACTTTAGACCTTTACATCTTATGAAAGTTTGAAAAGTTTACTATTTTAAATTCTAACTCTTTCACTTTGGGTATTCTGCAAACTTCCACAAGGGTGTTAACAGAGAGTGAGCAGCAGACTAGGTGGAGAAAGTAATGTGTGGTTAAGGTTTACAAGCAAGAGATGCTAGTGACTGGTGTGGATGCGGGAAAATGTGGGGAACAACTAGAAATATCACTGACAATCAGTTGGCTCAAGCTTAAGTGTGGATGAACTAATCGAAGCACATGAATGTTAATGCAACTATGATTTTTAATCATGAGGTAGCAGCAGAACACCTTACATGTTTGCTTCTTATGTTTTCATTATGTTTATTTATCTGTAATTGGAACTATGCAGTTGAATGAAAAATAGTTTAACATTTTCTAGACTCCTTTTTTGCCACCAACAATGAATAAAGGTAGAAAGAAAAATGAAGGTTTCCAATTTCTTGATATCTAATATGTCGGGGAAATAAAAATATTGAAGAATTAGAATTAGAAAAGTTAGAAAAATCAGTACCATTGCTACTTCAAAGTGAATGATCTAGCATAACTAGAAATGAAGTGAATGATCTAACCAAAACTAGAAATAGATTATAGAAACCCTAACCTGAAAGTGAACATTAAATCTTCAAAATGCATGCATTTCGAAGCAGATCAAATGGAGCTATTAATATGAGAAAAGTTGATGACAAGAGAGATTGAAATTGATCGATCAATGTGAGAAGAGAAGTTAAGCCTGTCATTTACATTTGGCTGTGGCGAGAAGAGAAGTTACGAATGCGGAACCATGAGAAGACTGAGAATATGAAACAAGACATTTTAAAATAAAAAGTACAAAAGGTTAAAATTTAAGTAAATAGATAGATTAATTTTTTTTAAGAAAATGATAAAAATAAAGTCATAAATTATTACTGGCAAATATCAATATTGCCTTTACTTGACGTTTTACCAGCCTTTATTTATTAACCATAATTACTTTTAATTAATTAATAAAATACCAGAAATTAATTTATTTCCATCTATTAATTGTCGATAAAAATTAGTTTTGCAGTAGTGTAATAGCTTCACAAGACCAAAAAAAAAAAACAATGCAAGAAAATAATAATTATTTTTCTTAATTTCCATTGAACTTTTATAATGAAAATACAAGAAATCTATATCAACATCTTGTTAAGGAGTTATAACAATTAATTTACTTTTACACTATAGAAATAACTATGTTGAATATCAAATAGTGTCCAGTTTATTTTTATTGTATATATTTAATTATACATGTTCACGATCATCTTCATAGATATTGTTGACTCATTAAAAGAGGTAATGCATTTTAAAATTAAATTACTTATTTAAATGTCATATAAATGTTAATTAATGAACTAATATTTATCATGATAATATATTTTAAAATCAAATTACTTATTTAAATGTCATATGAATGTTAATTAATGAATTAATATTTATCTTAATTTGAATTTGTATAAATCAACTATGAGGGCGGGTCTAATCCTTAAGTTAAGTAAGCCCTTATTTTAGGTCTTTCAAAAATTTATATAATATTAGTATTTATACTATTTTTATTGTTAATTGATTTAATATAATAATAATTAGGATATTTTTTCTTCATAGATAATGTTTGGACATTCTTAGAAAAAAAAACTATTTTATTTTTTATAAGGGTCCAATTTTTTTTTATTACTTTAATTAATTTTATAAAAATCTCACATCAAAATTTACTTTAAACCTAAAAATATGTTGAATGGACCTTGTCAACAATCCATATTAATTTAAGGATAAAGACATGGAAGATATTTACACATGTTGGACTTTATATATATATATATATATTATCTATTAAAATTATATTGATGACATTAAGGTTCAAATATAAGATCATATGTATACTACTCTAATTCTTACCACTAAATCAATCTTAATTATTATTTTTTTGAATATTTATAATTTTTTTATCAATCAAGATAATTATATATATATATATATATATATATATATATATATATATATATATATATATATATATATATGCTAATAATAATAATAATAATAATAATAATGAAAAGAGTACAAATACAAAGCTAAAAAATCTTTTACCAGAAACTAACTTAATGTTCTACTCATGCTTATATCCCACCACCTACTAATCTTCTTCTCTTACATTGTTCCCATCACCCACCCGCATTATGACACATTCATTTTGAGATAATTTTAACCACCTATCTTTTCCATTTTTTTCCTAGATAGGCATGATCTGCCCCTTCCCTTCATAGTCCACACCACCGTCATCGAGTATAGGGTAATTCCAAGCCACTTGCCATATGGCAGCAATTTTAATTGTTCCTTCGTCTCATTCACTTTGACTTCACGTGTCATTTTGTCATCAAACCTAACCTGTACATGACAAATAGAGACCTGGGTTTGCACGCCATTGCTGGAAAGTGAATTGAAAAGTAGGGTCCATCTTCAGCCATGCCCAAGTTGTAACCAAAATGTCATTTAGAAGCCTCTCCATCATAAAGTGCTTGCCCCTAAACCTACAATTGTTCCTTAAGCTCCAAACGCACCATATTATTGAACACCATAAGATCTTCCACTTCAAGGCCTCCTGTTTAGTGCATGCAGGATATGGCAGCTGGAAAAAGTGTTGTGAGGCATTCCCAAGAAGAACTGATGGGGTAGAGATCCAATTGTAGCATGCCTTCCAAATGAGGTCCACTTGGTGACATGTGAACAAAATGTGGTTAGTGGATTCCACCTCCAAGTTATAGAATGGGAAAATCTCATTTAGGTCTTGTATAATGATGTTCCTCTTGATTAAGTTGTCACAAGTAAGGAGACCATTGTGATAGATCTTCCAGATCAAAACCGTTGCCTTGGGAGGGACTTTGAGCTTCCAAACCATTGAAAGAAAATGATTGTTGGTGGCATTAAAATGCTGGGAGTGAATGGTTGAGTATGCTATAGCAACAAAGTAATCACCATTATAGTCATTGACCCACCACCATGAATCTTCTTTTCTTATCTTTGGCATATTTCCTTTGAATTAGGCTCTTAAATTGTCCCATTGGGCTTCTTCATTACCAATCCCACCTCTTCTCCATAACAAATCCCATCTTCACTCCTGATCAGCCCAATAGCCCAGATCCTTTATCAAATTATCCTTCTGATTTGATATTTGAAACAGTATTGGATAGGCTTCATTCAATGTTTGATATCTAGTCTAGTTGTCTCCCCAAAATATGATTTTATCTCCTTTTCCTAGTCGCCACTTTATCCCCATTTGAAACCACTAATCACGTGCTAGCCCACCACAAACTTTAGTAGGTCCCTCCACCAATAGTATGCCTTCTAACATGGTTCCTTCTTCGTAAGGTTTGCCAACCTTGTACTTGGAGGGCAAGATTTTATTCCACAATGAATCCTGATGGTGGAAGATTTTCCATTTACATTTCCCAATTAATGCATCGTTGAATGCCTCAAGATTTTTGATACCTAGTCCACCTTGGTTTTTAGGTTGGCATATTTTTTTACCATTTCACCCAATGCATTTTTGAACTTCCCTCCTTAAGTCCCCATATAAATTTTCTTTGTATTCTTTCAATCTTTTGCACCACTTATTTGGGCATTTTAAAGAAAGAGAACATATATAATGGAAACCCTATCAATACTGAGTTTACAAGGCACACTTGTGCCGCTAATGACATATTCCTACTTTTCCACCTCGATAACTTCTTTTTGAATTTCTTTATTGTTTCTTCCCACACTTGACTCCTCCTCAGATGATCCCAAACGGGAATCCCCAAGTAAGTAAATGGAAGTTTCATAACTTTACAGTTAAGCAACAATGCATACTTTTCCAATTCCCTTGTCTCCACTCCCAATGCCCCAAACATGCTCCTGTGAAAATTTATTTTTAGGCCTGATACCAACTCAAACCATCTTAGGACACATTTAACCGTGACCACATTCCCCAAACTTGCTTCCCCAACGAATATTGTATCATCAGCAAATTGTAATAGATTAACTTCCACCCTTTCCGACCCTACTGTGAAACCTAAAAACAGGTTCTACTCCATTGCTACCCTCATCATATTGCTTAAATCTTCAACCACCACTAAGAATAAAATTGGTGCCAAAGGGTCTCCCTGTCTAATTCCATTTTGGGAAGAAAATTCAGTCGATGGACTTTCGTTTACCAAAACTGAGACTCTTGTTGTAACTAGACACTCCCGAATGCAATTGCACCATTTATAACAAAAGCCAAGTCTCACAACATATAGAGAAGAAAATTCTAGGATACCAAATCATAAGCTTTTTCAAAATCTACCTTAAACAACATACATTTTTTTTTTCCTTTTAGCTTAATTAAAAACCTCATTTGTGATCATTACATTGTGTAGAAGGTTCCTTCCCCCAAGAAAGGCACTCTAGATCGGATCAATAATAGAAGAGAGAACATTCTTGATCCTATTAGCAAGAATTTTTATAAGAATTTTATACATGCAGCCCACAAGTGAAATGGGCCTAAAATCACCAAGCTGTGATGAACAATCAAATTTGGGAATCAGAGAAATAAAAGATGCATTTGTTCCTTTTGGCAACTTTCCATTGGTGTGGAATTCTTTAATGAATCTCATCATGTCGCCCTCCAAAACATCCCAGTACTTCTTGATGAAATTGAAGTTGAATCCGTCAGGGCTCGAGCTCTTTTTTCCTTCACACTCCCACACTACAACTTTAACTTCTTCATTCTCAAACTGTTGTGTGAGGTAAAGTCTTTGCCATTGATTAGTTTTGAATTGAACCCCCTTAGGTTCGGTTTGTTCCAGATTTCTTGAGTACTTACTACCAAAGAATCTTGAGACCTTAACCTTGATTGTGACTAGATCCTGAACCCACTCGCCATCCAATTGCAAACCTTTTATAGGTTGAGTTTTCTTCCCCTCCCATTAATTGCCATGTGAAAATATCTTGAGTTCCTATCGCTCTCTTTAACTCAAGTTATCCTAGATTTCTACCTTAATAGAGATTCATTATGCTTCTAAACCTCCCACAGGTGTTGCTGTAAGTTTCGTTTGTTCAACTGATCCTAATCTGATAAACCATCCTCTTCCTCTTTTTGGTCTAACTTGTTTAACCTTTCTTCCACCTCCATTAATCTTTTTTGTAAGTTCCTGAAATGGTTTAAGTTTTTTATGATAACTTGTACATGATTGTTACATTTAATTTAGTTTAAAGATGCTTATGTTGATGTAGTTTACATTAGTTATGTATTTTACATTAATTATGTAGTTCACATTCGCTATAGAGTTTACCTTAGTTACGAGGTTTTATTTAGTTTACCTTGTATAATTTATCATATGTACACTTTAATGATATTTAAATTGATAATATATTATATAAACGCTAATGGAAAAATAAGACAAAATGCCATGTTATTACATTGACTGATTACCGTGGATTGATTATTTATATTGCTATGATTTTATTTATTTTTAGGAGTGGGCTACGTTCACAAATGGGAGAATGAGAGGTGTGTTTGTGGAGTAGGAATAACAATCTAACCCGCCCCGTGGGTACCTGCCCAAACGTGCCCCGTGTTAGATGGGAAAAACTCGTGTTTATTAGGTTCGAGTTCGAGTTTTCCCTGATTGATAAAATCAGGGGTGGGGGCGGGGATGTCAAGACCTGCCCCTGTACTTGCCCCGCCTTCGCCCCTCCCTGCTTAATAATATAATTAAAAAAATATTTATATATATAAAAACCAAAATTAAAAATATTTATATATAAAAATTTGTATTATCTTACTTTTCTTTTATTTTTTTTAAATTTTTTCATATTTATTAAAAATAAATAAAGAAAAAAAAAAAGAAAAAAAGAAAAATAAAAAGGTAAGACCGAGAACGGGGCGGGACAAGGAAACTCGAATCTCGCCAGCAACGGGGATGGGTACCCAAATTTTACCTCCCAACAAATATCGAAAGTAGGCGGGAGCGGTTTAAATCTGCGGGACAGGGACGAGAAACATAAAACTCGGCCCCGCTCCGCCCCTTTTCCATGCCTATTGTGGAGGAAGGGGGATATGTGGTGCATTCGCAAATAAGATTTTTAGTTTTATGAAAAGTCTTTAATGTAACACTATCGAGATCTACATCAATTATTTAATCAATATAAAATGTCTTTTATACTCGATGTTATAAACCCTTCCTATACTAGTTAATTAGTAGTTTGTCCTATAATATATTGAATTTTTTTATTGTTTATTTGTAATTATATATAGAGAAAACAACAAAACAAATAAATTATTAAAAAAAAGATTTTTTTTTGTGTTGATTATGGTCTTAATCAATATAGAAAGTTAAATTTTGATAGTTGGTTGTTGTATTAATCTATGTAAAAAATGTAAATATAGATTTTTTTAATAGTAAATATGGTTTTTTAATTTTTTTTTTAGAGAATGAAGAAATTATCGGATATAAGGTCCAAAATATGCGATCTCAATATGAAGAAAAAACATTTGTGTAAATTACTTATCAGAATACAAATGAAACATTAAGGACGATTTTTATTATGAGAAGAAATATGAAACTAAAATGGAAAATTACTAATATAATTTGCAGAAGTGTTTTTTTATTTTTGAGTTTAATAACTAACTCTTCTAAATTAGTGATTGTAAGCTTTATCCTAAGACATACGAGATGGACTATACTCATAAGATCAAATATATGTTAGTATTAAAATAATATTTTATCAATAAAAATTTTATCTCAAAAACATAGATTTGTTTTTAATTGTCGATTTTAAGGCAGAATATAGTGATTTTAAAAAAAGTTAAATTCTGTGCATAATATATTGGTATGTAACTTGTGCACGTAGGTGTGTTGCAACTTATAACTGATCATCTATAAGAGCATTTAAAAGACCACTTCCAACAACTATAATGAGGAATTTATATGAACCAAAAATAATAAAAGCTACACTCATTTTCAATGCCAAGAGTCTGAAAGACCACTTGCAGCATTAAAATTTTGTACAACAGAATATATTATGACTGCACATTCCAAACCTCCTACATAACTATGTATATTGGTGTATGCAACATCCTTATTACAAACTAAACACACATCAAAGTATAACATTTACTAATCTTAATTATGCATTCCGAAGAGTACTACTTAGAATTAGGGGAGTCCTGGGGTGAGTGCAGGTTCAGCTGCGAACTCAGCAGCATCAAAAGATTGTGGAGGAATTGCTGTGAAGTGAAGAGAGTGCACGGGTCCTGGTGCCACAATACCAGAACTTTTCATCTCACTCATTTGTCTACGAGCATTTGCACCTTGTGCTTCACACAGTTTTGGAAGAAACACACCTGTCCCAAAAGTACGTGATATAATTTTCTTAATTCCCATCTCAAAAGCTTAAGTGAAACAAAATTGGAGGAAGATGATAATATAAAAGTATTTTTAATTATTTTTTGGAGAATGGTTAATTAGTTTGTGTAACTGAGCTATACTTTCAAACACATGAATGGACGGATATATAAAGAAATGTTTTAACTTAATTAATAGTTTCAAATTTAAATATTGAATTTATGACCATACTAAATACTTGAAATGAGAATTTTGTTGCTAATAATAATTTATTTGATTCAAATAGAATTGTCTTTAATAAATATAATATTATTTATATAAAAATGATATATATTTGTAAATAAATTTAGAAATGTTCTTAGAACCTTTTTTTTTTTTTTACTAAAAACACTCTTTATTTTCTTGATGAGAAATTCATAAGTTTTTTAATTTGTATCCGAATATACTCAGATTATTATGTTTACCTTCACCAGCTGCAAGGTTGAAGTAAAGATCAACAATGTTGGGGCAGCTTTGGTAGCATTGAGGGGAACACAGATTTTGTGTGAAACGAGTTTCCAAAAGAGAATCTGATGAGATTCCAAAGGATTTTCTGTCCAAACCACAAGCCTTCATACATTCATCACTCTCAATATGGTTCTTTTGTTTTTCAGCTTCAATCTCTGAAGTCTTGCACGTGTATGCTTCTTCCCCTGTCCTCTTCACACGCTTCTCAAGCACGCACCGTTTTCCTTCGTATGACACCGCAAATGCGCACGTGTCGTGGCTCAAATACTCACACTCTATCTCCCCTGAATTTCACCATTAATATTACCACGCATATATTTCAGATGCCAAAACATGTGTTTTTATTAGCAAAAAAATATTATATATAAAGATGAAAACAAAGTTAAAGTAAAGACTTTATACATATTATTTTAAATTAGACCGATGTTAATATTTGGCTAAAATCATGTTTTAAATAAAGAGGTTGACAAGTTTTGGAGACGTTACCAAGAGTTCCTTGCACGGTGGCCAAAAATGCAAGGAAAACAATTGCCAAACATCTGAAGCTAATGTTAAAGGCCATGGCTGAAGCAGAAGAAGATCGTTGGGATATTGGCCAAAAAAACCTAGCTTAGGAGTTTGGAAATTTGGCTGTGCTTTTCTACTTGGAGGATTGGTGTGATGGTTCATGTTAATTAATGAGTGTATTTATAGCGGTTTCTTAGAGGAAGAAAATTCTTTTTCTAAGTGCAAAAGGATATTTTATTAGGAGGTGGACTTTTCGATACGAATCAAAAGAGCGGAAGAGAAAGAACAGTGTTTTAGTCGTTTATTGAAGTTTGATTTAACTTATACACGATATAGGAAAAAACGTTTTGAAATTTTTTATTACGTAACACGTTTTTTTTTATAAATATTTTATGTAAGATTACAGATTACTTACCTCATTTTCAATATATGAAAAGATATAAAACAAAAAAAAAATTAAGTATTGCCTACCATTCCTAGTGCATGAAAAGATATACAATAGTAAAATATGAGAGGAGCCGAATTTAATCTCAAGTTCTAACTAATTAATAGAAGTAAAATGAACTTAACCAATTATATTTTGCAATTAGATTTCTATAACTCTTCTTATAATTAAAAGAAAGATAAACGAAATAAAGAAAGAAGCAATAAATGCTATAAAGACATAAAAAAATGAATTATAAAATAGGATTATAGAAAATACATGTTAGGATATAAATGAAATTCTTTTCTTACAATAAAAATGAGACGATTTTTGTTGTCTCTTTTGAATTTAAAGAAATTATTTTTTAAAAAAGTATTTATAAAAAGATAAAAATAATATAGAAAAAAAAAAGCTACATACAATATCAAATCAACTTAATTGGAATAAATGTTTCTTTCATATTATCTAATCATGAATTGTTATATAATCCACAATTATTTATATATTTTAATAATCATTTTAAAACTTCCATTAGAATTCCCATTTAATTAATTACAATATCATCTTATTATACACTGTCCTAATTAACCTTCCATCTTAGTATATCTAAAGTGGTTTCCAATTAACTAGTTCAAAAAGAACCACATGAAAAACAAACTCTTATTTTAATGGATTAAAAAAAAATAAAACATCAAATAAGATACAAAAGATTATTATGATTGAACAATATGGAAGGCATACAAGGTTGAGCATTTGAGCCGTGTGAGGTAGGGTTGTATGGTATGATGGCTCCAATGAGGAATTAATTAAGTTTGGTTAATAGTCAAGCAGTTTCCGCTATCAATGGAGGATCTGTTGCTCCAAACTACCTACGATACCTACATGTGTCACTTTATCATTCAAACCAAACAAAACATTGCTCCTAATGGGTCCACATATAGAAACTATTCTCATGTTGAAAATTACGTTTTGACCTTGTAATGCCACAGCACAGGTATTTTTTTTTTTTTGTTTCAAATAAGAATAATTATTGACAGTGAAGCTAAGTTTCTTCACAAAATTAATTTAGTGCCCCTATCTACTGGTCGTGTAACGAGTGATTATTTTAGTTTAACAACTCGAGTTAAAATCTCTTTACGTGCCAATTTAACGGTGATTTTATGAAAACAACATTAAATTATAAAATATAAAATAGTTAGTAAAAAATCTATCGGTAGAATTTGATTTATCTTTATATATATTTATATTTGTTGTAATTTTTTTTATAATTCTTAAATGAAAATAAAGAAGTTAATTATTCACTTAAATTTGCAGTTAAAAAAAGTTATTCACTTATATTTTTGAAATTTAAGTAAAATTAGTAGTATTTTTGTGTGTTAAATATATCAATTTGAGCTGACACTTTTGTGTGTCAAATATTTTGTTAAATGATCTATTTGAGTTTGTGTAAGTGATGAGTAACTTATTTTACGTAATAAATAACAGAAGTTTGAATCTTGACTTTCAAAAAATAATGCAAAAAATTGATCAATTGTTAGGATCTAGAAGAGAAAGATGTTCATTTCTTTAATATTTATCAAATTTTTGATAGAAATTAGTCTATGTGTAAGTGTTCGAGGGGAAATACTTTTTTGATAATAAATAAATTTTTTTTTTTAATGTTTTTAATATTAACCTACAGATCAAGGTGGCTAAAAGCTAAGCAGCCAAGTTTCATTCTTGGCGCTGTTAGGAAAATAAAAGATGATCTGGCCTTGTATCCTAGCTAGTGTGGAAACCGACAATGTAGTTCCTTGTTAAATATGCCATTGTATATAAAAAAGGAAATGAAAGAAAAACTAAAATTTGCTTATGGCTATAATTTATCCCATTACATATAATACATTTAAAAGCTTTGGATAATTTACTTTTATGTATAATTTTATCTTGCTATGAGATTTGGTTTTTATTATATCTGATACAACTATCGAATTTCTTAGAGTTTTATAAAATTGAATTTTAGTTTATGAGTCACAGATAATTTAATACATAAAAACCGTTCAAACTAATTCATCATAACAATAAATGAAAAGAAAATATTAAAATAAGAGAAAATATGTTATGAATGTTAAATAGTTTTACACTATTATTCAATTACAAATTATTCAAAGATAAATTTTTTAATTTTATAATAATTATCTTATATTTCGTATTAATGATTATAAATGATTATTTTTAATTGACAATATAAATTTTTTAATGTCAATAATTTTTTTTAGAACAATCAAATTTCAAATAATAAAAATATAGGAACAAATATTTTAATGAAATGGACGAAAACCTAAAAATATAAGATAGAACATATCTGTTTGTTTATAAAAAAACAATTGCTTATTTTTAATAAAATAAACATTTTAATTTTTTTTATGTGCTTGTCTAATTTTTTATTAAATAAACAGTTTTTAAGGCAACTCCTAACTATCTATTTTTAAATGGTTTTTTTAAAAGCATTTGTTTAAAATCATTTATTTTTAAATTTAAACAAACTGACTCAATATTTAGAAGGAAAAAATATAAGTGTTGGGATTTTTGTGACAATTGTACCTAATCTGCAATAGTATTTTTTTGAAGTATGACTTATCATTCTACAAAGACTTAAAAGATATTTTTGTAGTTTCTAAAATCCTAATTAATTAAAAGTTGTAAAAGAAAAGATATATACTTGAATATAAACATGTTTTAAATTTCAATATTCAATTAATACCACTACTAGAAAATGGTGAAATAACTGCAAAAAATAAGTGCTGGATAATAATTGGTACAAATACTGTCAGAAAAATCGACACTATTTTAAGATATAGTGTCATCTTTTTTGACACTAAATTTAAATTAAGTTTAGTGTTGGAAAAACTGACGTTATTCTTTAAATATAGGGTCGGCTTTTTCGACACTAATTTAATTTAAATTTAAATTAAATTAGTGTAAAAAAAACCGACACTATATCTAAAGAAATAGAGTTGGTTTTTCCAACACTAAACTTAAAATAAAAGTATGCGTGCTTTAAGAGAGATAGAGATAATTTTTTTCAATATTATATACACATAATATGTTTTGGTTCACTTGGTTATCAAGTTCACTTAAAACCTCTAGGTTCACAGATCAAGTCTCGAGAATGTTAAAATTACGAACGACACAAAAAAAATTGTGTCAACTTATTTAGCGTCAGTCAAAAATAATGAATAACTGACAATATTACGTCAATTTTTATGATTTAGAGTCGGCTTTTGGTCGACTCTAAACTGCTACATTTTTGTAGTGTACGTAAACTAGTTATAGAAGATAAGTGTAAATTTGAAAGGAAGACATTAAGAGAAATGGTTGGAATTGAATTTTACTTATATTACTCTTTCACTTTTCAAAGGTTATCTATATATGATTTTCATCACTCAATGTTATTGAACTCTTAAGGTCATTCTAAATCAATTCCTTGTTTCTATAAATTCTTATGATCCTAATTTTATAACTGATTCCTCAATTTATCAAATCAAAGTCTTTACATTAAATTCAAGAATTTATTTAACTAACGATTCTAAATCTATTCCTAACCTTAAAAATTATCAGGTGATTTGATTTATAATGGATTTAGAAAATATCTTTTGATTAAAGTCTTGATAAATGTCAATTTTACTTGGAAATTATAATATTTTTAACACTTATCTAACTATGTTTAAAAGAAATATGTATTTTAATCCCTAAAATACTATAAGAATCAAAAGGTTCTGTAAATAAGTTAGGTAATAAAGAGTTGATGGATTTTTACTAATGAACCCTTATTTTTCATGCAGATTTGATAAAGTCCCAAGACTCTAAGATTTCTAAAACCCTTTCAACCATTAATTTGAAAATGGTTAAATGGATCAAAGGTAGAGAGTAAAGTGGTTGTAGAGTCAAATCTGCTCAATCATTTGGAAAAGGTTGAGCAAATTTGGTCTAGAAAGGTGTAAAAATTAAATTTGGATCCTAAGGGATAAGCTGATTGGAATTAGCTTAACTAATGAAGGTTTCTTCACTTGGAAGAATTCAAATATTCACTTATCCATTTGGAAAGGGTTGAGTAAATTACTTTTTTTATGCCTACTTTGTTTTAATTGCTAGACATTTTTAAGGGAGGAAGAGAGAGGAAGTCTGTAACAACCCAATTTTCAATGGGCCCTAGGCCCAATTCGTTGCCCAGAACGGGCCGTTTCAAAAGTGAAACGGGTCGTTCTGGAATAAGTTAAAGGCCCAAAATTGGAAAAGCAGAACGGGCCGTTCTGGAGGAGAACGGGCCGTTCTGCTGGGATTGGGAACGGGCCGTTCCGGTTTTGGAACGGGCCGTTCCGGTTTTGGAACGGGCCGTTCCAGTTCAAAAATTTGCGTAGATTTAAAGGATCCAGAACGGGCGTTCCACTTTTGGAACAGGCCGTTCCGGTAGGTGAGCCTGAAATCCTATAAATAGCGCCCCTCACCTGTCATTTTCACACATCTCTCATTCTCTCTTCCTATTATTTTCTGTTCTCTCTTCTTTCCCTTTTTCTTCCGTACTCTCTGAAGACCGAGAGGAACCCCGCGAAGGAGATCAACCAGATCCTTAGTTTCAACTACTATTTATCCAGGTACGGGGGAAAAGGGAATTATTTATATGTGGAGTTACATGACGGAATTGGGTAGAAGAAGAGCCCTTAGGATTACGAGTAAATTTACAATCATTTTTGTTTGAGGAATTAATTATACCATTAGATTCCGTATGTGTTGAGGATTAGAAATATATATTTAATTTGTAAGAATGATGATCTGGGAGAGAGAACGAAATTGTAGAAAAGTGCCTGTGAGCTAGGTTTTGGAACAATTGGGGGTTTTACAGTTTATGTTAAATTTGTATTAAATTGTTAATTCTATTGATTATTATATTAGTTAATGAATGTTATTGTTATATTATTTGATAAAATTGATAATCTAGATGAGGATTCATGGTGAATTATTTGAGGGGTATGTGAACCACCATTTTGTGTGGATTGTGTATGTATTGTGGAATTGATATGTGGATGTGGATATGGATATGGATGTGGATGTGGATGTGGATGTGGATGTGGATGTGGATGTGGATGTGGATGTGAATGTGAATGAGAATGTGATTGTGGTTCCTCACACTTGTGACCAGGGGTGGCACGACCCTATGCAAGAAATGCTATAGGTGTGACCTTGACATAGTATGGGATGGGTGATTCCTCATGCTTATGTCGAGGGTGGCACGACCTCGAGCAAGAGATATTGCAGGCATGACCTTGGCACAGTGTAGGATGTGTGATTTCTCATGCTTATGTTGGGGGTGGCACGACCTTGGGCAAGAGATGCTACAGGCGTGACCTTGGCATAGGGTCGGATGTGTGAGGCAATTAATGCTTATGTCGGGGGTGGCACGACCTTGAGCAAGAGATGCTACAGGTGTGACCTTGGCATAAGGTTAATTGTAAGATTTGTGATGGATTATGATTGCGAATTGTGATGTGATGATGATGCATGATTGATAGAGTTATGATATATTAAAATGTTTATAAATATTTTATAATGAGATGATATGTTGCGTTTTTCCTTGTGTACTTTACATATAAATGTTTTCTTTTCTCACTATACAATTTGTGGATATTTTAGGTGAGGAAGATCTGACTATGAGTGGCATCTAGAATGCTAACAGTTGAGTTGTGGGTATGCGCTGATATTGTGACATCGGGGCAGAGGACTTCTAGGACATGAACTTTATTTGTAAATGGAGTTGTACTATTATTTTGAAAACATTTTGTAACCTCTTATATTTTATTTTCCAAGTTCCTTTTCAAAATATTTTGGATATCGAAGAATGTTTCTAAAGATTTTTATGTGAACCTTTTTACCGACGTTGAAAAATTTATTTCCTTAGTTTATTTATACAATATATGTGTTGGGGTAGTAAGGGTGTCACAAAGTCACCATCAGTCGAAGAATAACAAAATGAGAAACAAAGTTGAAGAGAGAAAAACTTCAAGAGTCATCTAGGATAGGGATTCTAGGTTCATCTTCTTCTTCTATGTTTTGTTTGTATATGGAGATTGTTCTCATTAATTACCATGAGTAGTTAATCCACTCTTTTGTTGAGATTAAATGTAATTCATCAAACTCTTATATAAAAATTTTAATTTATATATATGATAGTTTATTATTTAGTATCGGTGATTTGATTCTGTTTCTAATGCTTCAAGTGAATTGATCAATCATCTTTTGATTCTTGTTTTAGATATTGGTTAGTAAACATTTGCTAAATATGTTTTGAATCAAATCACCTAATGATTCTAAAGACCAGGAATATATTTAGAGTCATTATTTGAAAAAAATTCTTGAACATAATGCAAGAACTTTGATTTGATAAACCAAGGAATTGTTCTTTAAATTAAAATCCTTAGAATTTCTAAGAAAAGGAATTGATTTAGAATATTTTTGAGAATTCAATGACACTAAGGGATATAAATCATATATAGATAATTTTAGGAGAGTATAATTCAATCCCAATAACTTGTCTCAATGTTATTCTTCAACCTTATTCTTGCTTGCTATATTATTATTTTCTTTACAAATTGAATATTGAAATGCACAACAACATGATAATATTCAGTGTACATATTTCTTTACAAGTTTTAATTAAAATATTAGAAATTACAAAAACATCTTTCAAATCTTTGTGGATTGAAAACCCGTACTTCAAAAATATATTACAGTAGACTTGATATGCTTATCACAAAATGCCAACAAGTCTAAATTACAAATCAAAAGGTCAATGGTTAATTCACCTCAAGCATTAATCAAATCACTAACTCTAAATAATAGAGTATATATATATATATATATATATATATATATATATATATATATATATATATATATATATGTATGTATGTATGTATGTATAGAGAGAGAGAGAGAGAGAAGAAAGAGAGATCAAAAGGATTACATAATAATTTGATAGATTACATTCAATCTCAACAAGGAAGAAGATTAGTTACTCATGGTGGTGAGAGCAATCTTCATGTACAAAGAAAATATAGAAGAAAAGATTGTACCCAAGATCCCTATCCTCATTTGGTCTTGAAGCTTTCCTCCTTTAGAGCTCTGTTTTCTCTCTCTCTCTCTCTCTCTCTCTCTCTCTCTCTCTCTCTTACTCTCCCTCTCTCTCTCATGATTCCTTTATTTCTCTTTATCCTTTATATATGTCCAATAAATTAAAATAGAGCATGCTGAAGTGACCAATTCGCTCGACCTTTTCCAAATGCTTGAACGAATTTTAAAATTGTTTATGGAGAAGAAAACTTCATATACTAAGCCCTTTTTAGTTCATTAAACCCTTTCTAAAATGAAATTTTCATGTTCCTTTAGGTCAAATCTATTCAACCCTTTCTAAGCGATTGAGTAGATTTTTCTAATGCACTCATTTGCTCTTTGTGGTCTCTGATCTACCGAACGCATTTAAATTGGTTGAATGATTTTGTAAATTTTGGAGGCATTTGAACTTGATCAAATCTCATGAAATGATATATGAATTTGGATTTTAGTTAAGAAAACATTCTTTTATACTGTTTGGTGCTTAGGGGGCTTTGTTGGGGAATTGTTGTTCGTCACAATATGGGTGGGGATGGATGCGTTGGAGGGAAGGTCTACTTCGGTTAAATTTTAATCGGCGTAAAAAAGTTTTTTATTTATTTTTTCTAGTATACATTGATTTTACGATTGATATAGAATGTGTTTTAACCTATGTTATATATAAATGTTTATTTTGAGTTAGTGTTAGTTTGGTTTGATTTTTAGGAACCGAAATCCAAACCAAATCACTGTAAGAAATGCGATTTTTTTGGTTTTTAGTTTTATCGTTTTCAATTTAATTGGTTTTCAATTTCTTTTAATCAGCATAAAAAGTTTAAAATGATTTGTTAGGTTTTGAACCCCCAAATGGCAGCACCTTCTCTCAATTTAATTATTAACACTACGCGTGCTTCACATTTTATTTTAATTATTGACACTACATCAAAATTAACTTAAAACTACAAAGATGGAAGACAAAGAAAAGAACCATTTAATTATTATATCTATGCCTGCGTCACATTTTATTTTAGATATTTCCTTGGGTTACGTTTGCTGAATGAACAATAAGATCACACAAATTTAGGTGCTATTTTCTTGGAAACTAGAGTTTGAAAAAACCCTAAGGATCTGAGGGAATAAACGGTCTCCAATTTTCTAGCTAACAAGTTAACTGTGTAACAACAAATGCAAGAGAAGAAAAGTGTAAACATATAATGATAAATTATTAAGAATTGTAATTCCATGCACATGCATTTCCTCTTTTGTGTGCGGAACAAATCATAGACCTAGTTATAATCAATGCATATATAGACTAAGCACAGTAGAGTTAGTTAGTGTTGACCATATTGATAGTGTTGTTTTTGTTTTTTCCTTTTGAGTCTTATGGAGTGGGTATCATCTAAGTGTCTTTGAAGAATTATCATCTCCTGCTCTTACAAAATGTCATACTAAATTTTTCATTTGTTTTTATTAAAAAAAGTTTAATTTTTATAAACTTTTTAAGTATAAAGATGATTCAATAACCAAGTTAGGGAGAAATAAAAAAAAAAATCAACTTTGTAACTTCCTAATTATATATTAAGAGTTCTGAAGTTGCAAATATATTCTAAAAATATTTGAAATTGTTGCATCTCGAATACAAGAAGTTTTTACAAATGAAATTTTCTTTTAATCTAATTTAGTTACTTTATTTCGGGTTGATGGGTTTTCAGATATCTTCAAAAAGAAAGAATCATTGCATATTTTATTTCATATTGAGATACATATATAGAATTTAGTGTTATGATGTATTAAAAAAAATTAAGAAACTTTGCTTCAGATCATATGGTATAAGGTTTATTAGAGACCAACTTATAATTAAAAAATTTGTCATAAAAGTGGAAAAATGTCAAATAATTGACTAGAACTAGGCTTTAATATGATGATAAATTTTTAAAAATGATTTTAGTTTGTTATTTTTATATCCTTAACATTTTATTAGTATTTTTATTCAATAAGGTATTTTTTTTTTTTGTATTTTTAGAGTTGTCATAATTAACAAAAATGAATAATTAACATAATATATTCATGACTCATTTGATGATAAATATGTGATAGGATATAGGTGTTAGATTAAAAGATAATAAGATAAAAGTAAGATAATTTTTAATTATATCAAATATTTAGTGCACACTAAATAAATATTAATGTGTTATATTAAGTATTTGATATATACTTATATAATATGATAATATGATAGGTGATAATGTTTACAATAATAATTATGATAGTGATATATGAAATTATAGAGATGATTATTATCAATAATAATAATAATTATGAGGCGGTGACAATAATATAATAGAAATAATAACAAAAATAATTAGTATGGTGAAAAAGAAAAAATAGTAATAATAATGATAATAATAATAAATTGATGATAATAATAATTGTGGAGGTGATTGTTCTAATCATAATGATAAAGACACAATGAAATTAATGCTAGAAATAATGATTAGAAAAATGATAATAGTTGAAATAATAATAATACCGATGATTATAGAGAAATTGAGTTAATTTTTTCTACTTGATAGAATTCCATGTTAACAAAATTAATTAATAAACATTTTAATAATCTCGTAGTATTATTTTAATCTTATAAGACATATTTAACCATTCATATCACAAATATAAACTGATATACATGAAGCAAAGTTAACGACTCATTGATATAGAGACATTTTAATAACTTCATGATATGATCAACTACTTATAAAAATATATTTACACAGAAATATATATTAATAGTTATATAATTATATTCTTTTCTCGTAACTATTTATAAATCAAAATTAATCATTGACCATATTTATACACATGATTAACCATGTAGTATAACAAATGAACCATAGGTCGAGAATTTCACCATTGCGTTTCAGGTTGAAGAGTCAAGTCTTGCATGCAGCCACGTACGACTTCATCTGAAAGAACAAACAATTGATTCAGCTCCATGATTAGCGACATATAAACTTGGGATTTTACCGATTAAACCACGTTTTGTTGAACCCCCATTTTAGAATGTGATACACACCTAACTTTTTCTAACTATTGCATCTTAATTATCTGGATTGTTTCACTTCAATTTGAAAATCGTTCATGCTCTTGGGTCCACTCTCCTACTCCTACCCAACACTTGAGACTTTAGAGGAAAATAAAAGTACTCTAATTAGTACATTCTGTGTTATTTATTATAAGAAAAAAATACATTTTTCATTTTTAAATATGAAGAAATCTAGTTATTTTTTTTATTTTATCATTTAATGATATTTTTCTAAAATATTCTTCCTTTAACGCATACATTTTAGCTATATTACTTCTTTTAATATGTAAAACAAAGATAATTCAGAAAGAATTTTTAGAATAGAAAAATTATTATAAATAACTAATTTTCTTAATATATGTAAAATCAGTTATTTTTTTCTTATAAAAGAGAAGAGAATTGAAGGAGTTTTTTTTATTTTTTTTTCCAAATTCTTAGGCATATTTATTAATTGTTAATTAATAATTGCTAGTCTTGATTAACAACCTAGTGCTAGCATTTTTCACTATAAGGAAATTGGCATATAGTGATACACATCCTATAGCTAGTGACACAATGTGTCACTAAAAACTACTTTTACCTACACAATGTGACACAATGTGGCACCGTTTTTGTTTTTGGTAGTAGCTGAAGGCTTGAGTGGTATGATGAGGGCTGCAGTCACCCTTAATTTATATTCTGGGTTTAAGGTAGGATCTAATCAGATGGAGGTGAATTTACTACAATTTGCTGATGATACCCTCTTCTTTGGGGAGGCAACCTTGGCCAATGTTGTTACGGTAAAGTGCATCCTCAGATGTTTCGAGCTCGTCTCAGGACTAAAAATAAACTTCCATAAAAGTAAATTTGGGGTTGTCGAATTAGATAACAGGTCATTAGAAAGATGCCCAACGCTACTCAATTGCAAAGTCATGACCCTTCCATTTGTGTACCTTGGGATTCCTATAGGGGCCAACCTGAGGAGACAACATATGTGGAAAGAAATAATGCTCAAATACAATAGGAAATTGGCATTGTGGGGGAGCAAAAACCTGTCTTTGGCGGCACGAGTGTGTTTAATTAACTCTGTTTTATCTGGACTTCCCTTATAGCTGATTTCCCTTTTCAAGACGCCAAAACAAGTGGTGCGACAATTAGAAAAAGTCTAAAGGAATTTCTTATGGGGGTCAAAAGACGAAACCAGAAAGATCTCATGGGTCAAGTGGAGAACAATTTTCCAACCTAAGGAAAAAGGTGGGTTGGGCATCAAGAATATAGAATCTTTTAACGATGCATTGCTTGGGAAATGGAAATGGCAACTCTTCCATCAAGAGGACTCTATATGGGGAAGATTACTACTCTCTAAGTACGGTGGGTGGCAATCACTTTTGAAAGAGGCAGGCCATCAGAACTCTTCCATTTGGTGGCAGGATTTAACAAGGGCGTGTGGTGGTCAAACAAGAGAAAGGTGGTTTGATGCTGTAGTGGAGTGGAGGTTAGGAAGGGGAAGTAAAACCAGATTTTGGCATGATACTTGGATTGGGAACACGACTCTGGCCGAGGTTTTCCCCAGATTGTTCTTGAACTCAAAGCAAAAGATGAACCTCGTCATGGAGCATGGATCTTGGATTGGCGAAGATTGGAGATGGGATTTAAAGTGGCGAAGAGGCTAGTTTGAAATAGAAGTTGGTCAATGGGAGGAGCTACAACGGATGCTGGAAAGAAGAAAACCAAAGAAAAATGAAAAAGATTTTTGGTGGTGGACTTGTGAGGCCAATGGACAATATTCAGTGTCTTCTACATATACCCTCATTCACAGCCAGAGCTATCTTGCCAGCACTAATCAGCCAATGACAGAGCTTTTCTCCTCATTGTGGAAATTAAAAATCCCACCGAAGGTCGCTGTCTTATGCTAGAAGGTATTTCACAATGGTCTACCTACAATGGAGAACCTGACTAGAAGGAACATTGCTTTACCGGTAGACAGCCAGACTTGTACCATGTGCGAAGAGGAGAAGGAGACTATGGTACATATATTGTTCACTTGTAAAGAAGTACAAAATATTTGGAAAAGTTGCTACCAATGGGCCTCCATCTCAACTGTCTTGCCGCAGAGTGTGCACCACCATTTTCTCCAGCAACCACACTTGGGATGGTCTAAAGAAGAAGGAGGAAGATGGAAGGTAGTTTGGTGTGTGATAGTTTGGTGTGTCTGGAATATGAGAAACAATTGTAGGTTCAGAGGACATCATTTTGATCAGAAAAGACTACAAGATGATATCTCTTTCTATGCTTGGGCCTGGTTGAGGCATGACAAGTCCTTCCATTACAACTTTCAACAGTGGCTAAGCAACCCAGGCATGTGTATTTCTCTGTAAGTGCTTGTTGAGTGTATGATTGAGTAGGGTAAGTAGGAGGTGAACTTTTTGTATTTTTATTTCAATTATCAATATCTAAACTTTTATGTATGTGGGTTTGGCACCCCTAGTGCCTCCATAATGCATTTATTTGGCTGATAAAAAAAAACTTACATAATAAATATAATATATGTTAGTATATTATTAAAAAGTGTGGGTATAAGTTATAGTGACAACAAAATATATTGTTAAATCTCATTTAAAATTAATACTAAAATTGTGTGTAATTATATGTCAAATAAATATATACTTACGTATATTTATAGTAACATTTTTTATATGTGACTCACTTTATATAACATTTATTGAAGTGATTCATAATTAATATTGGATCGAATCCACAATCACCATTTGACTTGTACAAAAATGGAAAAATCTTTACAATTAATAGACCAATTACATTCCCACTTGATGGTGTCCTTCGTTGAAATTAACATGCATAATCCACCTTCATGTAGTAATAAAAGCACAGTTATTGATAAGTAAGAATACGTTCCGTTGAATTTATTTCTTTCTTACACCTGATTTTATCATTAAATAATATTTCGTTATATTTTTAAATACTTTATATTGTTATCTTTTTTTTTTCTTCTTATTTTTCAAATTCTAATTTCTTAAAATAACCACATTTAGTTTTTTCTGTCGTCCTTAAAGTTACTTTTTGACCTCAAATCTCAGCTATTAATAGTTAAAATTTTAATTTAATTTTTTTCCGTTTTTCATTTAAATTTTCTCTTCCTAAATTTAAGCTATTATTATTCATTTGAATAAATTATGCATATCTTTTTTTTTTTTTTTTTTTACAATTTAAGCTATTTTATTTTAGCTTAGATTTTAAAGTTTCTCTAAAGTAAAAATTTTCATTAATTTCAAAATAGTTTTGGATAAAATTTAAGGCTATGTTAAGTGTAAAAAGAAAATTTAACATTTTAAAAAACACTACATGAAGAAGCTAGTATTTTATTCTTTTATTATATGTCTAATTTTATTAGATGTTTTTATTTTCATATTTAGTTTTTGTTATAAGTATTTATACTTATCCCAAAGCTACAAACACAAAAATATCGATGTAGTCCAAATTCAAACCTATTTTTAAAACTTAATTGACCTAATATTGCTTTTATATATTCTTACAATTCATTTAATCAAGGGGAATATTATTGCACTCTTAATCATTCTATTTCTAATACTTTCTTCATTATTAGTTAAAATCATCCTTATATATTAAATACAAATTTCTATTTTGAGCGTGAGTATTTTTAAAAAACTTTTATTCAACAAAAGAATTTGTAGAGATTTTCTTAACTTCTTTTCATATTTGATTTTTATTTATCATAATAATTTGAATTAAATATTAATAATTTCAAATAATTTATCAATAAATAAAAAAAATTACTACAATACAAATTATTTACCATAACTTTAAAATATAATTTATATGTTTAAAATATTAATGTACATTAATTTTAAAAATAATTTATATATTCAAATATAATAATATTCACATATATATATATATATAATAATTTTAATTATGTATAATAAGCATGTTTGTTTATTTTACAAACTAGTGGAAAAACACTTTTAAAATTGGTTATTTTTTACTTTTAAAATCGGTTCTCTGACCGATTTTAAAAGTAAGACTTTTAACATCAGTCATGTATAAATCGATTTTAAAAGTTATACTTTTAAATTGGCACAGGTCGTTCCGGTTTTCTCAAAAGGCCTAAAACTATAGTCTGGAACGGCCCGTACTGTAATTAGAACGACCCGTTTTGGTTGCAATACGGCCCATACTGAAGTCAGAACGGGCCGTTCTGATTGCAGAACGGGCCGTTCTCCAGCTAGAACGGGCCGTTCTCCAGCCAGAACGGACCATTCTAGTTGCAGTACGGGCCGTTCTTATTGGAGAACGACCCGTACTGCAACCAGAACAGGCTGTTCCAGATTCAAAATTTATGGAAATGCAAGACATGAGAAAAAAATTAGAATATTACATTAATATAGTCTTGCAAAGAAAATGAGAAGTTAGGGACTTTAGATGTGAGTGGGCGAAAGAGTAAAGAAAAAAATGGAGGAAAGGATTAAAGATAATAGAGGGAAAGATCAAAGAGAATGGAGTGAAAGAGAATAAATATAGGCGTTGACATATTTAAAATTGGTTATTTAAGAACCGATTTTAAAAGTGCTACTTTTAAAATCGGTTCTTAAGTAGCCAATTTTAAAAGTAACACTTTCAAAATCGGTTCTTATGTAACCGATTTTAAAAGTAGCATTTTTAAAATCAGCTCTTGAGTAGCCGATTTTAAAAGTAACTTTTAAAAATCGGCTATTTAAGAACTGATTTTAAAAGTTGCATCAGAGACCTTTTAAAATTGGTTAAAAAGTAGTTGACTTAAAAAGTAATGTCATAATTTACAAAATTATCACCGCATCACTTTTAACATCGACTACTTAAGAGCCGATTTTAAAACCCTAATTTTAAAAGTGATTTTTGTAATAAGTTAAGATACTAATTTGTTGAAAAATCACAATTCATGAGTCTTACTCCTAATTTAGAGGTAGATCCACCAAAAATTATTATTTTTCAACGAGATAGTATTAACAACATAATGTCGCTAGCACTTCTCTTTCTAAAGTCTTAATTTGGGCCTGTTAAAATCGTAACTTATTGTTCAATGAGTTATATGGATCCAAGTGGCACACAGAAGCCCAATATTCAAACCCAATAAACCTTGTTTAATTGGACTTAAGTTGGATGAGAGTAGTCCAACTTCTTGTTTGGATAATTAGGTCATTCTTATTCTTTGGAGACTTGGATTGTTAGGGTAATAACCTAAGTGATCAAAGTTCATGACATTTGGTGAATGAAGATCTGACTTACTAATTTTACCTTAAAAGTGAGTTGAACTAATAAAATTGCACTTGAACATTATATTGTATGTTTTTACTAACCTATACGACACCATTTGTGAAACTAAATTGCAAATTAAAGTGATTATAAATTATGAAGAATGGGGATTGAATTAAAATTTCAACATGACTCAGACTAGTTGATTGGACTAGAAATTGATAATATGGCTGGTTAGAGCAGTTATTTGATCGAATTTGCAAATAGCTTAGCTTATCATGGTTAATTTTTAGAAAAATTGGTAACTCCACGATTTGTAATAAACTAATTAACCAATCATGCTAAAAGATTTAAAAATCAACTGAAGGCACATGAAGATGAATATCTCTTGAACCTTTCCAAATTGATGCAAAGTTGAGATATTGATGCACATGACAATTACTAAACTAGTTACATCACTATCGTTTAGTTGGGGGTGTTAATTAATGCATTTTGTTTGATGGGATAACCAACTTAATATGATAAATAATTTGATTATTTTGGCCAAATCTAGCTAGAAATTTGGTGGACATGAAGCTAGCCAATGATGGGTTGACCAAGTATAAGATAGATTTATTTTTTATTATTTAATTTTTTGTAATTAGTAAAATCATAGATAATTTATAAATGTGTAGTTAATGTCATTTTAAGGTTAATATACACACAAAATTTAATACTAAATGTAATCATTTTCATTTCTAGCACATTTTATTGTTGTAACTAATACACTTTATATTATTTCGACTATTATGTATTATATTTTGCTATTTATACAACAAATACTATTTTATATGTTTTATTTAAATTTTTGATTAAAACTATTTTATTAACAAAAATTAGTAGGTAACTAATTAGTTTTAAAATTGAGGTTTTAAGATTGATTAAGAGGTAACTAATTTTAAAAGTGACGCGATAATAATTTTGTAAATAATGTGAACATTTTTATAATTGGTTAAATTTTAACCAATTTTAAAATTACTTTTAAGATCAATTATAAAATAATTGATCTTAAAAGATATGTTTGACACAACTTTTACGATCAGTTACAAAAAAATTGATCTTAAAAGTAGTATACAAAATTGATTCTTTTAGTACCCATCTTAAAAGTTGTATCATACATAAACTTTAAGATCAACCATAGAAAAATCAATCTTAAAAGTACTTTCAAGATTGATTAAACTTAACCGATCTTAAAAGTACCATAAATATTTATGAAATGCTCTCCCTTGATCGTTCTTCCTCATGTGTGTCTCCCTTGCTCTATCTCCCTTGTTTCGCAAACACAACGCTTTGTGCCTTCATCGCTCCTCGTTAGTCGTTCTCCCTCATGTAGGCCTCCCTCGCTTTGCAAATGAAGCCCCTCACAACTTAGTCACTCCACATTGGTCATTCTCCCTCGCATGTACTTCCCTTACTTGGTCTCCCTCATTCCATGAATGCAACCCCTTATGCCTTTATCACTCCCCATTAATCATTCTCCCTCTCTTTATGAATGTAGCCCCTCGCGCCTTTGTCATTCCCCAATAGTTCTCCCTCGAACGCACCTACCTTGCTTAGTCTCTCTTGCTCTGCAAACTCAACCATTTGCACCTTCATCGCTCCCCCTTATTTGTTCTCCCTTGCGTGTTCCTCCCTTTCTCGATCTCCCTCGTTCCGTGAACCCAACCTGAATGCGTATTCTTCATCTCCGACATTGTTTTGCTCGAATTCAACATGTTGTTAACCACTATCGTTCATCTTAAAAATTGATACTTTTAAAATTGGTTATTCCATAATCGATCTTAAAATTTGAACTTTAAGATTGGTTCAACTTTTTAAGATCGTCTCTTTTAAGATTAATTCTTTAACCGATCTTAAAAGTAAAAAATAGCCGATCCTAAAAGTCTTTTTTTCACTAGTGAAATTTTAGAAGCCTAGGCCATTTTTTTTGAATTTGAAAGGGAATCTTAGGCCTTTTATAACAAAAAGAAAATGCAAAAATGTAACCCACCAAAATAAAACCTAGGTTTTTGTCATATTTTTTGTGTTTGGCCATAAAAATTATGTATCATGAGTGCATGTTAGTATTTAGTTATTGGCTCTAATGTGTTATGTTATCTTAAGAAAGTAAACTAAGGCTTAACTCTGTTAGTCAAATAGTCTCGTATAACTTAAGAGGGGGGTGAATTAAGTTTTCTAAATTTTTCTCTTATAAAAGTTTTTCCAATTACTTTCTTATAAATTTAATTGCTTAGACAAATTTGTATGTAAAGAATGATGATGCAAACTACTCAAACACAATTAAAAAACAAATAATTAAAAGTGTAAGGAAAGAAGAATTGCAAACTTGTTTTATACTGGTTCGGCCAATCTTGCCTACATCCAGTCCTCAAGTCTCCCACTTGAGATTTCTACTATTCTTGTAACTCTTACAAGACTTAAATCCTCCAACACCTTGGAACTCCCTTTCCTTGTGTTAAGATTCAAAAACCAACAAGGAGAAAAACCCTTTTCCCCTTTACAGATTAAATGATCAATTGGGTATTTACAGAATGTCTCTCTTTGAAGAGTAGATATTACACATTGATGATCTTAATGAACTCTTTAGAGATTTTGCAAATGAATTTGGTCAATAAGTTTTTATAATTGATTTACATTTTAGTTCGTCAACCCTTTAAAGAAAAAATCATACATATTTATAGATAAGAATCTCATAGTTTTATCTTTTCATGAAAATGTGTAATTCTTTGTAACTTTTAGAAAAGATATACTGGTAATCGATTACAAGGGTTTGGTAATCGATTACAACAATTATAATTTTGAAATAACTTAAACATTGTATATTTGGATTTGAATTTTGAAATTTTCTCTTCTGGTAATCGATTACTAGAACACATTTTGTATTCAAAATTTGAACTTTGAAGTTTCCTTGCTCTGGTAATCGATTACCAAACAAATATTACTATATTTGTTACACAAACTTTTGATTATAGGAAACTTCTAATTTTCAGTCAAAAATATTTTTGTAAAATCTCTTTGAACACTCTTTTTACCTTTTTTTTCAAAAACTTATTCTTATATTCAAAAAGACTAAATTTAGATTTTCTTGAAATCCTTATTTTAATGGCCAAGTAAAATTTACAATTTCTAAAATTTCATTTTACATATCAAGCTAAGTAGTCAAGACTTATCTAGTTATTTCCTTGAGATCTTTCTTCTTGATCAAATTGCTTTTGCTTGACCTTTTATTTTCTACAATGCTTTGGCATCATCAATTCTACAATGTTTCGGCATCATCGAAACTTTGTGCATATGTTCTTCCACAAACTCAATTTTACAAAATTGACTTATAAAGTGATAATTGTTCCTTACTTGTAAACAATTTGACAATCTCACTTGTTGATGTGTGATATCCAACATAGTCCCCTTTCACCAAGAACTGGACATCTTCATTTTGAAGTTTGCAAGATTAGGCATATGCAGGTAGTTTGATAATAGCCTGATAGCCGGTGACTTTATAAGCCTGCTAACAATCACCAATATAGGCTTTGATACCATTTTAAGAAAGTGATTTGGTGTCTAACTCAACCCAACAAAATCAACTTATAAAGTGATGATTACGCTTCACTTATATATAATTTTGGTTAACTTTAAAATACTTCATAAATCAATGTCACATAAAAAAAACATAATTATCATTAAAATGATTATAGTCGTTATTATGAGGCAACTTGTTTTGACCTTCATTGTGTTTCCTAATATTCATAATTAGTTCAAAGTTCTTAAAAGATTAGAAAATGAACTTGTATTTTCTTGTTTGTACTTGGTGATGAATAAGTGAAAGAATTAAAAAATTTGTTGATTACTATATGTTGAAATGATGCGTCGATTAGTTCTTTGAAATTTGTATCGATCATACTTTCTTTTACCTTTTAATAGATACGATTGTGTTGTCGTCCAAAGAGAAGGATCAAACATTGTTGAGGCACAGGTGCTAAAGATATAGCAAGAAGAATCTTCCATCTTTCAAAGTCCTCGAAAAGGTCTTTATACTGATTCTTTGCCCAAAATTGCTACAGGAAAGATTTTGCATCGTCTTGTGGAAGAACACTTCGTCTCTTAAATTTGAGCAACTTAAGTTCCCACCTTTGAAGTTTTCATACCTAGTGTCATCAATACACACTTGGAATCTCCACAATCTACACATTAAATTTTATCAATAATTTGGTAGCATGGCATTAAGAAGAGGATGGTATTTTTGCATATTAATGGTCTTTCATACATGATATTGTAGATCTTAATTTTCAATGATTCTTGTGAAATGTTCACAATCTAATGCTTTCAATGTGCTATAAATGTTAAATAATTGCTCAATCCATTTTTGTTTGCATCTCTAACTTCTTGAATCATGAGATGTGGGAAACTAAAAATTTAAAGTTCAGTTTTTAGGTAATAACAATGTATAAACATACAATTGAAATAGCCAAAGCACAAACGTTAAAGAATTATGATTTTGACGTATATGGTATTAGTATCAGTTTCAACACTGATATTCTTGTAAAGTGCAATAGACAACCTCACTTTCGAATTGTGATGAACACTTCGTTAATTTTTTCTCTCTCTTAAATATGTAAATATTTATTTTTCATCTTTCAATTTTAATACGTATACTTTTTGGTCCTCCATTTTATAAAATGTGTCAAAATTATCTTCTAATTAACATAGTTTATATTTTATTTTTCAAAATGTGTCAAAATTTATTCCCTTAATTAATACCGATAATTCAATTTATTGAATACCTTACAAATATGTAATTTTTCTCTCCTTAATCACTTCAAACAAAGAAACGTTCAACACTAGTGTTACAAGAATCAGACTAGCAAAGGAACTGTCAGATGAAGAGAAGTGTATAAGAATAAAAGCCCTAACATTGAAAAGAATGAAACATTGTTTTTGGGATAAACTATCATATATGGACCTTGAACCACTTAAGCATACATAAATCTCAGGTAGACATGTGTAATGACATATATTTTGTTGATTAAGATAATTGTTAAATTGTGTTAATAAAGTTAATGAAGAGAGTAAATTTTGTCACATTTTGAAAAATAGAGGATCAAAAGTAAATATTTTAAAATTGTTGGATGAAAAAAGAACATTTACATATTTAAGTAGACGAAAAAAATGTTTAACCTTATATTTAAAAGAAAAAGGGTTTCTAATATTATATGTTGAAATGAAGGGGGTTAGAAACACAACAAAAAATAAGGAGAAAGAAGCATGCCATGTCATGCTTATGCTTCTTTTCCATCATGCTCTTGTTCCTTGCCACCAATTTTGATGGAGTCAAACAATGTTTCATTGCCACGAACTATAGCCATGGTCTATCTCTTGGTCCTCATCCATATGTCAATGCCTCTTGTGATAATGCAAAGGTTCATTCACATGAAACTTAAAAAGATAAAAAAAAAAAAAAAAACACAATACCAAACAATGGAATCAATACTCTTAGATGAATCGAATACATAAGTAAGTTGCACATTATAGCAAAACACTTACATAGGAAATGATAATGCTCATCGTACATAAGCTTATTTTCAAAGTGAGAAAGAGTAAGTTCATCCTTACAGTTTATGGAAATCTTAGCCAAATAAAACTCAAGAAGCAATCACATTTTAATGAGTGTTTTCCAAAATAGTGGTTTTGATTAGAAAATATTAGTAATTGTTAGTGCACATCCTTAATCCATGCTATCATGGTCATTCATCCATACAATTGCAATAGGCCAACTTTCCATTTAATGCAACTATTGTTAAAATGTTATTCATTCACAAATGGCCAAATAAGTCCCCAAACCATTATCATGAAGAAAGGCATTCCAACATTGCAAGAATATCATCTAGACTGAAATCTATGTAGGCACCTTTTGAACAAAGTATACATGCTCAATAATAAACTACAGTACTGAGGAGGCAGAGAACAATTTAAACACTTGGAAAGGTATTTATGTAGAAAGACACAAAAATAAGATTAGATTAAGACCAATATCATATCAACAAGTAGAACAAATTTCAACTATTACTTAAGCTTATTCCTCAACTTCATAATCATCTACAGTTGAATGTAGGTTTTGCTGGAATTAAGGGACTAGAGTTATAGACATCTAACTACTAGTGCAACAAAGCCTTTCTGTGGAACAATGTTGATTTGAGGTAGAGTTAGCCATAAACCTTGACAAGGGAATGTAAGACAAGTTACTCCACTCATGGTAGCTGAACAAAAAAATAAAACAAACCAACCAAATTTCATAAAACAATCATATATAAAGGTGAAATAAGAGATGAAACACAGGTTCCCACCTAGTAAGATTAAATATGCAAAAGTTGATATCACAGCGAGCCTCATTACCAAAACCATGCATTCATCGACATTCTTAACTAGTTGGTGAATGGAGAGTGTTCCATTGTAAGTAGAGCTGTCAAAATGGGCTTGGCCCGGCGAGCCAACCCGGCTCACCACGGGTTCGAGCCGGGTTGGGTTAAAAAAAATTTGAAAATTTTAATATGGGTCAAATTTGAACCCAGCTCACCACCAACCCAGGCTGGCCCACCAACCCGTGATTAAATTTTTTTTTTTGAAAAAATACAATAATTATTGGGTCATGGTGCAGTCTAACACGAGACTAATAATTTAATGTTGGATTGTGATTTGTAATTTTTGTGATTTTGGATTGTATTTGAAGTTTAAGATAATTTTAGATTATATTTATCTATTTGAGATTATTTAGATTTGATTTGATTGTATTTAAAATTATCATTTAATGTTTGGGATGAATAATTCATTTAAGGATGTCTTAATTAAGAATCTTAGATTTTTAAAATAAGTTTAAATTTTTGGACTTTAGTTGTATATTAAGAAAAAAATTGAAAAAAATTATTTTTTTTTAAGGTGAGCCAACCCGTGGTGGGCCGGGCCGGGCTCAATTTTTTTGAGCTCACTGATAAATGAGCCGGGTTGGGTTGGCCCACCAAATGGCCAACCCGTGGTGGGCCCGGCCCGGCCGGGCCCGGCCGGGTAGCCCGTTTTGACAGCTCTAATTGTAAGGTTCAAGTTCAACAACAATTTTGAGATACCTTAAGGAGAGGGGAATACAAAGAAGGAGAGTGTTGCATTATCAAACATCTCGTTCTCATCAAAGTTCACATGTTTTTCCAAGTAACTTTTAGTCATTCATAATCAAACATCTCATTCTCATCTATTGATACAATGGGTTATCACTTTTCTAGAATATCTTCCTATTATGGTTCTTGAAATTAGATTTTGAAAAAGGGTGATTATGAAATTACCTTTCAATAAGTTGAACAATTTCTTACTTAAATTGATGTAACCTGAGTGATGTACTGAAAAATAGGTCCAACCAAAGTTTTAGATTGTTGAAAATACGTGTATATATATGTTTTATTTAGTTTTGATTACTTGTTGAAAATGTGATCCAATACATGCTAACTAGAAGACATAAACATTTCTTCTGTGTTCATGGGGTTTGCCTACTTGGTTACTTCTATCTTAAAATTTTGTTTACCTTTAAGGGCTTCCTAAATCTTGTCCAATAGAAACTCTAGATAAAAGCCTAAATTATGCTTCAAAAAGAAGAAAATTCTAGGGAAGTGTAAGATGCAATCATAATTGGATTTGATGGAAATGGTTATAATACCTAATAATAAGTGACTTTAAAATCTCATTTCAAGAAAGCTTCAAGCATGGAGGATCAATTTCAAAGAAACAAACTTAAAATCTAGAACAGATACAAATATATATAGATGCAATGCTAACAATGCCCATCATACAACTGTTATCCATTAGATAGAATACAATACTGAATGTTGGAACATAATATTACGCTATGTAACTGACTTAACCCATGGCTTCAATGAGAAAATTTTAACCAAGAGCACTAAAAATTTCAAATTTAATCCATATGATCTAATGTTTGCTAACAAAAGATTAGAACTTGTTGATCTTCTTCAACCACAAAATTAACTAATATTTATCTATAATAAGTTTAATATGCAATTCTTTAACTATGCCACAACATAATTTACATAAGGCTTTAAAATTTGAAAAATCAAATAGAACAGAAATGGGTAGAAAAATTGATCAATCAACCAATATAGTGCAAATCAAGTCAACTTCAATGTTACATGACAATTTTACTTTTCACAACATTAAATAATGACACTACATCAACATAATATTGAAGTTTGAACCACACATGATCAAGGAAATCAAAATAGGCATATCGCCATGATTTACAAATGAGCAAAGGACCAATAACTATCCAGAAGCCCATAATAAATCCAAATGTCATACTGACAAAAAACCATTTCACTTCATGCCTGTGACTCTCTTTGCCAATGTGATCATAACTAGGATTTTTTCCAATGGAGCTGCAGTTGATAAGTAATGGTGGGCCGCATAGCTTGTTGCCAATGAAGTTGGAGGCATCAAAGGTTTGCACTTGAGTTCCTGTTGGAATTTTTCCCTTCAAATGATTATAAGACAAGTCTAGCATGCTCAGAAAGCTCAAATTTGAGATGGTTGGAGGGATATCACCAGAAAGTTGATTGCTAGAGAAATCAATGGTTTGTATTGATTTCATATTACCAATACTTTGTGGAATATGACCAATTAATTGGTTGTGAGACAAGTTCAAGAAAATCAATTCATTTAGGTATGTGATTTCTCTAGGTATTTCTCCTGATAGTTTGTTATTTGATAGATCAATGTTTGTTACCAAACCAAGAAAGCTTTTGTACTCATCTTCTCTTCCTTTCAACCAAAGGGGCATACTTATAATACTAGATCCCGAATAGGAATAGTCAAATGTTTGGATAAGAGGATCTGTACTTTTATTCATTATTGTCATTGCATTCAAGTGATTGAAACAACTAGGTATATTGCCAGACAATTTGTTATGTGCAAGGTCTAAAACTTGAAGATGACTCATACCACATATTTCATTTGGAATATGACCTGAAAAGTTGTTAGATCGAAAGCCAAGAATTCTCAAATTTATGAACCTTTCTCCAACCCACATTGGAATAGTTCCTGTAAGATTATTTTCCCCAAGGTCCAAGGATATCAATTGGATATTCTTCTTCAGAGTAGTAGGAAGTGTTCCTGAGAGTGAGTTGTTACGAATTTGTAAAAACTGCAACTTAGCTAAGGAACCTATTGATGGTGGCAAGTTCCCAACAAAAAGGTTACTTTGTAAATTTACATCCAGTAAAAATGGCCAGATCTTCCAACAATCAGGAATTTGTCCTGACAAATTATTTGATGCAAGATTGAGAAGTTCCAAATGCATTGGCTTATCAAGATTTTTACATAAAAAATCATCCATGGATCCAGAGAATGAATTGCTTGAAAGATCTAACCAATACACATTATTTGAAAGATAGGGTAATTTACCACATAAATGATTTGTATTCAGATCAACTGTTATGGTCGATATTGGATTCCTCAATGTAGTTGCAAGCTCACCGAAGATATGATTATGAGAGAGGTTTACATAAGAAGCTTGAGAGAATGTTCGCCAAAACCAAGTGGGGATAGAATCTAAAATTCCTGTGTTAGAGATATCTATCCCTTGAGGTTTGTTTTGTGACAAAAGCCATGATGGAAAGTTGGGACCTAATTGCCATGAGCTCATATCCAAATAAGTAAGTTGAAAGCTTGGATGCCAATTAGGACCCACTTTTAAAGTCAAATTGCTCCCCCGTGCCATAAAATACTTTAATCTCATAAGATTTGCAACATCATCTTCCTTGACAATTCCTTGAAAAAGATTATCAAAAATGCTAAGATATGTCAAATTAGAGAGTGATTTGAGACTTTCAAATGGATTTCCTGTGAAGTGGTTTTTGGACAGCAAGAGAGCTTTCAGTGATGAAAGTTTACCAAATGATCTTGGAAGTGCACCACCAATTGAGTTGTTGGAAAAATCTAGCCTGACAATATTTTTAAAAACCCCAATTTCATCTGTCAGATTGCCTGAAAGTTGAGAACTCTGGAGTCTCAATGTTGTGAGTCCGTGGGAAATACAAGGAGCAAGAATTTGTAAGATTTCATTGACTTGTTGGTTGAGTTTAAGATATGAAGAACCTATCTCCCTTAGGTTGCAGAGATTACCCAAAGAAGTAGGAATTTTTCCTTCAAGTTGATTATATGATAAATGAAGTCCAACCAGAGAAGTCAAATTTCCCAAGGCATTAGAAATAGACCCATTCAAGTTGTTGTATTCTAGGTTCAAGAACTTGAGATGACCAAGACTGTACAATCCATCAAGTATAGAAGACGACAATAAATTTTCAGACAAGTCAAGATTTTGAAGAAGTGTGAGGTTTTGAATACCATCAGGAATTGGACCTTGGATATTGTTACCTCTTAATTGAAGAGAAACAAGTTTGGCGAGTCCAAATATCCACTTCGGGACAAATGAAAACAGAGAAGTATCGGACATGTCAAGAGTGAGGAGTGATGTGAAGTTAAGTGCAGATGGTTGACTATAGTGAGGGAGAGGGAGTCTACAACGTCGCAAATATAAGTGCTTCAAAGAAGAGAGAGATCCGACAGTTTGCAGCCAATGAAATGATTTGGATAGGTTTGTATATCCCATATCAAGATATTCAAGCTTGGAAAGACTTGATAGCCAATCCACATTTTCAGCAAACGGAGAATAATACCCTTCGAGATTAAGATAAAGCAAATTGGAGAGATTTCCAATCTGAGATGGAATAGTTCCATTGGCAGCAAAGCTGAGGTCAAGATACATCAAATTGGATAGTTTCATTTTTGGCTCTATCGTCCAAAGGGTATTTATGTGCCTTTAGTTAATAAGAAAATGTTGTTAAATATTTTATTTTGAAGTTGTAACGATAGGTTATTATATTTTATACTTTAGTATTTAAGTAGTAAAAATAAATAATTAATTCAATTATATTAGAGTTATTATGTAATAGTTATTATTTATGAAATATTATTTATGAAATTAGTTATCTATTAAATATTATCTATGAAATTTTTTTCATAAATAATTTTAATTATCTGCGGAATATTACAAAAAAAAAAATTTATAAATAATTTTTTAGTTATTTAAGTGGTGTAAAGAATATTTGATAAAAAAAATAAATATTATTAAAAAGTTGGTGTTAAGTCCCCATAAATTATTCCTCGTCCGTGTATTTTTTTCCAAGTTGATAGGTACCAACAACAAAAATACAAGAACATTAAAATATATGTACTAAAAATTAGGAATACAGAGGAAATTCCTTGTACAATGAGATAGAAGGACTCTATAAAGAAAACAAAAAATTAAGACCCATTTCTGATAGGAACCACCAACACAGATAAGGAGAATTCTTCACAACCTCCTCATTCTGTTACCCCTGGAAATACTCATTCCTTCGTACTCCCTACATGCCAACAGAAATTCGGCCTTGCTCAACTTTATCAAACTTACACCGAAAACAACCAGGACAAATCTTTTCTTTTAAGCATGCCTTCATATCTCGGAAAGCTAATTCCAAATTCAATTCTCACACTAATCTAGAGCCATTTCAATTGTAAGATATTACAAAGTTCTATCCTCATAAGAAATGTAGCCACTATAATTAAGATGTTTCATCAAAATACTATATAGATGAAATCTAAAATAAGAACAATTTGCTCACAAAGTTGAAATTTTATTACAATTTTACTTCCAACGACATATAAAATACCAATAGCAATGTTGTATTACAAAACCAACTATCACCAATAGGATTGCATTTTGTACCACATGTCATCAAGGAAACAAAAATAGACATATCTCCATGATTTATAAATGAACAAAGGTGTAACAACGACACAAAATCCCACAACAAATCCAAGTGTCATACTCACAAAGAACCAATTCACTTCATGCCCATCATCCTCTGTTCTAATGCGTTTAACACCAGAAATTTGCTTATTGGAACTGCAATTGACAGTTAAAGGAGGACCGCACAAATTATTACCAGCAAAATTGGATGCTTCAAAGCTTTGAATCTGAGTGCCTGTTGGAATTTGACCCTTCAAATGATTATAAGACACGTCTAGCTCGTTGAGAAAGCTCAAGTTTGCTATGGTTGGAGGGATTTCTCCCGAAAGTTGATTCCTTGAGATATCCATGGATTCTAATGATCTCATGTTGCCAACACTTGAGGGAATTTGACCAGTCAATTGATTCTTGGACAAGTTCAAATAAATCAAACCATCTAGATATGTGATTTCTCTAGGTATCCCTCCGGATAAATTATTATTAGAAAGATCAATATTTGTCACCAAGCCAAGAATACTTTTATACTCTAAAACACTTTCTTTTATCCCTAAAAATATACTGATTGCACTATATCCCGTATACGAGGTCACACCAGAATATATGAATAAATCTGTACTTTTGTTCTTTTGAAACATGGCACTGATGTTGTTGAAACAATTTGGTATATTTCCAGACAAACTATTTTGTGCAAGGTCCAAATCCTGAAGAAAAATCATGTCACATATTTCATTTGGAATATGACCTGAAAATTTGTTTGATCGAAGGCGGAGAATCTTAATACTTAAAAGCCTTTCTCCAATCCATGTTGGAATTTTACCTGAATAGTTATTTTCCCCAAGGTCCAAGGATATCAGTCCATTATTATTCTTCAAAAAAATAGGAAATATTCCTGAGAGTGAGTTGTTACGAATGTTGCAAGACTGTAACATGGCTAAAGAGCCCATGGATGGGGGTAAGTGTAGGGCCCGATAGTCCACCTGTTCCTCCACCATAGTATGATATTGTCCGCTTTGGGCCCAAGCCCGCACGGTTTTGTTTTTGGGCTCCTTCCCAAAAGGCCTCTGTATCAGGTACAACAACTTCTTCATCTACGCTTTCTTCATCCCCAAAAACTGGCTCTTCTGTCTCATGTTCTGGTTCTTGGGTTTGTCTTCCATCAGTGGCACATTCTGATGGAACATGAGATGTTGGATTAACACCATCTTCCATAGGTTTTGCAGCTTCCCCACCTTTTAGATCTTCTATCGTCTCGTGCTCATGGAATATTACGTCTCTGCTTCTGACAATTCTCTTCCTTTCTGGATCCCATAGCTTGTAACCAAATTCCTCATTTCCGTATCCAACAAAAACACAAGGAATGGCTTTATCATCCAGCTTTGATCTTTGTTCCTTTGGCACGTGCATAAATGCTTTGCAGCCAAAGACTTTCAGATGAGAGTAACTTACTTCTTTTCCTGCCCAAACTCTCTCTGGAATATCAAAACCCAATGGTACTGATGGTAATCTGTTGATGAGATAGACAGCAGTCTGTACAGCTTCTCCCCAAAATGGCTTTGGTAGTTTAGCCATTCTGAGCATACATCGTACCTTCTCCACAATTGTACGATTCATCCGTTCTGCAATGCCATTGTGTTGAGGTGTGCCAGGAACAGTTTTCTCGTGACGAATACCATACTTGGAGCAATAATCTTTAAACTCCTTTGAGATGTATTCTCCACCATTATCTGTTCGGATACACTTCAACTGTTTTCCTGTTTCCCTTTCTACCATGGCATGAAACTGCTGAAAACATTGGAATACCTGACTTTTTGCTTGTAGCAGGTATACCCATGTCTTTCGTGAAGCATCATCAATAAATGTGACAAAGTATTTATTGCCACCAAGTGATTCTATCTCCATGGGACCACATACATCAGAATGTACTAGCTCCAACTTATTCTTTTTTCGATTGGAGCTCTTTTTGAATGATACTCTATGATGCTTACCGAATACGCAATAATCACAAGGGTTCAAAAAATCTCCTTTGGCTTGAGGAATAAGGGACTGCTTGGCCAAAAGTTGTAATCCTTTCTCACTTATGTGCGCCAGTCGTCTGTGCCATAAATTAGGTGAAGCATCATTTTCCACTGCATTTAGTTGTCCTTTACACACCTTTACATATGTCTTGTAAAGCGTGCAACATAACTTCCCTTTTGCTACCACCAAGCTTCCCTTGGTGAGTTTCCATCTGCCACCTTTCATGGAATGTTCATATCCTTCCTTGTCCAGCACATTCACAGAAATCAGGTTCAAACGTATATCTGGAATATGCCGCACATCTTTTAGTATTAATGTGCACCCAACACCAGTTTGTAAGTGGATGTCACCAATTCCCACTATTTGTGAAGTACTTTTGTTCCCCATGTTCACGTGGCCAAAATCTCCTTTTCTGTAGGTGGTAAAGTATTCCCTCTTGGGAACACAATGGTATGAGGCAGCCGAGTCGATAATCCATTCCTCATCTGGTTCTGCAATATGACAACACTCTCCTTGATTACATAAGAGTGTTATTTCATCATCATTGGCTGATGTTGCTGCTGCAGTGTTTCTGTCATTTGCCTGATTCTTGTCCTGGATTTCCTTCTTCAGGAATCTACAATTTTTCTTGAGATGGCCTGGCTTGCCACAGTTGTAGCAACTGCGTCTCTCCCTGGACTTGGAATGATCTCTATGCCCTCTTGGTGTTCTGCTTTTACTTCGACTCCTGCGTTCTGTGACAAGAGCATGAGTCTCATTTTTGACAGCATCTCTTCTTCGGATCTCCTCATTGAGTATGCTATTTCTTACCATATTCAATGATACTTTGCCTTCTGGTGCAGAATTACTTAAGGATACTACTAAAGTATCCCAACTGTCTGGTAATGACCCCAAGAGTAGCAATGCTTGCATCTCATCTTCAAGCGTTAAGCCTGCTGAAATTAGTTGCATGACTAGGCCTTCGAAGTCATTCAGGTGCTCCGCTACGGCTCGTCCTTCTTGTAGTTTCAAATTCATGAGCTTTCGCATCATGAATATTTTTGATTGAGCATTCTTTGTCTCGTACATACTCTCTAGCTTCTTCCAAAGAACTTGGGGATCTGTTTCTTTGGACACTTGATTATAGAGAGTAATATCCACCCATTGACGGATGGTACTTAAAGTCTTCTTCTTTAATTTCTTCCAATCACCATCGGACATCTTTTCGGGCTTCGATCCATCGCCTTCAATTGGATCGTAAAGGTCCAATAAATTAAGACGATCCTCCATCATTGACTTCCACAATGAATAATTTGTTGCCGTCAATTTCACCATGGTGCCTGTGTTGCTCTCCATGACTTATCTGCTTCTTCTCGGATCGCTTCTGCAAACTTCTGCCAAATTGGTGATGAAGACCAATTTGCACTATTCACTATTCACGTAAATAGTATTTTTTTTCTTCACAAAATACTATTTACTTGAACAGTACTCTCGCCAGCTGTTTAGCAGAAACAACCGGCTCTGATACCAGTTGTTGGGAAAGAAAACAGAAACATGTTAATAAAACCAGCCATTTAGGCGGATCCAGCCATATAGGCGGCAACAAATAAATAAAACTAGCTAGATGATGATAGACAAAAAAAGAAAAGAAAGTAGACAACACAAGAATTTTACGTGGTTCACCCTTACACTAGGGCTACATCCACGGGACCAACTCCGAAAATATTTTATTACCACCTTCCACAAATTGTGGGAATACAGAACTCTTCACTCAACAAACACTCACTCTACAAGAGGAAACTTGTGTTTTTGAGTAATTTCTGAGTTGATTTACAAGTGAAATGGGGAGGCCTATTTATAGTTGAAGCTCCAAGGACAATCTCGTAAATATCCTAAAGCTTAGGGGCAAAATCGTAATTTTCCCTTTTGATTTTTTTTTCACCAGCACCGAAAGTTGTTTGGCTGGTTTTGGTGGCTGGATTCTTCTACAGTAAGTTCCCAACAAAATTGTTGCTTTGTAAATTTACATCCATCAAATTTGGCCATTTTATCCAACAATCAGGTATTTTCCCTGACAAATTATTTGATGCAAGATTGAGAAGTTTTAATCCAAATTGTTTGAATTGTTTGTTACATAAGAAATCATTCATGGGTCCAGAGAATGAATTACTTGAAATATCCAACCATTTGACATTCTTTGACAGGTAAGGCAGTTTACCACATAAATGATTTGTGCTTATATCAACAACTTTGGTTGATAATGGATTCCTTAATGTAGTCACAAGCTTACCGTGGATATGATTATGAGAAAGGTTTAAATAAATAGCTTGAGAAAATGTTCTCCAAAACCAAGTGGGAATGGAATCTAAAATCTCTGCATTAGACATATCTAAATAATACAATTTGTTTTGTAACTGAATCCATGATGGAAAGTTGGGACCTAACTGCCATGACCTCATATCCAAATAAGTAAGTTGAAAACTTGGATGCCAATTGGGATCCACTTTTAAACTAAAATTGTTTCCCTGTGCCACAAAAGACTTTAATCTCATAAGATTTGCAAGATCATCTTCCTTGACAACTCCTTCAAAATGGTTGTCACTAATTTCAAGATTTGACAATTTAGAGAGTGACCTGAGACTTTCAAATGGATTTCCTGTGAAGTGGTTTTTGGACAAACCAAGATATTCTAGTGATAAAAGATTACCAAATGATCTAGGAAGTGAACCACCAATTGTGTTGTTGGAAAACTCTAGCGTGACAATATTTTTAAAATTCCCAAATTGATCTGTTAGATTGCCTGAAAGTTGACAACTTTGGACTACCAATGTTGTGAGCCCATGGGAAATACAAGGAGCAAGAATTTGTAAAATTTCATTGACTTGTTGGTTGAGTTTAAGATATGAGGAATCTATCTCCCTTAGGTTGCAGAGATTACCCAAAGAAGTAGGAAGTTTTCCTTCAAGTTGATTATATGATAAATCAAGTTTAACCAGAGAAGTCAAATTTCCCAAGGCATTAGAAATAGACCCATTCAAGTTGTTGTATTCTAAGTTCAAGAATTTGAGATGACGAAGACTGTATAATCCATCAGGTATAGAAGACGAGAAGAAATTTTCAGACAAGTCAAGATTTTGAAGAAGTGTGAGGTTTTGAATACCATCAGGAATTGGACATTGGAGATTGTTACCACTTAATTGAAGAGAAACAAGTTTGGTGAGTCCAAATATCCACTTCGGGACAAATGAAAACAGATAAGTATCGGATATGTCAAGAGTAAGCAGTGATGCGAAGTTAAGTGCAGATGGTTGAGTATAGTGAGAGAGAGGGAGTATACAACCTCGCAAATATAAGTGCTTCAAAGAAGAGAGAGATCCGACAGTTTGCAGCCAATGAAATGATTTGGATAGGTTTGTATATCCCAAATCAAGATATTCAAGCTTGGAAAGACTTGATAGCCAATCCACATTTTCAGCAAACGGAGAATAATACCCTTCGAGATTAAGATAAAGCAAATTGGAGAGATTTCCAATCTGAGATGGAATAGTTCCATTGGCAGCAAAGCTGAGGTCAAGATACATCAAATTGGATAGATTTCCAATCTGAGGAGGAATCTTCCCATAGAATCCAGAATGAGAGAGGTTGAGGTGAGTTAAGGAAGTCATTGTCCAAAGAAAAGCAGGAAGTGGCGTACCTTGTCCAAGTAAATCATTGCCGCTCAAGTCCAAGTAATTCAAATGCTTCAAATCACCCAAACAAGGATTTATCTCTCCACCAATCTGGGATCTCTCGTAAGCTTTATCATATGCTTCTTCATCGATTACATAGCCATTGAATATATAGTCATATATATAAGGTGGTGGAGAAGTGTTGAGGTGAAGCTGTAGAACGTGGGCAGTGAGGTTGTTGCAGACAACTAGAGGCCATTGGCAACAATTTGAATTATTATGATTCCAAGATGAAAGCCTATTTGAAGGATCAATGAGATGATGCTTCAACTTCATAAGTGTTTCTCTCTCACTTGGGATGCACTCTATCTCTCTGCAAACACCAAAACCTAACGTTAATAACCAAACACTCCAAATAATCCACCAATTCATCATCACGCAACCAATCTATTATAATTGCTTCTTGCTTCGCCATATAACACTCATCTATATATTATTTATAGTACAGCGCAGTGCCTGCTCTTTTCTTTTTATGTTACCTTCTTCTGTTTCCAATTATTCACCTACTATCTGTAATTTACTAAAATTATCGGCGTTTTATATCATAAAGATATATATTTTGATTATAATAATAAATAAACCAAATAACTAACAACATGGAATGCAAACAAATTCTCCTACTATAATTTTGAGTAATTATATATGATCTTTTATGTCATTAAAAATTGAAAAAGCATGGAGTATTTAGTATAATAGAAATAATGTATTTATTTCAATACATTGAATTTTCATTTTTCTTTTAATTAAAAAATTATCCATAAACATGTTTCTACATATATATATATATATATATATATATATATATATATATTGAATAACATTTAGTCTCTATCCTACTAAATTATTATTTTTTAATTTCATTTATATATATATATATATATATATATATATTTTCGTCTTTACTGATTGATGAATGTTATGGGAAAAAAGCTAAACAGATATAGGGACTTAAATAAAAAATAATTAAAATTAAGATGATTAAATAAAAATAATTAGTGTTAAAAGGATGAAAATTAAAATAATCCTATTTTGAAAAGACTAAACATCTATTTAAGATAACTTTACAAAGCTTAAACTTTAACTTATACTTATATAAAGTAAAAATATTAATTTTTAGACAAAAAAAATTAAACCTTAAAAATAAAATATAACTGATATCAGAATGAGTGATAAGTCATGAGCATGAAACATTAAAAAGAGTTTTTTTATGTTTATTATAATTTATAAGAGATTGATGTAATATAGAAATGATGTTAATTTAATTTTGTTCATTATTCTAATTTCTTTATTATTTTATGTTCATATACACTATGATTCATTTTGCTATGACTATCATAATTTATGTTTAATTTTTCTATTTATATGTTATATTTACTTTTTCATTATATGACTTTTAAATGCCTTTTTATGTTCTAGATCCACGTTTCCCATACCTCCAGATCATAATTTTTCCTTTCAAAAGTCACGGTCCAAATTTCAACCCCGTGTATAGCATTTCTTTTTGTTTTTTTAGACAAAGTCGACCGTGTATTTCACTCAAAAATGGGGAAAATTAATAACTAGACAGGCCTACAAACAAATATCGAATGTTTTGTAAATTCTAAAGACATTGTCCAATTTTTATTTTATTTTACTTGTAAGAAGAAATAATAAATATATATAAAATAGTTATTCAAATATATAGTTATTAATATTAATATTAATATTGAATCACCAGAAGTAATCAAACATTGAAATAATATACAGTTCTATCCTTATTATAATCTTTTTTGTTAATAAAAAAAATTGACCGCATTAAAAAAATATTGATATTATCGTTATTTGTCCATATGCTTTTTAATTTTCATTATCATTACCTGGTAAGGTTGTTGTGTTGTGTATTTTCGATTGAATTTGAACATGATTCTTTTAAAAGAAAACTCTCATAAAACTTAAATAGAGGGACCTACAAAAAAGTGCGGAATGCTTGTTTAAATTCTACACCCATGCATGATCTACCATATCATTTTCTTTTAAAAGTCTTGATCCCACTTTCTCTGTATCGAAGAATATTGTATTCAAAATGTGAATTATCTAGAAGCTAAGAACCTACAAAGATATTCATTATCCATCATGCTTTTAGACCATAATCTTTGCTTTTAAAGTCTATTTCCAAATTTCATCAACTTGGATCGATGGTTGAATGTTTCATTGGCAAAGTAAAGTAGAGAAATCTACAAAGAAGCGTATGATATTTAAATTCAATATCTATGGTCCCATTTTATAATTAGGCTACAAGTCTTCGGATTTAAAGTCTTTTTCTGAATTTAGTTTATAATCTTTGTTGGTACTGGAATGGAATCGTTAATATTATTTCATATATAGATATATGTATTTGAAAAAGAATTTATTTTATCATTTTCCAATCTTATAATTTCTTTTAAAATATTTAATTTTGAAAATAAATTTAACTCATCAAGATCCAATAATTCAAAGATTTTTCAAGGTTTAGACATTTTTTTTTTCAAAAGTACACAATTCAGTGATTTTAATTTTTTTAATACTAAATAAAAATAAAAATATCTTCATATATTTAAAATTATTCAAATATACTTTGGAGTGTGGTAATTGCTTTATCTACAATATACAAAAAAAAAATCAATTCTAAATGACTCTTGAAGTGATTTTACAATTTCATTTTTAGCACTTTCATCAAATTGTTTCTTTTTATGACTAATGCGTTTTTTCACAAAATTTAGGCTCTACATTCATTTCAAAAGTAATTCCTTTAGTAGAAATCAATATATTTTCAAATCCATTTTCTCGATGTGTTTCAAAAAAATGAAAGAAAACCTTTTAATTGTTTAATGGCCTTATCAATGCACATATCTTTTGATTGTAAATTTTTACTAACCGAATTAACTGCAAATCATATGTCATACCAAATAGTCATGCCTAGCAAAAATTCAAAATTTTCAAGTTTATAAGTTGTTAAACAATCAACTTCACTTTTTATTTTAGGATGATCACTAACTAATTTAAATAAAACATCTCTTATTTGTACTAGAGTTTGAAATCTTACAGCTTTCACACTTTCAATAGGGCTTTCCCAACATGTTTGTGACAATGATTTAAGAGCTAAGCCATGTATATGGTCTTGTAAAATTTCCACCTTTTTGTAGAAGAAGAAAATAAAGTATATACATGTTGTAGCACTCCAAAGAAAGATGTAGCTTTAGGACAAGAGTTAACCATATCGCAAAGTACTAAGTTTAGACTATGACAATCACATGGAATATAAAACACTCTAGAATTAATATCAAGAAATCTTTTTTGCACACCAATGTCTTCCTTTCATATTAGATTTATTATCATATCCTTGTCCCCTAAGGTCATTAATATCAAGTCCAATAACTTTTAATTCATCTATAATAGCATCAAAAAGACCTTTTCCACTTATATCATCTACTTTTAGAAATTCTAAAAAATATTCGTTAACTTGTATTGTAGTTGATGAAATTCCACACACCGTAATACAAAAGATATTTGTTCTCCAGTACACACCGTAAGAAAACTCGCTCAAGGGTGTGTGAATAACTTTTTAATGTTTTCTGTTTTGACTTCTGAGTTTTCTGTTATGATCCTTGATAATTGCTAAGTATGAATACGTGTTTAATTTTAAAAATAGATAAGTTTTTATATGAATTAAAGAGTTATGTGGGTTCCTATGGGAAACCTTGAGAGAAACAATTAGGAATATGATCTTTTAACAAGAATTGAGGAATTTTATGTAAAATTGAGTATGGATTCATGTTTTTGGTGTTATTTGGAAGATTTTTACCGATTGATTTATATGATTACATGTTTGTTGTGAAAAATCATGTGATTTCAAAGTGTAGGTTCGGGTTGAGGGTGTCAAACACAGTTCTTTGCTCAAGGCACTAATTAATAGTTTCCTAGGAAAATTGAGTTGTGCTTAGAAAAATTGAGCCAAGCTCAGGAAAGTTGTGTTGGGCACAAGAAAGTCACAATGAGCGCATGTGAAGCTGCACCGGGTGGATTTCTCCACTTTAGATGCATTCCCCAAGGAATGCAATAGAACAATCAGAAAGAAAAACAAAAAGCTTTCATAATTTGCTTGTTCCTAAAGCATGCATCAGGCAAGGAATTAGGGTCAATCCGACTACCAAATAATTATTCTCACATCCTCGAGTGAGGTTTCTCACTCCTTCTTTACCTTGATGAGTAAAGGACGAAGCACGAACAGAATTTGATTAAAATAATAATTATAAATCAAGCTTTTATAATAAAATAGAGCTCATATAGATAATTAAATAATATCCAAGTCCTTTAATAAACACATTTAAAAATATTAATATAATTTTATGAGAATCAGGGTGTTACAACTCTCCCCCCCCCCCCACTTTTTGAAATTTCTTCCTCAAAATTTAACTATTAAGTACAACATCGGATATTCTTGCATTTGGCTCTCAAATTCCCAAGTCGCACTCTCCTCAGTTCCCTATTAGAAACCATACTAGTAGGGAAACCCATGTAACTTCACTACCTCATTGATGTACAACTTTATCAATCTCCCCAAGGAATATCTAATATTAATAAGGATAAAACAAGTAAACTTGGTGAATCTATCCATTGTAACCGAATAGGATCAAATTTCTTAAACATCTCAGGCAAACCTACAACTAAGTCCATCGATACACCATCTCACTTCCAAACTAGGACGTCTAAAGGCTGCAAAAGTCCTAAAGACTTCTAGTGTTCTACTTTAGACTTTTGGCATACTAAACACGAGTACACAAATTTCTCTACTTCTCTCTTCATCTTAGGCCACCAAGACATCTTCCTAAAGTCCTCTGATAGGTCTTAGTAGCTCCCGAGTGAACACTAAAAGTACTCGTATGTCCTTCTTCTAAGATCATCTTCTTAAATTCAGGATTACTAAGCACCCAAATTTTATTCTTGAATTTCAAAACAACACCAACTCCTACTCGAAAAAGGTTATCTATACTCCTACTAATCTTCTCCACTTGGTTCACTAACAAAGGATCTAACTCTTAAGCTTCTCTAATCTCATCCATTATTTTATTAGTCACTTCCACATACTCAATCTAATGCTCCTAGGGATAAGTTCACACATCATGTGTAACACCCCAATTTTTTTAAAAAGGTATTTTTGTAATTAATGGCATTTTGTAATTTTAATAAAGGAATAAGGGTATTTTTGTAATTTTATTATTAATGGCATTTTCGCAATTTTATTAAAGTTTGAGGGGTAAAAGGGTAACTTGGAACGGGCTGTTCCAAAATTGGAACGGGCCGTTCCAAGCAATAAAAATATACTGAAATTTCAAGTTGAGAACGGGCCCAGAACGGGCCGTTCCAACAAGGAGAACGGGTCGTTCCGGAGGGAGAACGGGCCGTTCTACTGAGATTGAGAACGGGCCGTTCTGGTTTCAGAACGGGCCGTTCTGCTTTTTGAAAACGGGCCGTTCAGATATTAGAACGGGCCGTTCCAGTTGAGAATTTTACGCATATTTGAACGTTCCGGAACGGGCCGTTCCGAAATCAGTACGGGCCGTTCTGAGTGCGTCAGATTGCCTATAAATAGGAGGCAGGGGGCTGTGAAAAAAATCATACAGCCAGAAGTGGAAATTTAGAGAGAGAGAGAGAGAGAGAGAGAGAGAGAGAGAGAGAGAGAAAGAGAAAGAAAGAGGGAAAGAGAGGGAAAGAAAGAGGGAATCCAGGTAAGGGGGAGGAGAACCTTATCTCTTTAAAATTTTATCTACTCCTATTTTTATTTATTTATGTTACTTTTTATGTATATTTATTTAGTGGGGTGTCCCTAACCTCATTTATTTGCTTAACCTTTGATTATTTTTGTCTATAATAATTATTAAGGTGTTCATATTTTATATTGTTTCATTATTTTATAATGATGGTCATTTTTATTTATATCATTGGTATTCTTAATATATTCTTTTTACATAGATATATTTATTGTAAATATATTTATAATCAACTATGTTATAGTTGTGATATCTTGGACTCGTTTTGTTGTTATTTCTTCACGTATTTATGAAGATAAATATTGTTCTATGGCCATAGAAGATAAAGTTTGAATTATTTGTAGCTGGAGGTTTGACCTTGGGGATTTAAATGAGTAAGAAATGAAGGTGAAATATCCTATTGTTGATTAAGGTGAAATATCCTTTTATTGGTTGATGTTATGATGATGCTCATTTATCCTGACTAGTCACTACAAGTATAATTCAAATTTTATTGTTTCATGAAAATTTAATATATGATCTGTATATATATTTATATATATATATATATATATGTGTTTAATATTGATTATAAATAATTCTGTATATTCTTTTGAATTATTGTATTTATTGGATATTGTTCTTACTCCTCTCTTTTCTTTGTTTTTATAAATTAAATATATTACAAAATAGATGGATCTACTTTGGATTCCAGATCATTTTGCAGTTGATATAGCTGTGGTATTCCTTGGAAGGAGGCTATTTGATGAATCTATTACAATTTTTGTAAATTTATTTTCACTATCAATGTAAATATTGTAATAAAAGTGAAAGAAAAATATATTGTGTAAAATAATACATTATTGTAAATATTTTAGAACGATATATCATGTATTAAATTCACAAAACATGATTGTTCTTTACCTTTATCTTTATTAAAAAATAAAAAATATATATTGTTAACGATATAATTGTGAAAATATTATATAAGAAAATATATAATTATTATTATATAAATTGGGCGTTAGAATCGGGCGTTACATTAAGTGGTATCAGAGCAGGTCGATCCAATCGGCCGTGAGTTATGAGTTTACCGTGCTCATTTGGTAGAGTTTATAGTTTTAGCGAATGAATCCAAGAAAGTTTTGAATGTTTTGATAAAAGGCTCAAGTGTACATCTCTGTTATTTTATTTTACATGATTTGGAAGTTATAAATTATTCCTAACTAGGAGGCACTGCCACCTTTACTGGAATCAATTTATATTTCCTTTATTACTTTTAAAATCTTATTATATGATTTATTATATTTGATGCTTATATATTGATTTTTATGGGTTAGGTTGAATAAGGGTTTTATTTTAGTTTCTAAGTTCTTTGTGCTAAATATGTAAGTTATTTTGGTTTAAGATTGTAGGAAGAAGCTTAAATAATGGTTTGAAAGTGTTTTAAGGTATTTTTGTGGCTTTAGACTTTGGTGCGCTCTTTTGGCTGATCAATACAGGGAATGTCTTAACTGCAGTTTTGTTGTGCCAGTACAAGTATTATATTGATAGAGTTGGATTTTATGATCTTCATAAAGTTGTAGTCTTGGATGTTAACTTTTAAAGGGCACCAAAATCAGGTACAATGGAGATTAGAACTTTCGTTATGACTATTTTAGCAAACAAAGGTCTAGCTGTTAGCGCTGATTATACCTATTACAATTTTTGAAAATTTTAGCTAAGTATATGATCATTTTAGAATTTCAAGTCTTCATAAGAGTGATAGCTTATCCTGTTAGCTTTCTTTTGGTGATAGGTTTGAGATCATTTGGATGATTATAATTTTCTGTGTATCATTTTTGTTGATAGTTGTTAAAGGGATATATATGTTATCATATGATGTTTGTGAGTTATTAGGAAATCAATTTTATTCTGATATTCTGAGGTGTTGTATTGTGGATCAAAAGTTTCTTTAAGGTTGTATGATGTTATGGGGAAAAAGGTTGTTCATGTACAGGTCATACGTAGTAAACGGTAATTGATTCATACATGCTTAAGGATGGTATATATGAAGGATTAAAGTAAGTATTTTGATATGATTTGATATGCATGTATGTTGATATGTGGATAGATAACTTTAGGGATCAAGTAATGAATATTTGTGTGTTTAGTGAGATTGACCTTAGGATGTGATATCATCATATTGGAGTTAAGGGTGAAGATATATCCAAGACAACATTACACTAAGTTATCTAAGTATGAATTTTTATTGTATAAAGTGAATTTTCTAGGTCTTGTAATTTCTAGTGGAGATATGATATAGATCTATCTAGAAATTGTATTTAAGTGGGAGATACCTAAGTCAATTAGTGAGGTTAAGAGCTTTCTTGCATTAACTTATTAATATAGGAGATTTATTGAGGAAATTTCTAAGATATCATTACTTTTGTTTGGATTCACCAAAAAGAGAGAGTTGCCTTTATGGAATAGTAAGTGAAGGTAGTTTTCAAACTCTTAAGGAAATATTGCTTAGTGTTAAGATTATCGGATTTTAGTAAGTGTTATGTGTTATATAGTGATGCTTCGAAAACGGGTTTGAGTGGATCGTTGATGTAAGAAGGAAAGGTAGTAGCTTATATTTCTAGGTATCTAGGTATGAAGAAAAAAAAATTCATGAAAAAAAAATTTACCTTACCCATAACCTTGAATTAGAGATTGTAATATTTACACTTAAGATTTTGGAGACATTACTGGTATGATTCTAAGTTTGAGATATTTAGTGATCATAAGAATCTTACACATCTGTTTGATCCAAAGGAGTTGAATATGAGACAAAGAGATAGTTCAAAACTGTTAATGATTAAGATTTTAATTTTAGTTGTTATTTGGAAAAAGTCAATGTGGTAATCGATACTTTGAGTACGAAAGCTCTGTATATATCTCCTCTTATGGTTAAAGGGATGTATATTTGCTCACATTAGAAATTTAAGTTTGACTTGGGTGTAGATGGAATGGTAAAATTAGAGATCTAGTATGTGTACCTAGTGAACTTATGCTTAAGTGTTTGATCTTTGGAAAGGTTGTGGAAAGACTCATAAAAGTTAAACCAATATTGTGACAGATGCCTTGATTATGATGATCACTGATATATTATTTTTTATTATTTAAGGATTGGATTTGATTGAAGAATTTAGAAACTTAAGCGTGATGTGTAAGCTCACCCTTAGGAACATTGAATTGAGTATGTTGAAAGGACTAATAGATTAATAGATGTGATTGGAGGACTCAGGAGTTAAATCCTTTTTTAGTGGGCTAAGTGGAAAAAATTGGTAGAGGTATAAATAGCCCTTTACGCTTGAAAGTTGATGATTCAAAGATAGAATCTATGTGCTTAGTAATCTCGAATTAAGGAAGATGATCTTAGAAGAAGGACATAAAAGTACTTTTAGTATTCATTTAGGAGATACTAAAATGTATCAGAGTTGTGCAGCGGAAGCATAGCCTAAGGAGAAAAGAGAAGTAGAGGAATTTGGATACTAGTATATAATATGCCAAAAGTTTGAGGTGAAACACTAGAGTCTTTAATATGTTTACAGTCTTTAGACGTCCTAATTTGGAAATAAGATTCTGTATCCATGGACTTAGTTGTAGTTATGTATGATATTCTTAAGAAATTTGATCTTATGGATAGACTTACCGAGTTTGCGCATCTTGTACTTATGAACATTAGAAAGAGAGATTGATAGATTTGTGCATCAATAAGGTAAAAAGTGCTACATGGAAATTAGAAAGCAAGATGCGAGAAGCTTATCCATTTCTGTTTTCAGGTAAATTTCGGGGACGAAATTTCTAAAAGGAGGGGAGAATTGTAACACCCCAATTTTTTTAAAAAGGTATTTTTGTAATTAATGGCATTTTGTAATTTTAATAAAGGAATAAGGGTATTTTTGTAATTTTATTATTAATGGCATTTTCGCAATTTTATTAAAGTTTGAGGGGTAAAAGGGTAACTTGGAACGGGCTGTTCCAAAATTGGAACGGGCCGTTCCAAGCAATAAAAATATACTGAAATTTCAAGTTGAGAACGGGCCCAGAACGGGCCGTTCCAACAAGGAGAACGGGCCGTTCCGGAGGGAGAACGGGCCGTTCTACTGAGATTGAGAACGGGCCGTTCTGGTTTCAGAACGGGCCGTTCTGCTTTTTGAAAACGGGCCGTTCAGATATTAGAACGGGCCGTTCCAGTTGAGAATTTTACGCATATTTGAACGTTCCGGAACGGGCCGTTCCGAAATCAGTACGGGCCGTTCCGAGTGCGTCAGATTGCCTATAAATAGGAGGCAGGGGGCTGTGAAAAAAATCATACAGCCAGAAGTGGAAATTTAGAGAGAGAGAGAGAGAGAGAGAGAGAGAGAGAGAGAGAGAAAGAGAAAGAAAGAGGGAAAGAGAGGGAAAGAAAGAGGGAATCCAGGTAAGGGGGAGGAGAACCTTATCTCTTTAAAATTTTATCTACTCCTATTTTTATTTATTTATGTTACTTTTTATGTATATTTATTTAGTGGGGTGTCCCTAACCTCATTTATTTGCTTAACCTTTGATTATTTTTGTCTATAATAATTATTAAGGTGTTCATATTTTATATTGTTTCATTATTTTATAATGATGGTCATTTTTATTTATATCATTGGTATTCTTAATATATTCTTTTTACATAGATATATTTATTGTAAATATATTTATAATCAACTATGTTATAGTTGTGATATCTTGGACTCGTTTTGTTGTTATTTCTTCACGTATTTATGAAGATAAATATTGTTCTATGGCCATAGAAGATAAAGTTTGAATTATTTGTAGCTGGAGGTTTGACCTTGGGGATTTAAATGAGTAAGAAATGAAGGTGAAATATCCTATTGTTGATTAAGGTGAAATATCCTTTTATTGGTTGATGTTATGATGATGCTCATTTATCCTGACTAGTCACTACAAGTATAATTCAAATTTTATTGTTTCATGAAAATTTAATATATGATCTGTATATATATTTATATATATATATATATATATATATATGTGTTTAATATTGATTATAAATAATTCTGTATATTCTTTTGAATTATTGTATTTATTGGATATTGTTCTTACTCCTCTCTTTTCTTTGTTTTTATAAATTAAATATATTACAAAATAGATGGATCTACTTTGGATTCCAGATCATTTTGCAGTTGATATAGCTGTGGTATTCCTTGGAAGGAGGCTATTTGATGAATCTATTACAATTTTTGTAAATTTATTTTCACTATCAATGTAAATATTGTAATAAAAGTGAAAGAAAAATATATTGTGTAAAATAATACATTATTGTAAATATTTTAGAACGATATATCATGTATTAAATTCACAAAACATGATTGTTCTTTACCTTTATCTTTATTAAAAAATAAAAAATATATATTGTTAACGATATAATTGTGAAAATATTATATAAGAAAATATATAATTATTATTATATAAATTGGGCGTTAGAATCGGGCGTTACATCATGCTTAAGTTTCTAACCTCCTCAATCAGATCCAACCCATAAATCATCAAAAGTGATTGGTGAATGTTCATCCTACTCAAGACATCTGTTATAATATTATCTATACTTCTATGATCCTGTCCAAAGATCAAGGGCCTAAGCGTAGCCATAGGTTCACTAAGTATACATACCCGGTCTCTAAATCTCACCACTCCACCTACAACCAAGGCAAACTCGTATCCATTATCTTATCCTATAACCCATTTTGCCACAAAAAATGAATCATCTAAATGTGCTTCTCCAATTTCCTTTGACAATCCACTAGTTACTCGAGTCATATCTAGTCTCACACTATTAAGAATAAACTCATAAGCCAAATTTAAATCCTTAGACCGAGGCAAAAGATCCATCTCTCTAATCATAATGTGATTCAAATGTTATCCACCAATTCATCATCACGCAACTCATCTATTATAATTGCTTCTTGCTTCGCCATAATAATACTGATCTATATACTATTTATACTAGTGCGCAGTGCGTGCTCTTTTTTTATTTGTTACCCTTTTTTTTTTCAATTATTCACGTTAATTTTAAATAAAAATATATTTTTAGATTTTATAAAATGTTTTAATTTTTTCACTTCTAAAATATTTTCTTTATACATCATTGTAAAATTTAAAATTATTATGTTTAAAATAAAATAGGTCAATTTTGATATTAACTTTTGTAAATATATTTTATTTAATTTTCGTCCTTCAGAAATTCAAAATATTATTAAATTTAACCCAAATAAATTATATTTATTTTAGAAATTTAGAAATTTTTTTTAGATATGTCACATATTGACATTGATTTAATACTATAAATATACTAATAGATTTATCATGAAATAGTTACTTTTTTTGTGGATGAAAATTAAATATTATTTTTTCAAGATCAAGAATAAAAACTCGTTCATTTTACAAATATTAAAAGTATCCTTAAACTTTAATATTAATTAATCTATTTTTCAAATATAAAAAATTTTCGCACATATTTTTTTAGTTTTCCTTATCATCATTCATCATTAGGAACTGTTGCATTTGAATCAGAATATTGTTTATATATATATATATATATATATATTTAAAAGCTTAAGTTCTTCATCTATGGCTAACAATATTCTATAAATTTTTCTTTTAAAATTTTTGGTCCAAATTTCATGCCACCGTATATAGTAGAACACTTTATTTAAATTTTATTTATTTATTTATTATTATATAAATCAGTATTAATCAAAATTAAAAATTTATTTCATTATTATTAACTGATAATTTTGTATTTTATTCATGTCAAATTAATTATGAAATTTATGAGATGGTGGAATTAATGATTGACCCAGCAAAATCACTGGTTAGAGAGGTCCGTTTAACCGTTAGGATTATTTTCTATTGATATTACAACGCTGCAGTCGCTACTATATTAACATGTCATTTAAAAAAAAACGATGTATTTATCATAACAGAAATAAATGTATTCATTTCAATTGATTTAATTTTCATTTTGCCTTTGAATTAAAAAATGAAAACCATATGTTTATAAGTTTTTATATAATATATATATACCTCATTATAATAAATATTACATATATTGATATATAAAAAGTTTTACTATGGATCTGTAAAATTTCGACCGAGTTGATCGGTTTAACTAGTAAAACTAAAAATTGATCGGTCTATTAGTTAAAAAAATATATGATTGGTGTAAAGAAACTGAAAAAAAATCAAATGATCTAAAAATCAGATTGAACCAATATTTTTTTTAAAAAAATATTTTTATGATAAATAAAGAAATATATTCCATAAAAATTATAAATTAAAATAAATTATGTTATTTTTTATTTTCAATAATTTATTTTATAAAGATATAATTTAGTGAATTATATTAATTTATAATTTTTATATCATAATATTTTGTATTTTATATTACATTAATTTAAGATTTTTCTACTTAATATAAAATTGTCAATATATATTATTATATTTTTATTAAAATTAAAATTTAAATATTATATTTAAACTTTTACATGCACTTTTAAAAAATAAAATACAAAAAATAATATTTAATTTTAATTTTAATTTTGTAAAATTATGATATTATGTTTATGTAATATTATTTTATATATTATTTAAATATTATTATTATTTTCTCAATATTAGTTCAACCATGGTTAAATTAATCATTAAATTAGTGTCTTAATTAGTTTGATGATCGGTATGATTTTAAAAACATTGCTATATACATAATATATGTAAGTATATATAAATCTATTTGACATATAATCACATACAAATTTGGTATTGATTTTGAATAAAATTTAATAACATATATTGTGCGTCATTATAGTTCATAAATACAATTTTTAACAATATACCAATATATTTAATATTGTTTTGTGATAAATATTGTACCACCATATAAAATGTGTCACTACAAAATAAGTTTTTCGTAGTGTGTAATTCATATTATATGTAATTAATTTTAACTATGATTAAAAAAAATTCGTAGCTAGAATTAAAGAGCATTATAAAGCATGAGAGCTTTCTAATTGATCTTTATTCATTGTTTATGCTGAACCAGAAAAAAGTCGCCCCAAACACACATGAATAGTCTAATCTTTGTATTAGACTATAAATATAGCTCATTATTGATGGAAAAAATATATTCAAATTGTATTGACATTATATAATAATTAAAAAAAATGCAACTAGATTCATACCATGAATTTTATAATTTATCAAAGTTAATTATTTGCCTCATGTAATAAAATATATAATTTGTCTGTAATTAATATATAACGAAATAACTAAAATAATAAAGTGCAAGAAATTGCTATAAATTTTGAGATGTTTCTAAATCTACCTATGCATCAGTCTATCTTATCACTAAAGGACCACAAATCTTGACTTATATATGAGAAGTTATTGTCAAAATGGAGACACAAGAAATCATTCCAAAATTTGCAGAAAATAATGTAAGGCCAGCATGCAAAGTCTACAAATCATTCCAAAGTTTTAATATCAAATGTGGATCCCAATGCTACAAGAATTCCACATACCAAACAAAAGACAGAGCTAGATATCGAAGAAGAGCATATAAAGGTCTCTCACTTGTTGAACTTGAAGTATAGGACACTCCACCAAGTCCATCTCAAGGTCCTTCTCTCTACTTCTTCAACTCCAACCATAGCTTACTTCACTAAGTCCATAGCTTACTGACTTTAAAATCCAACTCACCAGAATTCTTAGAGTACCACAAATTTTATATTTTCTTTATTACAAATCATCAACTTATATAATAGGAGTAACATGATTTCAAGTGATAATTTAAGTACAAAATTTAAACAAACATAAAATGCTCACATTTAATTTTTATATGATAACTTGTCAAAATCTTGACTCATGTGAAGACTTGTCAAAATGGAGAGACAGCAACACCTCTTAATTATTACGTTTGCAGAAAATAATGCAGTCTACAAATTATTCCAAAGTTTGAAAATCAAAAGTCTCCATGCTATACAAGAATTCCACATACCAAACAAAAGACACAGTTATATCGCAAAAAGTGCATAATGTAAGGGAGAAAACACTCTACGGTGAAAATGTTTCTTATAAGATACATTATTTTAATTTATTGTATTTTTTATACAATATTTTATTTTATTGTATAGAAATGCTATAATATTTCATTTTAAGAAATTATTGTTAAAAATTTTAAAACTTTGCATAATTTACAAAGAAATGTAATCAACTTCAGCTAAAATAGTATTCAAATTTTAACTATTAGTTATATACCAAATTTTTTTTAACTATTATTCAAATTAGTCGTTTCGTTAAATTTAAGTAAGCAACAAATTAAAAGTCCTGCAATATTAAATTCAGGTTTTCTATTTAATGCAATCTCAGCCCATAATAATTTAAATGATTAAAATTTCATTATTCAACATAAAAATAATTTAGAACAAAACTGTCTACTGAACAGTAGGTCATTCACAAGGTCCTTCATTTTAATTTTCATCTTGAACCTCAAAACACTCTGCAAAGTCGAATCATGTTAGGTCTCTCACTTTTTAATTGAACTTGAAGTATAGGACACTCCACCAATTCCATCTCAAGTCCTTCTCTCTACTTCTTCAACTCCAACCATAGGTTACTCCACCAAGTCCATATCAACCTGCTCCACTGCATATCAAGGTCTCTCACTTGTTGAACTTGAAGTATATATAGGACACTCCACAAAGTCCATCTCAAGGTCCTTCTCTCTACTTCTTCAACTCCAACCATAGGTTACTCCACTAAGTCCATTTCAGCCTGCTCCACTTCTTCTCCACTTAAATCGCACGTCACTACTTCATTCATATGCCAAGTTAATATGAATTGATCTATTAATCGTGATTGAAGGAAATCTTCTCTCATTTTAGTTCCCCTCATATTTTATATAAAACTTAAATTAGGTGCACAATTCCTTATTTTCTATACTCATTGACAATATGTTGTGATTTATATCTACTTGATTTCAAGGTATAAATTTTATCAATTGGTATTAGAGAAATAGAGATACATGTTACAATTGTTGCCTTTTTTTGATAATTGATTTAAGGAATTATAAGTTTTTAAAACAATATATACATCCCACTACGTTTCTTCACTAAGCATGCAACTTTGTCCGACTATTTTTTTTTTTAAATTGATTTAGTGATTTCGTTCTCATATGGATTTTAACCAACATACTTTATTTTCTTAGCATTTCGTTAATCATGCATTGCGTAATTGAAGATTTCTCCTCTACGATGATGAACCCTTATTCTCCTAAATTTGAACGATTTGCAAAATTAATTTAAGACTTCTTTTCTTTGCTATTGAATGAACAAAACGCCTCAAGAAAACATGTCCGTCTTTTGCAAATAGCTTCCATGTCTTCATGGAAAAATGGACGTGGATTTTTGAGTACATACACAATTAATTCAAAATAGAGATAATTTAAAATAAGTTTAAAATAGAGATAATTTAAAATAAGTTGATCATTAAACTATTGTAAAATCATTTAAAGTAATTAATTTGATTTAATTGAACTCTAACTACTATTTGGTTGACAATTAACTTACTTTGAGGGCAATGTATTGAGGCTTCTTCCCAACTATTAGAGGAAGCCCCCACAACCTCAAGCTTGCTTACAAAAACCTATAAAAACAAATGATAAATTGAAAATAGTGAAATGATACAATTTTTATTTGTTTCAAGAAATTATAAAAAAAGAATTGACAAAGATTAAAAGTAGATACTTACAAGTCAATGATGTGTCTAATAAACATCTCATTAGTTTTCTTGTATAATGAACACAACAGAACTACAAGAAACTACCTCAGAATTATCATGAAAAGCTACCAATGTGCATTGCATTTTTTAATATTGTTAGAAACTACTAAGTTATTATAAACATAAAATAAAATATAATACAAATATTTACCTATTTGAATAAGGTGTTAAACACACCTCATTTCCTCAGTCCTTCAACTAGTCTATCAAATATCAACTCATCTTAGTGTCTTTGTTATCAACACATTGGATGACAATTAGGTCGACGAAAACATAATAAAAGGCATTTGCATGCCCATAGCCACACGATGGAGATACTTATAATTGTGAAAAGAAATATAATGTAAGAAATGTGTAATTACATTTATTAAATTAAGAACCATTGGATGAACTATGTTTATTACTTAGGTAACCATATGGATTCATTCCATCTATAGAAACTCCAAGCCTAAGGTTTATTGGATCATTGTCAATATCTAAAAACATAGAATCCATTTTTTTCCATTGCAAAGAATCAACTAGATGCCTCAGTTTTCCATCTTGCTTCCATTCATTTGTGTTCCACCTAATGTTTTTGGCATCATGGGCTTCAATGAATAAACACTTCAATCATGGAACAATAGGATGATACCACACCACTTTTGTAGGAGGACCTTTGCTTACCCCACTTTCAAAGTCGCCTTCCTTCAGTTTGTATCGTGATACCCCATACTATGGACACTCATCTAAGTTATCAAACTCTTTTCTGTACAAAATGCAATTGATAGGACATGCATGAAGAATTCCTTTGTGCAAATTGAAGAAATTCTCCCACTCCATTCTAATATTCAACACTGATGCGTAAACAACTTATTCAGTTCTAATCCATCACTGGTTTATTTGACATAAACTGTGTCAACCTCACCTTTTAATACAAGGTGTGACCCTACCCATTTAGAAAGATAATTTTTTACACTTGATTACTACTTGAAGGTAAAGTCTTATACATTAAATTTGACAATATTTTGGTAGCATTTTGCATTGGTCTCTAAGTACACACACTACTAGAAAAAGTAATATTTGTGACAAAAAAAATATCGTCACTAATAGTGATGAATTTCGTGAGGGAATTTTATTTTTTTGTGATGGACTACCATTTATTGAAATTAGTGACGAATTTTGTGACAGATTAAATTTTGTCTTTAAAAAATCCGTCACAAATTTCGTCACTGAATAAAAAATAAAATTAGTGACGGATTAAATTTTTTCTCTAAAATATTTGTCACAAATTTTGCCACTGAATAAAAAAATAAAATTAGTGACGGATTTTGTGACGGATTATATTTTGTTTCTAAAAAATCCATCACAATTTTCATTACTGAATAAAAAAAATAAAATTAGTGACGGATTTTTTAGAGACAAAATTTAATCCGTCAAAAAATCTATCACTAAATAAAAAAAATAAAATTAGTGATGGATTTTGTGACAGATTAAGTTCCTCTATAAATATTCTCTCACAAAAATGTATCATAATACTATAATATATAAGTCAGTAACGGATATTGTGACTGAATTTTTGTCAATATTTGTATTTTGTCACAAATTCTGTCACAAATAGCTACGAAATTTGTGAGGAATTATTGATTCCTCTCAAAATATTAAATTTAATTTATGAAATTTTTATATGTAAGAATTATGCAGAATTAAAAAATATGTTATTTTTTTAAATTATGAAAAATTTATCCATTGGAAAATTTATATTCTTTAATGGAAAAAAATTCGTAGGAAAAGTTATATTACTGATGGAATATGTCCGACAAATTTATATTTGTCAAAAATTTAAGAATCTTTTACGAAAATTGACAATCATATATTATAAAAGGTCCATAAATGTATATATATATATATATATATATATATATATATATATATATATATGAGGACAGTTATAATAACACTGGTATAACTTTTACGAAGTATTACACTACTCAATAACTTTATATTAAATGAGAATTTTTTAAATCCAATTGTTAAATTGAAAATTCTTTACTCTTAAATCATATATACAAAATTTTATATTAATCCAATATGATTTGATTCTTCATTCTTATAAACTAAAATTAACGTAATATATACATTTCAAAATATACTAAAATATGAATATTTTGATTACTTTCACGTTGTGGTTCAATTTTAACAAAATTTGATATAAACATATAAAGTGATATGAACTTTGAATCTAATGGTTAGATTTAAAAAATTCACATTTAATATAAAGTTATTGAACGGTGTAATACAAAGTTGCACCGGTGTTCTTATAACCCTCCTCTCTCTCTCTATATATATAAGAATCAAATAACTTACAAAATAACTATTGATAAAGTTCTTCTACTCAATAATTCATGGTGTGTGTTGAATTTCATTGATCCAATTGTTAAATTAAAAGTTATTAAATTTTACTAATAATTAATATAGAAAAATTTGATTAACTTTGGAAGAAATTATTTGCTCATTAACAAAATAATTGAAACAATAATTATTTTAAATTATTAAACTAAATTCTTATTGACAATTTACTATATGATCTTAATATTTTTCTATAACTAATATATAGTTTTAAATTTGATGTGAAAATATTATGATATAATTAGATAAGTTTTTAATTTATTATTTTATTAATGGTTGATAATTAGAAAATAAAATAAGGATAAATATATTTTTAAAATTTTAAATCTTTGATTTAAGATAAATAAATATATTAAATTATTTAATAATTTATTTAAAATTTTAAAATTTAATTTATAAGTATGAAATAAATAAATATTTATAATTTTTTAAATTATATTATCATAATAAATTATAAAAATAAATAATTTAAATTATAATTTTACATAGAAATAAGTAGATTCTTATTTATAAAAGTAAGTATATATAAATAAAGATTAATTAAATATATTATTAATATTATTCGTAATACAAGTATTATGTATTATTATATTTTTATAGTAATCTAACGGTTGGATTTACAAAATTCACATTTTATATAAAGTTATTGAGTAGTGTGTAATACTTAGTAAAAGTTACATCGGTGTTAGTATAATCTTCCTCTCTCTCTCTAAGAGAAAGAGAGATAGAGAGAGAAAGAGAGAGAAAGAGAGAGAGTGGAGGAATCAAATAATTTAATAAATAACTCTTGGTAAAGTTATTCTGCTCAATAACTCATGGTGTGTGTTGATTTTCATCGATCTAATTGTTAAATTAAAAGTTATTAAATTTTACTAATAATTAATATAAAAATTAATTAGCTTTGGAATAAATTAGTTGCTAATTAGTAATATAATTGAAACATTAATTATTTTAAATTATTTAACTAAAATGTTATTGACAATTTACTATATGATCTTAATATTTTTGTATACTAATATTTAGTTTTAAATTTGATGTGAACATATTATGATATAATTATATAAGATTTTAAGTTAGTATTTTATTAATGGTTGTTAATTAAAAAATAAAATAAGGATAAATACATTTTATGAATTTTATATCTTTATTTTAAGATAAATAAATATATTCAATTTTGTAATAATTTATTTAAAATGTTAAAATTATATTTATAACTATGTAATAAATAAATTTTTATAATTTTATAAATTATATTATCATTTTAAATTATAAAAATAAATAATTTAAATTATAATTTTAAATAAGTAGATTGTTAATTATAAAAGTAAGTATATATAAATAAAGATTAATTAAATATATTATTATTATTCGTAATATAATTATATATATTATTATATTATTATAGTAATCTAACAGTTGAATTTATAAAATTAACATTTAATATAAAGTTATTAAGCGGTGTGTAATACTTATTAAAAGTTACACCGGTGTTAGTATAATCCTCCTCTCTCCCTTTAAGACAGAGAGCAAGAGAGAGAGTGGAGGAATAAAATAATTTACGAAATATGTGAGACCCGTCCTTCTCTTCTCTCCCTTTCAACTCTCACTCTTTCACTCTCAAATCCTTATTTGCTGATTTCTTCTCCTAGGCTGAGGCGGTGAGCTACGACGATTCTTTCTCTTGTGGAGCTAGTTGAAAGCAGAGCATTCCCTTTTCCTCCTTCCATTCTTCTTCGCGGAGCTCGAATTTCTTTTCACCGAGCTACTGGAAGTTAGTTATTTTTTGTGTTGGTTGCTTGGAAGTGAGCTAGAGACTCACTTGATGGCTGATTATTGTAGATTGATGGTGGTGCTTGATGAAATTTCGTTTTCAGGTTTTTCTGGGGTTTGATGAAAAATTTGGGGATTTTCCTTGTTTATGGTTGCATGTTGAAAAATCTTGTATTTTCGGGTTGTTTGATGAAAATGTGATGTTTTAGGCCAATTGCATGTGCCTGGGATGTTGATTTTTGCAGGTTTTGGGTGAAATTTTCGAAGTGATGAGGGTTACTGTTTGAAATTGCGCCAGGCGAAGTTCTTCGCGCCGAGCGTGATTTGAAATGGGGAATCCCTGGGTGAATCACGTCGGGCATGGGGAGAACAACGTCGGGCGCACTATCAGACGTGAATCTTATGTTTTTATTACTGATATTGCGCTGGGCATAGCATAATTGAGCCGGGCACAAAAGACCTCTGTAGATCATCATCATCACATTCTTGAAAGGGAAAAGATTAAGTTTGCTATTCTGAATTCCAGGTGAATTCGTTCCTTAATTCTTTGTGAATACTTGAAAATCTTGAGAGGGTTTCTCAAGTGATAAGGAATTCTTATAGTAGGTTTCTACAAGGGGTGCTTTCTTGAGGTCAAGAAAGTGGTTATCTTGAATGTAAGAAGTGTATGCATGTGTGGTATGCTTGTAAACCTTCTTCATTGAGATAGTGGAACAAATCTTGATCAGGTTATGATTGAGAACTGGATGTAGGTCACATGTGGAGTGGCTGAACCAGGATAAAAGACTTGTGCAATCTTCTCTTACCCTTATCTTTTACTTTGTGTAATATCTTGAATGTGCATTAAAGAAGATTGTTCTTGATTAACATGTGTTCATGAGTAACATTGGTTTGAACTGAATCAAAACATTACATATTGATATTGTCCTTGAACCTCATTATTGGTTAATCAAGAAAGCATATATGATTCATTCTTCAATAACAAGTCTTTAAGAAACTTCATTGAAAATTCAGTTTTTAGAAAAGTTTAATTGAAATAAAGATCCTAAATACTCTGAAATTTTTAAAGTGTCATAGAATCCAATTCACCTCCCTCTTGGATTGTGCCATTCTTTTCTAACAATTGGTATCTAGAGCAAGGTTCTTGAGAGTTATTCAAGATTTCAAAAATGGCCAATAGCAACCTACCCTATGGTGAGGGTGTGTCTATTCATAGACCTCCTGTTTTCAATGGTGAAAACTATCTCTACTGGAAAATTAGGATGAGAATTTTCATTGAAGCAATTGATATTGCTGTATGGGATGCAATAGAAAATGGACCCTATATCCCTATGACAAAAGATGATGTTGAGAAGAGAGAAAAACATTTGAGTGAGTGGAGTGATGATGAAAAGAAAAGAGCCCAATATGACTATAGAGCCAAAAATATTATTACATTTGCATTGTCTATTGATGAGTTTTTTAGAATATCATAATGCAAATCTGCTAAAGAAATGTGGGATACTTTGCAAGTCACTCATGAAGAAACAAGTGATGTAAAGAGATCTAGAAAGCATACTCTCATAAGAGAATATGAGTTGTTTAGAATGAACAATGGTGAATCTATTTCAGATTTTCAAAAGATATTTACACACATGATAAATCACCTTGTTGACCTTGGCAGGAAATTTGAGAAAGAAGAGCTGAATTTGAAAGTGTTGTAATGCTTGGACAGAACATGGCAAGCAAAGGTGACAGCCATAAAAGAATCAAAGGATTTGACCTCCTTGACCCTTACTACTCTCTTTGGGAAGCTAAGAGAACATGAGTAAAAGCTGCACATATTTGAAGAAAATGAACAGCAGGACAAGAAGGGCAAAGAAGTATCATTAAAGGCCTTGAAATCTGCCAAAGGCAAAGAGGTGTGTGAAGAATCAAGCTCTGATGATTTCGAAACTGAGACCTTCAACTTGCTGGTGAAGAAGTTCAGAAAATTCATAAGGAAAAAGAGAAATTCCTCCTACAAGTTCAATAGAAAGACTATTAAGAAAGAGGAAGCAAGCACATCCTCCTTCAATTACTTTGAGTGTGGAAAACCGGGACATATGAAAGTTGAGTGTCCAAACCTCTTGAAGAAGCAACAAGAGGAAAAGAAAATGAAGAAAAATGGCAAAGGGAAGAGAGCCTACATTGCTTGGGAAGATAATGAATCAAGCACAACAAGTGATGAATCTGAATTTGAAGAGAACAACTTGTGTTTGATGACTGGAGCTGACCAAGACACAATTGAATGCTTGAGGGCCAAGAACTTACTATGGTATCTTGATAGTGGCTGCTCAAGGCATATGACTAGAGATCCTTCAAAATTCTCAAGACTGAAATTGAAAAATGAAGGGTATGTTACCTATGGTGACAACAACAAAGGGAGAATTCTTGGTCATGATAATATTGGTAACTCCTCCTCTCAAACATTGATTGAAAATATATTGCTTGTTAATGGACTGAAACATAATTTGTTGAGCATAAGTCAACTTAGTGATAGAGGTTTTAAAATAGAATTTGATAATACATGTTGCTTGATATGTGATAAAAAGACAAAGGAAATCAGATTCATTTGAAAAAGAATTGATAACATATATATGCTTGACTTAGAACACTCAATAGCAATTTCCAACACTAAGTGCTTAATAACCCAAGAAGATAATATTTGGCTTTGGCATAGGAGAGCTGCACATATTCATAGGGATCATTTAAATAAATTGAGTAGGAAAGAATTAGTGGTAGGATTACCTAAACTCAAGTTTAGTAAGGACAAACTATGTGATGCTTGTCAAATGGGTAAGCAAGTGAAGGCTAGCTTTAAAAGTAAAAATCAAATTTCCACAACCTAAGAGCATTGATGAAGCACTAAAAGATGAACATTGGTTAATGGCCATGCAAGAGGAACTAAATCAGTTTGAAAGAAATGAAGTATGAGATTTAGTGCCATTACCAACTAATTATCTAATTATAGGAACCAAGTGGGTTTTTAGAAATAAGCTTGATGAATCAGGAATTATTATAAGAAATAAGGCAAGGCTAGTGGCTAAGGGGTATAATCAAGAAGAGGGAATTGACTATGATGAGACTTTTGCCCTTGTAGCAAGGATAGAAGCCATTAGATTTCTTCTTACTTATTCCTCTATAATGAATTTCAAGCTTTATCAAATGGATGTGAAAAGTGCTTTCCTCAATGGGTTGATACAAGAGGAAGTGTATGTGGAGCAACCACCAGGCTTTGTGGATTTTAAAAATCCTAATCATGTGTACAAACTTAAAAAGGAACTCTATGGGTTGAAGCAAGCTCCAAGATCATGGTATGACAGGTTGAGCAAATTTTTAATTAAGAATTCTTAAATATCTGAAAGGTACAACTAATGTAGGTTTGTGGTATCCAAAGGGAGTCTCATTAAGTCTGATAGGCTACTCAGATTCAGACTATGTTGGGTGTAGACTAGATAGAAAAAGCAGAAGTGGAACTTGTCACCTACTAGGTAGTGCACTTGTCACATGGCATAGCAAAAAGCAAGCTTGTGTTGCTTTAAGTACAGCTGAGGCTGAGTATATAGCAGCTAGGAGTTGTTGTGCTCAAATTTTTTGGATGAAGCAACAACTAAGAGATTATGGAACTGAGCTAAATAAAATACCTCTGAGATGTGATAATACAAGTGCAATAAATTTGACCAAAAATCCAATTTTACACTCTAGGACAAAACATATAGAGATAAGACACCACTTTTTGAGAGATCATGTCCAAAGGAATGATTATGTTGTAGAGTTTGTTGAGACTAGTAAGCAATTAGCTGACATATTTACAAAACCTCTACCAAGGGAAAGATTTAACCAATTAAGAATTGAACTAGGGATAATCAATGAATCATGTTTGAATTGATTATGATTTGAGAGTGATTATATCACTACAAGAAAATGACGATTTTGCGACGGTTATATGGCATACATTGCGACGGTTAGAACTGGCGCAAAGAAAACATTGCGACGGTTTGGGAACCGTCGCAGAATTTTCCGTCACCAGGCAATTTTGTGACGGTTATCAGAACCGTTGCACAAACCGTCGCAAAATTGGAATTGCGACCGTTTCATCAACTGTCGCACCAAATGCCTCTATATTAACATTGTGACCCTTTCATCAACTGTCGCACCAACTGCCTCTAAATTAATATTACAACCCTTTTTTTACCCGTCGAAAATTATAATTTTTTTTATTTTAATAAATTTATTAATGTAACAATCCTCATATTTGGCCTTTCAAGGATTTCATTTCACGATATTTCACTGTTTAGCATGTTTTATCCTTACTTTGCAATTTCTGAGAAACTTCCCAGAAGGTCACCCATCCCTGTACTACTCCAAGTCAAGCACGCTTAACTGTGAAGTTCTGATGAGTAAGCTACCGAAATGTATATGTATATTGTCAGTATAACTTGTACAAATTAATTCATCTAATTCATCCTCAAATATACAATCTCATATTTGTATTATAATAATAATATATAATAATTTTATATTACAAATAATAATAATAATAATAATAATAATAATATATTTAGTTATTCTTTATTTATATGTACTTACTTTTATAATTAACATCTACTTATTTCGATTTAAAATTATAATTTAAATTATTTAAACTTTTTAATTTATAATGACAATATAATTTATAAAATTATAAATATTTATTTATTACATACTTATAAATTAAATTTTAATATTTTAAATATATTATTAATTAATTTAATATATTTATTTACCTTAAATCAAACATATAAAATTAAAACAAAATGTATTTATCCTTGTTTTATTTTCTAATTATCAACTATTAATAAAATACTAACTTAAAATCTTATCTAATTATATATAATATTCTCATATCAAATTTAAAACCAAATATTAGTTATACAAAAATATTAAGATCATATAGTAAATTGTCAATAAGATTTTAGTTAAATAATTTAAAATAATTAATGTTTCAATTATATTGTTAATTAGAAAATAATGTATTCCAAAACTAATTAATTTTTTTTATATTAATTATTAGTAAAATTTAATAATTTTAAAAATAACAATTAATTGGATCGATGAAATTCAACACACACGATGAGTTATTGAGCGGAATAACTTTACCAAGAGTTATTTTGTAAGTTATCTTAAATCAAACATATAAAATTCAAAAAATGTATTTATCCTTGTTTTATTTTTTAATTATCAACCATTAATAAAATACTAACTTAAAATCTTATATAATTATATCATAATATTTTCATATCAAATTTAAAACCAGTTCTTACATTTTTGACAAATATAAATTTTTCTGAAATATTCCATCAATAATATAGCTTTTCCTACAAAAATTTTCTCTTCGAAAATATAAATTTTCTGACAGATTTAATTTTGTTTTTATAAGAAATCATCTTCAATTAATATAACATTTAGTATATATGATATAACAGTAAAAGATTTTCAATTTAACGGTTAAATTTACAAAATTCACATTTAATATAAAATTATTGAGTGGTGTAACACTTAGTAAAATTTACACTGATGTAATTATAAACCCCCTCATATATATATATATATATATATATATATATATATATATATATATATATTAAATGTGACTTTTACTAAGTATTACACCGCTCAATAACTTTATATTAAATGTGAATTTGGTAAATCCAACTGTTAGATTGAAAGTTCATATCTCTCATAGATTATATATACAAAATTTTATATTAACCCAAGATGATTTGATACATCATTTTTATAAAACAAAATTGATGTAATATATTCATTTCAAAATACACTAAAATATAAACAATTTGATTACCTTCCAGTTGTTGTTCAATTTTAACAAAATTTGATATACACTTATAAAGTGATATGAACTTTCAATTTAACGGTTGGATTTACAAAATACACATTTAATATAAAGTAATTGAAGAATATAATACTTAATAAAAGTTACATTGGTATAATTATAACCCCCTATATTATATATATATATATATATATATATATATATATATATATATATATATATATATATACAGGGACGGATGTACGTTTGGAATAGTGGGCACTTGCCCCACTACTATTTGACATATACATAATTTTTTATCTAAAAAAATAATATATTTTAAAAAATAAAAATTATATTCTAATAAAATAAAAATATAGATTCAGAAAAAATGTTTATTTATTTTATATCTGTCAAATTTTTGAAAGAAATTAATTCTCATGTAATAAAAAAAATTTCTTAATAATGAATTAACTTTTTAAAAAAGTTTAATTATAATATATATATGTATATATATATGTCTTAATATTCACATATATAATGTAATATATTAAAATAAAAAGTTTTTTGATAAAATAAAATTTTTACCATGCATGTTTATCTTTTGTGTTTTTTATTTATTGTATACGTTGATTGAAAAAATCAAAATAGTAAAATTGTATATATTGATTAAAAAAATCAAAATAAGAAAAATCAGAAGATTTATGTTCCATTTAAAATTGTTATTATAAGATATATTCTAAAATAAATTATCATCTAAAAATATATATTAGATATTAAAAATATATTTATATCATAAATAAATTAAACTGGATTTTTATAAAATTTAACATATTTATTTTTATATTTTCAATAGTGTTAAAAAGATGGACATTTAAAACAAAATTTATAAAATTTAACATTGTAAATTATTCAATAATATGTGATGTGATAAAGAAAGTATATATAAAATTGTTAATAAAATATAAGTTCATTAAGATAATATACATAATACTTCAAAAAAAAAAACTTTTAAATTCTAATAAAAAAGAAATGCTAAAAATTTTGCGACGGTTTATGACTAACTGTCGCAATGTTAAATTTGCGACGGTTTATGATTAACTGTCGCAATGTTAAACTTGCGACGGTTTATCATAAACCGTCGCAATGTTAAACAAATTTTGCGACAGTTTATGATAAATCGTCGCAATGTTAAACAAATTTTGCGACAGTTTACGATAAACCGTCGCAATGTTAAACAATTTTGCGACGGTTTTAAAAAATTGTCGTATGAAGGGTCGCAATATCAAAGCGACGACGATTTCTAGATAACCGTCGCAATTTGTTCGTCGCAATTTATCATTTTTCTTGTAGTGTATGATTGTGTGGAATGAGTATGAAATATAAATGCATAAAAGAGAGTGAATTAGACTTGGAGAAGTTTGAAAAGATTAAATTCCTTAGAAACAAAACTTCTCTGGAATAATCGATTATCTTAAAATATAATCGATTATTTCAAGTAAGGCCATAATAATAATCGATTATTTTGGTAATAATTGATTATCTGGGAGATGAAGAATTCCAAGATCCTCTTTAATAATCAATTATTTGGGCAATAATCGATTATCTGGTGTGAAGAATTTCAAGAGTCTCTGGAATAATCGATTATCTAGGGAAATAATCATTATCTGGGAAGAAGAATTTGAAAGCCCACTGGAATAATTGATTATCTTGAAAATAATCGATTATCTGGGAAAAGTTATGAAAAACCACCCTCTAGAATAATCAATTATTCTAAAAATAATCGATTATCTATAGCAGACAGAGTTTTTAAAGGGTTTTAATGATACAAATAGTCGATTATTTGTGTAAATAATCGATTATCTACGCGACCTTAGGAAATTCTGAAGCGTTTTGAATGGTTTATATGCGCGCCAAACCCTTAACTTCCCATTACTCTTTAGTTATCAAACCCTCCCCGCTCTGAAACGTGCTAGGGCATAAAAACCCTCAAAACCTCTCATTTCTTCACATTCTTACATTCTCTCAAACCCTCAAACCCTAACCTCCTCATCTCTCTCATTCTCTTCTTCTCCACCAAGACCCATTCATGGCTTCTTCCTCCAAGAGACCCAAGAAGCTGGAAGTGAGGGGGAGCAAGCGCCCTCTACCCTCAGGGAAACTATTCTCCAAATGGTTCCCAGATGAGAAAACCCAAGAATATTACTTCGAGTGGTATGCAGGTCGGAGAATCATCCCTCCCAAGACCCTGAAGTTGGAATGGTTCAAAAATGAAGGGTTTAGCTTTCCAACCCTGCTGGAGCACCAAGAACTTGGGAAGTCTTTGGAAATGGAGGGACCCTACTACCCTGAACTGATCAGGTTGTTTCTTTGCTTTGCAACAAACATTGAAGGCATTATGCAATCAGTGGTGAAGGGGAAGCTGATAAAGCTTCACGAACCAACTTTGAAGGCGGCTGCCGGGCTGAGCGGCACTAGAAGTGAAAAACTCCAAGCCTTCAACTTTGGTGATTTCGAGGAACTGACGACCTTCAGAGATTGTCAGAGGAATCCTGAGAACACCAACTACAACAAGTTGCTAGCGGGAGGTATGAAGAAAAATTCCCGTTTAATTTCCTTTATTATTGCTTGGATGCTTAAACCGCGTTTGCATAACCATGCCCAAATGTCAAGGGATGACATTTTATTAATGCATGTGATTAAGAAGAAAATCAAGATTGAATGGGTATCAGTGGTGAATGATTGTATGTGGAAGGCTATAAGGAAAGAGGATGGACTAATTCCTTATGCCTTGTTGTTGTCTAAAATTTTTAAGAATACAGGGGTAGAGCTGACAGGGGAAAGGAAAATTATTCTCCATGCTTCTAATAAAATAGAGAAATCTTCCTTGCATCACATGTGGATGCTCAAATAGGAAGATAAATGGGTGTTTAAGGGAGATGTACCTCCAACCCCTGAACCGGCGACAGATGAAGATGGGTTCCATCACATGATGAGGACCAGCCACCACAGGTTGAAGCTGAGCCTAACCGAGAGCAAGAGGCAGAGCCTAAGCCATTCTCTCCATTCGAGTAAATTATGATTAATAAGCTTGATGTTGTTATAGAGATGTCTAGGAGGCATGAGTCAATATATTCAGGTATTCTTGATAGGTTTGATACCCTTGATCATGAAATTAACTGACTCAAGACTCACCTTGGGATGCCTGAAGACTCAGATTGATGCTCTGTTGTGTTCTGTTTTAATTAGGAAGTTTAAATTTTGTTTTTGAATTTTAATTTCAGTTTGGTTGTAATATTTTTAATTCCAGAACAATTTTATTGCTTTAATCTATTGAACAATTTAATTTCTAATGGTATTTGAAGTTTAAATTGTTGATATGTTGGTTTGAATGGTGTGCCATTTCTGATTTGGTTGGTTAATGCTATGATGCTCTGTTTTTGAGCATGGTGATGTTCTGTTTTTTTTAGCATTGATATCTTGATATTTGGTGAGCCAAATTGATAATTTTTTTTTGGATTTTAAAATTCTGAATTATGGATTATAACTTGTAATTTTGGCTGACAAATTCATGCTTGAGTTGCTGATCTAAATTGATATTTGATTCTGACTTGGATATTATAGTTCAAATTCGCAAAGTTTGTTTGTTGACCAATACCTATGATGTGTTAAACCAGTTTTGGTATTGTTCTGAGCATACAAGGTGTATGCATATGGCTCCTACTGTGTGTTGTGGACATACATAGCTTGATTTGTTTTTGATGATGTCCAAAGGGGGAGAAAGGTTTTGTTTTGGTTGTTTTGCAAGTTTTGAATAATATGAAAGAAAAGGTAAAAGCAAAATGAACAAAATTGCTTAAGCTTAGCATGGTTTGTCATCAAGCTTAGCATGGTTTGTCATCATCAAAAAGGGGGAGATTGTTGAGATTGGGGGAGACTGAGATTGATAGATCACCTCTGAAGTTTGAAGAGTTTTGATGATAACAAATGTGTACCAAGGACATCAACAACAAAGAAGTCAAAAACAAAGTCAAAGGAAAATGCTATGTAATAGGAGTCGTAGTTTATAAAATTGCTTTGATTGAGTTTATCTTTTGTGTGTGTGCTGTGTGCATAAGCTAAATCTATATCTAAACTGATTAGGGAGTGTATGATGGTGAGTTTAAAGGTTAAAAAGTTATTTTGAGACTTAAAACAAAGTTTTTGAAAAATAACTCAAAATAATCGATTATCATTAAATATAATCAATTATACTAGCAACAGGCAAAAAGGGATGCCTCGCTGCAATAATCGATTATTTGTGAAATAATCGATTATCCCATAAGAGACTCTTTGGAATAATCGATTATCCAGCAAAATAATTGATTAAATTGTTCTTGGTGGATTTCCAGAAAATCTGAAGAACAAAATAATCGATTATTCTTTAAAATAATCGATTATCTGGTTCTGAAACTTTTATAAATAGTTTGAACATTTTGAAACTTCATAACAGAGTTAGAATTGAGAATCAAAATTAGAAAAACATTTTTGTGAAGTCTTTGTGACAATCTTGGAGAGTTTTCTTTGTGAATCCAAGAAGAAAAACGTTTGTGAAAAGCTTTGAGAAAAGATCATCATCATCACATTCTTGAAAGGGAAAAGATTAAGATTTGCTTCTAAATTCCAGGTGAATTCGTTCCTTAATTCTTTGTGAATACTTGTAAATCTTGATTGGGTTTCTCAAGTGATAAGGAATTCTTGTAGTGGGTTTCTACAAGGGGTGCTTTCTTGAGGTCAAGAAAGTGGTTATCTTGAATGTAAGAAGTGTATGCATGTGTGGTATGCTTGTAAACCTTCTTCATTGAGATAGTGGAACAAATCTTGATCAGGTTATGATTGAGGACTGGATGTAGGTTACATGTGGAGTGGTTGAACTAGGATAAAAGACTTATGCAATCTTCTCTTACCCTTATCTTTTACTTTGTGTAATATCTTGAATGTGCATTAAAGAAGATTGTTATTGATTAACATGTGTGCATGAGTAACATTGGTTTGAACTGAATCAAAGCATTACATATTGATATTATCCTTGAACCTCATTATTGGTTAATCAAGAAAGCATATAGGATTCATTCTTCAATAACAAGTCTTTAAGAAACTTCATTGAAAATTCAGTTTTTAGAAAAGTTTAATTGAAATAAAGATCCTAAATACTCTGAAATTTGTAAAGTGTCATAGAATCCAATTCACCCCCTTTTGGATTGTGTCATTCTTTTCTAACAGGCCACTAGTTGGCTATTTTGGATGTAATTTGTTTACTTTGTTTTTAGCCCCAGATTGTGTAACATTGTTAAAAAAAAAAAGAGGCTGATTCAGTAGCCCAGAACGGGCCGTTCCCAAATTGGAACGGGCCGTTCCAAGCTACTGAACTGAACTACATATGGTGGTTGAGAACGGGCCGTTCTGGGAAGGAGAACGGGCCGTTCTGGAGGGAGAACGGGCCGTTCTGGAGGGAGAACGGGACGTTCTGGAGGGAGAACGGGCCGTTCCGGAGGGAGAACGGGTCGTTCCGGATGAGTCCCGGAACGGGCCGTTCTGATTTCAGAACCGGCCGTTCTGGGCGTTAATTTTGTGCATGATTTGGGAGTTCGGAACGGGCCGTTCCGAACTCGGTACGGGCCGTTCTGGGCCAATCCGAAAGTCTATAAATAGGGGGTTGGGGGCCTTCAGGAGTTTTGGAGTTTTTAGAGAGAAGTTTTAGAGAGAAGGTCTCTGGGTCAGTGAGCTCCTTTCTCTCCCAAATTTCTCTGTTTGACTCCTTTTCTCCTCTAGATCACTAACTCCTTCTGACTTTTCTTGAAATTCAGATTAGAAAGCTTGTTTTGGGAGGACTGAAGTTCCGAGTTGAGCCTCGAGGGGAAATTCTACTTTTGTTCAGTCTTTGGCTATCTGAGCCAATCTTCAGGTAAGGGAAGCTAGAATGTTTGTTATTTAAGTTGCATGTGAGTTTAGAAACTCAATTGATGCATGAAAGTTGAGGATCCATGGCTGGATCGGAGAATTCGCTAATTGTTCAAAGTCTTGGAAAAAAAAATGGGAGTTCTGGTGAATTTGATGCATCAGATGGGTGCATGTTGATTCTAGGTTTATTTAAGTTGTATGGAGTCTATGCATTGTATTTTATGTTTGCATGTGGCTGGATTTGTTGGTGTGGATGAGAGTTTGTGAACTCTGTTATTGGAATTTAGGCCGGGCGCAGGTTGAATGCGCTAGGCGTGGATGAGTCTTGGGACTCTCAGGCTGGGATTAGGCTGGGCGAGCTCAGGCTACGCCGAGCGTGAATAAGTTTATGAATGAATTGATGCTTATGCATGTTTAAAGTTAAAGTTTTAGATTATGTATGTATGATATATGATGTATGGTGAGGTGTGATTCATATGTATGCTTTGTGATGATACGTATGAATGTTTGAATATGATATGACATGCGTATATGTTCATATGAGTATGACTGTTGATCATAATGGTGGGCAGACCATTATGATGTATGATGCATTATTGCATGTGATGTCTTATGACATGTGTATGATTGTTGATCATGATGGTGGGCAGACCATTATGATGTATGATGCATGATTGCATGTGATGCCTATGGCATGAGTCTAGCCTAGGACTTGAGGAGAGGAAAAATGTTTTCGAACTGGAAGAGCTCACATAGAGTCTCTTGAGAGTGGTGCTTGGATAGGCCACTGATATATGAGAGTGGTGCTCTGGGAGGCCACTGGATTTGGGAGAGTGGTGCTCAGATAGGCCACTGGGTTGGGTGAGTCTCCTCTAAGTCCTTAGCTAGTGTTGGAGCGGGGTATGAGGTTGAGGGTTATTCCCTTAACCAAGTACTCGGGAAGGTGCGTGGATCCTTGCGGATAGTCGGTGGGCGAACTCCACAATTGACTTGGTTAATGCATGCCAAGGTCGTGGTAAGCCCGTACCCAGCTGTGCTATACCTGACGGTGGATCTGGACTTCCAAGTGTGTAAGTGACATCATCCGAGTAAACCCGAGTGAGGATTATATATCCTGTTTAGCTGTGACCGAGCGGGCGCATTGGGCGTGAAAACGGTTGGGGTGGTTTCGGTAGGATGGAATGTCACTTATACAGCTCTATTGTTATGGAGATCTCCTAGGTGTATGCGTGACGACGCATTAGATGATTGATATGCATTGATATATGTCATGAGATGCATTTATTGCATGATTATTAATATGATGAAGTGTGGTGTTTGACTTCATGACTGGTGGATTATATTTTATGCATGAGTAGTATTGGATAGAGTGTATGGTGTGACTCTATGAATACGATTGTGTAGTATAGATTATTATGATTCATTTTATGAATTCTAGCTTACCCTTATGTTTCCATGTGGTGGAACTGCGATGATCATACTTGGTATGGGAGCAGATCAGGGCTAGCTTGGAGTCGAGGTGACCGCTGCGAGACGGGGAGTTTGATCCTCGTGTTAGGGTTACCATTTTGGGTAGCGATTTTTGTCTGTTTGACCGGCACTAGGAAATATTATTTTTGGGATGACTGTACATATATGGCATTTTATTTTGTATTTAAAGAATTTGGTTATTTTTATTCTTATCTATACCTGTATGTATGAGTTATCCAATTTAATATTTTCCTTAGTTCACTAGTAGTAGTGCGATTCCACTAAGTGTAGAGACCATGGCGGGTCGTTACAGATTGGACCTTGTGTATATATTCTAGTTGTTTATATAAATATACTTGCTCTTTTTTGTGTAATATTGTGATGTGTGTAGTGACCAACTGGGTTGTTATAAAATAATTTTTGGTAAAGTAATTTCGCTCAATAACTCATGGTGTGTGTTGAATTTCATCGATCCAATTATTAAATTTTACTAATAATTAATATAGAAAAAATTAATTAGCTTTGAAATAAATCATTTGCTAATTAACTATATAATTAAAATATTAATTATTTTAAATTATTTAACTAAAATCTTATTGACAATTTACTATACGATCTTAATATTTTTGTATAACTAATATCTGGTTTTAAATTTGATGTGAAAATATTATGATATAATTATATAAAATTTTAGTTAGTATTTTATTAATAGTTGATAATTAAAAAATAAAATAAGGATAAATATATTTTTTGAATTTTATATCTTTGATTTAAGATAAATAAATATATTAAATTTTTAATAATTTATTTAAAATGTTAAAATTTAATTTATAAGTATGTATTAAATAAATACTTATAATTTTATAAATTATATTATCATTTTAAATTATAAAAATAAATATTTTAAATTATAATTTTAAATAAAAATAAGTAGATTGTTAATTATAAAAGTAAGTATATATAAATAAAGATTAATTAAATATATTATTATTTGTAATATAATTATTATATATTATTATATTTTTTTTATAGTAATCTATCGGTTGAATTTACAAAATTCACATGTAATATAAAGTTATTAAGCGGTGTGTAATTCTTAGTAAAAGTTACACCGGTGTTAGTATACTCATCATTTCTCCCTTTGTGAGAGAGAGAGAGATAGAGAGAGAGAGAGTGGAGGAATCAAATAATTTATGAAATAATTCTTGGTAAAATAATTTCGCTCAATAACCCATGGTGTGTGTTGAATTTCATGGATGCAATTGTTAAATTAAAAGTTTTAAAATTTTACTAATAATTAATATAGAAAAAATTAGTTAGCTTTGGAATATATTATTTGCAAATTAATAATATAATTGAAATATTAATTATTTTAAATTATTTAACTAAAATCTTATTGACAATTTACTATATGATCTTAATATTTTTGTATAACTAATATCTGGTTTTAAATTTGATGTGAAAATATTATGATATAATTAAATAAGATTTTAAGTTAGTATTTTATTAATGGTTAAAATAAAATAAGGATAAATACATTTTTTGAATTTATATCATCGATTTACGATAAATAAATATGTTAAATTATTTAATAATTTTTTTTAAAATGTGAAAATTTAATTTATAGGTATGTAATAAATAAATATTTATAACTTTATAAATTATATTATCATTATAAATTATATAAATAAATAATTTAAATTATAATTTTAAATAGAAATAAGTAGATTTCTAATTATAAAAGTAAGTATATATAAATAAATATTAATTAATCATATTATTATTATTATTATTATTCATAATATAAAATTATTATATATTATTATCATAGTACAAATATCAGATTGTATAGTTGAGAATGACTTAAATGAATTAATTTGTACAAGTTATACTGACAACATACATATACATTTTGGTAGCTTATCTAATAAGAATTTTATAGTTAAGCGTGTTTGACTTAGAGTAATATAGGGATGAGTGACCTTCTGGGAAGTCTCCTAGAAATTATGGAATTAAGGATAAAACATGATAAAAAATGAAATGTCGTGAAATAGAACACACTTGAGAGGCCAAAATCCCTATCAACTTTTGGCATTAATAAGAGGCACATATCCCTCACAAATTTGTAACGAATTTAATCTGTCACAAATTTTTGAGGAAATTTCCCTCACTAAGTTTGTCATAATGAAATTTTCTTAATTTATGAACATTTAATATTAGAAATTAGTGACGAAATTTGTAATGCTTAATTCCGTCACTAATTGTGACGGACTGAAATTATCCACCACTAAATATTTTGTGATGTTAATTTTTGTGATGAAATTATTTTCGTTACAAATTTCGTCACTAATTTATTTTATGACGAATTTTATACTATTTTATGACGGATTCATTTCCTTTCTAATTTTAATTTTTCTATATAGTGACAAAATAAAAATGATGGCACTCCACCAATTTTTCGTGGTGCTCCACTTCTTCAACTTAACTATCATAGGTTACTACACCAACTTTAAGTCAGGTTCCTTTGATAATAAGCGCTGGAAGTTAAACCGAGCGAGAAATAAAATATAAATTATTAATATATTCATCAACTATACTAAAATTGTCTAATTTGAAGACTATTTTCTTTTAATTTATTTGATTTTAAATTTAAATATTTTTCTAGTCGTTATAAAATGAGTGAATTTAAATTTTAATTTTTTTAAAAAAAATCCATCATGTTAAAATTCTAAATTACTATTTTTAATTCTTAAAAAATGAGTAAATTTTTGTTTTAGTTATAAATATATTTTTTTTTTCATATTTTTATCCTTCCAAAATTTGAAATCACTATTTTAGATATCCTAACATTCAATTTAACCTAAATAAATTACATTCATTTTAGAAATTTAGAAAATATTTAGAAGTTTCATATATGTTGATATGATACTACGAATACAAATAAGTATCTGATGAGATAGTCACTTAATTTTAAATTAAATACATACAATATATTAATGAGTGAGACGTGAACGTAGGGATAAAATTAAAGATATAATATTTTTATGGATGAAAACAAAAAAAAAAATATTTACAAAAAACATAACAAAATCTTCTTATTAAAAGACTTAAAAAAACATATTTTAACTTTAATTTTAACTTGATTTTTTCAATTCGAAACAGCTTGTATAGATTTTTTATTTTCCTTATCATCAATTTGTTGTGTTTTCTATTTCGAATTTCATTTGAATCTGAATATATATATACATATATATATATATATATATATATATATATATATATAATATTAATTAATGGGTCCTACAAATAAATGTGAAATTCTTAATTTCTTCATCTATGGTCTACCATAGACCATAATTTTCCTTTTAAAAAGTCGATCTTGGTCCAAAATAAAAATAAAAATACTGTAAAACAAAATTGTCTCCTAGGCAAACCGAAGGCCGCTCCACTAGATCCATATTAACGCGCGTGCTCTATTTTTTTTTTTTTTTTTTTTTTAACTTAAACCGTAAGCTACTCCATCATATCTATGTCAAAGTCTTCCATATTTTTATCTTAAACCTTAGGACACTCCATATTGTTTAGGTCTCTATCTTCTTTGACTTGAACCGTAGGCCATTCTACTAAGTCTATGCCCACTTATGTGATAATTAATTAATTAGTGGAGCCTCTAGAGAAGTTGGAAATACTTGTTTATAGCATATTTTGTCCCAAGATTATTAAAAACGTTTATGCTTCTAGGCCAAATTCATGTACTAATATTTGTTAATGGCATCATTAAAATTAGTAAAGTAGAAATTTCAATTCTTGACAGTGATTTTGAAAGTGTTGAAAACTAAAAAGATGTATTTTTTTTGTTTAAAAAAGTACTTTTGCATGTATATTTAGAAGCATAATGCATATGCTTTTATGGACATATCAATTTAGTGTAGTATAGTGTAGTTCGGTAGGACTAAAAAAGTTCAGTTCAGTTCGTTTGAATTGATTTTTAATTTAGTTTAGTTCAAGTGAATTATTTTTTGGTTCAATGTAGTTTTTAACAGTCCAATACAATTCATTTTGTTCACCCCTAATTTTACGAATTTTGTTATGAAGTGTTCTTTGTCATGAAATATGCTCTCAAACACTTAGATTTTGGCGATTTGTGTCATTTCATCAATTACGCGTTAAAATACTAATGAAGTGCTCACATGATAGGTTTAATGTGGATAAACTTAATGATGTGACATGCTAGATGGAGGTTTAATTGCACTTTGTGCCCAAACTTTTGATTTCCAGTGAATTTTGTTTCCAAGTAATTTGTTTTGTGATTTATGTCCCCACTTTTTGCTTTATAGGAGAAATTCTGCTTTGATATGTAACTTATGAATTTGTGCTCCATATGATTTCTTGTGATTGGTAACTGTGTTATGTATGTCATGAATTGCGAATTGATTGAATTATTTGTGAATCTATGAGTGTCTATAGTTATAGTAGGAAACCCTTGATTCATAGAACATAGTGAAGATTGATGTTAATTGCATGAATATGTGAATTGATGGTCTAATAGAGTAGTTTTAGCTATTAATCAATAATTATTCCATTTGGTTTGGAGTTTTAGGGTTTGGGTTTCGTAATGTGTAATTTTCACACATTCTAAAGGTTTTTTTTGCAAACTAGTGTTGTGTTGGGTACAAATTTATGATGTTGGACATGATAATTTGTAGTGATCTATGTTTCATTTGTGTTGGGCACAAATAGGCCTTAACAAATGTTGTTTGACATTGTTTCAACGTAAAATTCTTGTCAGAGGGTTTTAATCTCTCACACTAGGCACAAAAAATGTCTCACTAGGCATGATAAAGTCAAAATTAGCTTTTGTGACCTTCATAAGAGTTGTATCTAATAATGTTAGCTTTCCAATGATATTGGAATCATTCAAAAAGGATGTCTAGAACTTAAGTTATGATGAAGTTAATAAGCGAAGGTCAAACTGTCAAATTTAGGCTAAAATGTTGCGGTTTTGTAATTTTTAAGCATAGTAGATAGTAAAATCAACTCTTGAGAACAACATAGAAGTTGTAGATAATTGTCTTGTTTTTCTACCTCGGCCAAGTGATCCATTTTTTTGAATTTCTCTTTTCCAACAACATTTCTTTCCTTTTTGGCCATCTTGGCCAATTAAACCATTTTCTCCTTTTCTTAACCATATTGGGCAACTTTCGAGCTAGAAAGCTCGAATAAAAATCATTACCATCTTATGCTTGTTTCGAGCCAAACCAACATCGACTCTCTTAATCAAAAACCCTCTTTGATATTCCAACTGAAAGACTTCACTATACCTTCTTCCTCCTCAAAAATGTATGGATCATCAACCTCAAATGGTTTAGTTTGAGCAAACATGGTGTTTTGCTATAATTTGCATAATAAACTCCAACTTCATAATTTTTTTGATCAACATAAACTAACTCCAAATTTCCTTCTTTATTCCAAAAGAAATTTTTTTGATGAAGAGTTAAAGGTACACACTAGTGCAAAAATCACTTCTAAAATAAGAGTTTTAAGATTAGTTAAGAAGGAATCAATTTTATAAGTGATACATTGACATTTTTGTAAATAATGTCACCACTTTTAAAATCGATTAAATTTCAACCAATTTTAAATGTTCTATTAAAATCAGTTAAAGGGTCTCTTTAGTACTACTTGTAAGATTGGTTATTTAAGAAAACTAATCTTTTATGTAGTATACAAAACTAATTCTTAAAGACCTAATTTTAAAAGGTCTTTCTTGGTACTACTTTTAAGATCGGTCATTTAAAAACTGATTTTGTAAGTGTGATAAGGCTCATATTTAATTACTTTTGGTTACAAATTCTTAAGCAATGTTAACTCTTTCATTCAACTTTGCATATTCTTTGTCCTCTTTTAATTCAATTTTTGTGCATATATAGTTAACTTGAAAATCATCTAACAATACCCTGATACACCCCCATTTTGTGTAGGTATTGAGTAGAAGAAGTTGGTGTTGAAGACACCTAAGATTGAAACTTGCAAAAGTTGAAATTGAAGAGCTAAGGAGCTAGAAAAACAACTTGCGTCAAACTTGCTTTCCTACATTGGGCGTGGTTTGAGGCAGAGAGCATTACTCTCTAGAAAATGTTAGCACCCGACGTGAAACTAAAATACACCAGGCATGAGTACTCTAATCTGGCTTGCTTACTCGTTTTAGGAAAAACTCTCAAAGGGTTTTCCCTCATTCACACATAGGGCAACTTCTAGGAGTTGTGAAAGGGATTTCTGGTGCTTGGGACCGTGTTGTGTGTGGGTTGTTCCTTCGATTCTTCCAACTTTATTTTGTTTTTGCCCTTATAGGTTGAGTGGCTATACCCATTTTTGTGGGGTTAGATGTAACCAACTGAGCTCTTGTTTAATCTTTATCCTATTAATGATAAACGATTGTTTCATTAACTGTTGTATTATGTTTCTATTTTTAATGCTTTCTTTGGATTGATCTCCCGTTGCTTGATATAGGGTTCATTGGGTATTGGAAAATAACCCTTAAAATTACCTCAAACAAAATACCTAGTGGGAAATGTATATAGGAATGGAGTTTGGCCCATTAGTAGTGTCAAACCCTAGTCATTAATGCAAGTTCCTATGTTGGATACTTAAGGGATTTATGTTGAACATATGTTCCTAGTCTCTTTCTCTAAGGGATTAGGTTTGAATAGACTTGTGAATTGACTAAACAATGTATGCAATAAGAGAAGAATTAATTGCATTAGAGTGAGATTCGGTGAATTTTAACCTTCACAAATCCACAATATTATTTCATGTCTTTTCCGCACACAAATTGTTCGATAAAATTATTCTTAGAGTTGTTTATTGTATTTGTTTTCATACTTAACACAAATTACAACATGGAGTTATTATTTAGTAATAATAATCATTAAATTCTTATTTTACCTTATCTAGTCCCTGTGGATGTGGTCTTTGATATATTACTTGTACGACCGGTGTACATGCCATGTTTTAGGTTCGTGGTTAGAAACACATTTAAATTTATCAAAGAGAGAAACTAACCCAAAGCGAATCCCAACAAGTTTTTGGCGTCGTTGTCGAAGACTAATTAAGGTAATTTAGAATTTATAGATATTTATGACTTCTCCCTTTATTTTTACTGTCATTTTTACTTTTGCATTTAATTCTTTGAACTGACTTGTGCACCCTAGTCTCTTGTTTTTCCTTGTATGCAAGGTACGATCTAGAGTAGGAAGACCCATTCCTCAGAGTCGTTGTTGGGTGATCTTCAAATTGAATGCATGACAAGAAGGAATAATATCAACAAGAGGAGGTAGAGAAATAGAGAAATTCAAGCTAGCCAATCAACCACTCATATTTTTGAAGCTACTATTTCTACCATTCCTAAATCCATCATGGAAGAAGAGGTGAAAATGGCGCTCATAACAACAATGCGAACCGGAGGTGAACTAAGGGGATGTCTTTACTTATACTAGTCCGAGGGAATTCTCTAGCATTGTTAGGCCCACCATGAATGAGAGGCTTGCAAAAATGAAGCCAACAATTCTACAACTTATTAGCTCTCATCAATTTATAGGCTTAGATCATGAAGACCCACTTACTCATCTCTACACCTTCTATGAGTTATGTGGTTTAGTTAGAGTTTTTGGGCTGATGATGAGGCATTGTTGATGAGGTTGTTTCCCTTTTCTTTGAATGGGAAGGCCAAGGCTTGGCTTCTTTCACTTGGAGGGATGTGTAGACTAAGTTCTTAGCTAGATCCTTTTCCCCATCCAAGAACACTGAAGCTAGAACTATCATTGCTACTTTTGCTCAAGGTATGAATGAGCCCTTAAGTGAAGCATGGGAGAGGTATAAGTCACTATTAAGGAGGTGCTCTAACCATGGATTTGAATGGAGATGCAAGTGCAGACTTTTTGTAATGGTTCACAACCTCAAACCAAGATGACATATTTGGATGTTTTTTTTGAAGGTTAGGTTATGTTTAGAATTGTTGAGGAGGCTATTACCATCATTGAGTCTATGGCATCCCTAGATTTTAGAAGGCAACATGCTAGAAGTTCTTCATAGAAGAAAGGAGTTTTGGAGTTGAGTACTCAGGATGAAGTCTTAGTTCAACATGAGATCTTTTCCCTGTTGGAACCTAAAAAAAATTCTAACCAAGCCAACAGATGGTTTGGACCGTCGGTTGGAAATCTCATCAACTTTGTATTGCCTAAAGATCAGACTAATTCTCCATTTGATGGTTTTGAAAATGGTTTGAAGGAGTCGTCGTTGATATTTTGCACAAAACATCAGAAAAAGAAAATAGTTTCTGAAAAGTCGACTTTGTTAGGCACCCAATGCCTGAACTCGGTACCTTAAGAGAATTTTAGCATTATAACAGCGTAATTAAGCTTTTACCCCTTTTATTTATTAAGCATAAAACAATTTATTTGCCTATATTCCTACTCTATTGCATACACATCATTCTATTACATGATACCTAATCTAAGCTAGCATACAACTAAAGCAATAAATAGAGCGAAAAGAGATTACAAACTCCAAAGCAAGCTTTTTATATTTCTTTTCTCGTATAAATTACACAAGGGTGCTTTTTGCCAGCCTCCTCGTTCTACAAGAAGCTCACTCGCTCAAAATTTTAGACTAGAAAAACTCTAAAATCTTTGTCAAATGGTCTAAAGATCTCTTAATCAAGTAGTGCGGTGAGTTTTTTTTTGCTCAAAGTGTCCTGAAGAGAGTTAGAGGGGAGAGAGAATGAAGTGTGTGGGAGAATGAGCCCTTGGCATGCTTTTATAAGCATCTAAGGAAGGAGAATGATCATTCCCAATTTGGAACAACCATTTCGTGCCTCAAATTTACACATATTTGTGCATTTGGGAACATGCATTCCAGGCCTCACATTCTACAAAGGGGGAACAACCATTATGCCTTTGGGAATGGTCGTTTTGGACCTAGGGTTAAGGTTTTGACCCTTTTTGTGCATAAATGCCTCCAAAGATTATCTATGTATGATTTCCATCACTTAATGTTATTAAATTCTTAAGGTCATTTTAAACCAATTCCTTGTTTCTAAAAATTCTTAGGATCCTAATTTTATAATTGATTCCTTGATTTATCAAATCAAAGTCCTTTCATTAAGTTTAAGAATTTATTTAACTAATGATTCTAAATCTATTCCTAACCTTTAAAATCATCATGTGATTTGATTCAAAATTGATTTAGAAAATATCTTCCAATTAAAGTCTTGATAAGTGTCAATTTTACTTGGAAATTATAACATTTTTGACACTTATCTAACTATGTTTAAAAGAAATATGTATTTTGTAATACCCATTTTTTTTATTATCAATGGCATTTTCGTAAATTTTATAAAGGTATAGGGGTATTCTTGTAATTTTATTACTGATGGCATTTTCGCAATTTTAAAAAAATTTAAGGGGTGTTTTGGAAACTTGGAACGGGCCGTTCCAAAAGCAAAACGGGCCGTTCCAAGCTTAAAAATTATACTAAATTTTTTTAGTGAGAACGGGTCCAGAACGGGCCGTTCCAACTGGGAAAACGGGCCGTTCCGGAAGGAGAACGGGTCGTTCTGGATGAGTCTCGGAACGGGCCGTTCTAATTTTAGAACGGGCCGTTCTGCTTTTTGGGAACGGGCCGTTCTGATTTTGGAACGGGCCGTTCCAGTTTAAAAATTTGCGTACATTTGAAAGATTCGGAACGGGCCGTTCCGAATTCAATACGGGCCGTTCCGGGTGACTCTGGTTGCCTATAAATAGGAGGCAGGGGGGTGAAAAAAAAATATAACTGGAGAGAAGAGAATCCTAGAGAGAGAAAGAGGAGAGAGAGAGAAAGAAAAAGAGGGGAGGAGAAAAGAAAAGAGGAGAGAGAAAGAGGAATCTAGTAGAGGAGGTTCTGCCAGGGGAGAGAAAAGAGGAGGGAGAAGAGGAGATTCTGCCCGAGTTTCGGTTCTTGTTTAAGCAAGAAAGAGGAGAAGGTTCTGCCCGAGTTTCAGTTCAGGTTTATCCAAGTAAGGGTAGTGCTTATAAAATTAATCTAGTATATATGAGCATGATAGGAGTAGTATAATTTTAATATGCTATTTTATGTGGAGATTTTCATTTCATACAGTATAATTTGGATCAATTGATGGTTGTTTTGGATATTTAATTATTTATATTATTATTATATTGACAAATTGGCATGGTTATGGTTATGTTTTATTATGGAATATGCTATGTGTATGTGGTTTGGAAAAGTAAATAGGACTTAAAGGAGTAAGGTTATGGTATGGATTAGATCTCTTGGTGAGATCAGGATATAATCTTTGGAAAAATATGGAATTTGGGAATCCCATGGTGAGGATTCCAATGTGAAACTTTTCCAAAGGTTATATAATAAACCACTTCAGATGTTAGGTGGATTCTGAAGTACTCCTCTAAGTATTCTATTTGCTACCGGTATGGGTCTAGGCCGAGTCATACCGATGGTTGAGGTGGCCTCACCAGGGTTACGTGACGACGTAATCCAACTGTATATTTTTCATGAGAGGTTAGGCGTGGGACATGGGTTGCTGACATGTTTCACCGTATCAACACTTGGTTTGGATGGTGTTGAGGCCAACATTTGGTTTGGATGTGTTGGTTACATCATGGATTATACAGTGGTGTGACTTTGTTTTGGATATGGAATATGTATACATATGGTATGGATTGTATACATTGGTTATGGATTATTTTATTATCATAAAATATGTATACATTGGCATGGACGTGTATACATTATATTTTGGGTTGGTCTATATTTAGCTTGAAAATGACTTGTTGGTCTGGATAAATACTGTGGATAAATATTTGTTTAATGATATTTTATTATGATGTACTATGATTGGTTTTATATGTGCTAACCCTTATATTTCCTTGATGTGGACTGTGATGATCTCACTATGTGGGGGAGCAGATCAGGTATGAGGCTTTGGGATAACAAGGAGTCTTTTGGATAGCTGCTTTGAGAAGTGGCTAGGTTTAGAGCTTGACCAGCACCTAGGGTGTCTTATTTTGATGTTTTCATGACATTGTAATTATATTATCTTTTTGGATTACTGTATAACTTTACTAAGGATGATGACTCTGCTATAGAAGATTATATTATATATTTTGGAAACATTTTATATGTTATTGTATAATTACACTCTAGCGTAGCTGGCTTTTGCTCTATTTTCTTTATTTTATATTATTTTATTGTGGTTGGTTATTGATGTGACGGCCTAGGGTGGGTCGTTACATATTTTAATCCCTAAAATACTATAAGAATCAAAAGGTTGTGTAAATAAGTTAGCTAATAGAAAGTTCATGAATTTTTACTTATGAACCCTTATTTTTCATGTAGATTTAATGAAGTCCCAAGACTCTTAGATTTCTAAAACCCTCTCAACCATTTGAAAAGGGTTAAATGGATCAGAGATAGAGAGCAAAGTGGTTGTAGAGTCAAATCTGCTCAGTCATTTGCAAAAGGTTTAGCATATTTGGTCTAGAGAGGTGTGAAAATTAAATTTGGAGCCTAAGGGATAAGCGGATTGGAATTAGCTTAACTAATGGAGGGTTCTTCACTTGGAAGAATTCATATATTCACTCATCCATTTGGAAAGGGTTGAGAAAATTACTCTTTTTCATGCCTACTTTGTTTTAATTGCTAGATATATTTAAGGGAGGAAGAGAGAGAAAGCCACCATCAGTTGGAGAATAACAAAACTAGAAACAAAGTTGAAGAGAGAAAAACTTCAAGAGTCATCTTCATAGAGATTCGAGGTTCATCTTCTTCTTCTATCTTTTGTTTGTATATGAAAATTGTTTTCATTACTATGAGTAGCTAATCCACTCTTTTGTCAGGATTAAATGTAATTCATCAAATTCTTATATAAAATTTTTAATTTATATATATGATAGTTTATTATTTGGTATTAGTGATTTGATTTTGTTTCTAATGCTTAAAGTGAATTGATTAATCATCTTTTGATTTTTGATTTAGATATTGGTTAGTAAACATTTTCTAAATACATTTTGAATCAAATCACCTAATGATTCTAAAGACTAGGAATAGATTTAGAGTCATTATTTAAAAATATTATTGAACATAATGCAAGGACTTTGATTTGATAAATCAATGAATTTTTTATTAAATTATAAACCTTATAATTTCTAAAGAAAAGGATTTGGTTTAGAATACTTTTTGAGAATTCAATGACACTAAGTGATATAAATCATATATAGATAATTTTATAGAGTATAGGAGTGAGATAAATGAAATTCAATCCCAATAGCTTGTCTTATTGTTATTCTTCAACTTTATACTTGCTTGCTATATTTTTTATTTTCTTTACAAATTGAATATTGAAATACATAACAACATGATCATATTCGATGTACATGTTTCTTTACAAGTTTGAATTAGAATATTAGAAATTACAAAATATCTTTCAAATCTTTGTGGATATTAACAACCCGTACTTCAAAAATATATTATAGCAGACTTGGTATGCTTGTAGCAAAATGCCAACAAGTCTAAATCACAAATCAAAAGGTCAATGGTTAATTCACCTCAAGCATTAATTAAATCACTAACACTAAATAATAGAGTAATATATATATATATATATATATATATATATATATATATATATATATATATGTGTGTGTGTGTGTGTGTGTGTGTGTGTGTGTGTGTATGTGTGTGTGTGTGTATAGATCAAAAGGATTACATAAGAATTTGATAGATTACATTCAATCTCAACAAGGAAGAAGATTAGCTACTCATGGTGGTGAGAGCAATCTTCATGTACAAAGAAAATATAGAAGAAAAGATATCCTCATTTGGTCTTGAAGCTTTCCTCCTTCTTCAGAGCTCTGTTCTCTCTCTCTTTCTCTCTCTCTCTCTATATATATCTCTCTCTATCTCTCGTTTCTATGTTGATTCCTTTCTTTCTCTTTATCCTTTATATATGTCCAATAAATTAAAATAGAGCATGCATGCTGAAGTGACCAATTTTCTCAACCTTTTTCAAATGATGGTGAAGAAAGTTTCATCTACAAAGCCCTTTATAGTTCATTGAACCCCTTCTAAAATGAAATTTTCATGCTCCTTTAGGTCAAATTTGTTTAACCCTTTCTAAATGATTGAGTAGATTTTTCTAATGCACTCCTTTGCTCTGTCTATGATATACTAAATGCATCAAATTGGTTAAATGGTTTTGTAAATTTTGGAAGCCTTCGAACTTAATCAAATCTCCTGAAATGATAATTGAATTTGGATTTTAGTTAAGAAAAACAGTTTTTATGCTAGTACTGATATTATCATCCTTGTTAATAGCTTCTATCATTGTTATCCTTCTATCCACATTGTAATTTTGTTTTATATTCTGATGGAAGATTATATTGGGGAGAGGATTTACAACAAAAACAATGTGGTATTTGATTCATGTCTTGTAAGGGTTGGGTATATCCCTATACCCTTTATCTTCTCTTTCGATAATATTCTTCTTTGTTGATAAAATAAATAAATAAATAAAACTTGTAATATAACATTAATATTTGTTGTGGTTGGGAGGGGGCTGTTTGGTGCTTAGGGGGCTTTGCTGGGTAATTGTTGTTCGTCATAATATGGGTGGGGATGGATGCCTTGGAGGGAAGGTCTACTACGGTTAAATTTATTTTTTTTTTCTAGTATATACATTGATTTTACGATTGATATAGAATGTGTATTTTAACCTATGTTATATAAATGTTTGTTTTGAGTTAGTGTTAGTTTGGTTTGGGTTTTAGGAACCGAAATCCAAACCAAATCACTGTAAGAAATGCGATTTTTTTGGTTTCTAGTTTTCTCGTTTTCAATTTAATTGGTTTTCAATTTCTTTTAATCAGCATAAAAAGTTTAAAATGATTTGTTAGGTTTTGAACCCCCAAATGGCAGCACCTTCTCTCAATTTAATTATTAACACTATGCTTGCGTCACATTTTATTTTAATTATTAACACTACATCAAAATTAACTAAAAACTACAAAGATGGAAGACAAAGAAAAGAACCATTTAATTATTATATCTATGCCTGCGTCACATTTTATTTTAGATATTTCCTTGGGTTACGGTTGCTGAATGAACAATAAGATCACACAAATTTAGGTGCTGTTTTCTTGGAAGCTAGAGTTTGAAAAAAAATTATGTGTATGAGAAATTTAAATGGAGTAATTTATTTATTTAAAGAATTTTGAGCTTTTTGAGGTGAAATATCTTGTTTGAATGAAGAATTTATAAGAAATTTGAAATTCAAGCATTTGTGAAATTTCCTGAAATAGTATAATTTCAAATTTTTCCAAAAAATAAGAATTTGAAATTCTTCATATTTTTTTTCTTATTTCACTTCTATATTTTATTTTATCTCTTCTCTCTTCATGTTTTTAATTATTGAATATTCAAAAATATTTTTAAAATTATTAAATATTATCTAATATTAATTTTTAAAATTATTAAATATTTAAAAATTAGCTAATATTTATTTTTATAAAATTTAATTTAAAAATCTCAACATATAAATATATTTTTAAAATCAATTTTACCATGATAGAATCAAATTATCTAACCCAACAATTTAAAAATTAAAAATTTTAAATTGATTTATCTAAATAAAATATTTTAAAAATGATAAAAATTGAAATAAAAATAATTTAAATATCGATAATTTAAAATTCCTTGAATTTATAAAATTTTTCGCCTAAACACACTATAACGATTAGGGAATAAACGGGTTTCCAATTTTCTAGCTAACAAGTTAACCGTAACAACAAATGCAAAAGAAGAAAAAGTGTAAACATATAATGATAAATTATTAAGAATTGTAAGTCCATGAACATGCATTTCCTCTTTTGTGTGCGAATAAATCATAGACCTAGTTATAATCAAGGTATATATAGACTAAGCACAGTAGAGTTAGTTAGTATTAACCATATTGATATGTGGTTGTTTTTGTTTGTCGTTTTTTTTTTCTTTTGAGTCTTGTGGAGTGGGTATCATCTACAGTGTCTTTGAAGAATTAAACTCATCTCCTGCTCTTACAAAATGTCATACTAAAATTTTCATTTGTTTTTATAAAAATAAGTTTAATTTTGATAATTTTTAAGTATAAAGATGATTAGTAACCAAGTTAGGGAGAAAAAAAAAATCAACTTTGTAACTTCCTAATTATATATTAAGAGTCCTGAAGTTGCAACTATATTCTAAAAATATTTGAAAATTTTGCAACTCGAATACAAGAAATTTTTACAAAAGAGAAAATTAATTTATTGATTACGTGAGGGGCGAAGAGAGGGAGAGTACTGATTAGTAACATTTTAATTAGAAACTTTCTTTTAATCTGATTTAGGTACTTTATTTCCGATTGATGGGTACTTTATTTCAAAAGAGAGAATCATTCCATACTTTATTTCATATTAAGATACATGGAATTTAGTGTTATGGTGTATCAAAGAAAATTAAGAAACTTTGCTTCAGAATATGGTATAAGGTTTATTACCGATTGATGGGTACTTTATTTCAAAAGAGAGAATCATTCCATACTTTATTTCATATTAAGATACATGGAATTTAGTGTTATGATGTATCAAAGAAAATTAAGAAACTTTGCTTCAGAATATGGTATAAGGTTTATTAGAGACCAACTTATAAGTAAAAATTTGTCATAAAAGGGAAAAAAAATGTCAAGTAATTGCCTAGAACTAGGCTTAAATATGATGATTAGTTTTTAAAAATGATTTTAGTTTTAAAGTTGTTACTTTTATATCCTTAACATTTTATTAGTAATTTTATCCAACATGATTTTTTTTATCCTTATATTAAGCACATGTGCTCGCAACACGAGCAATGCCTCCCAACCACTACTTCTTACATAAGCAAGAAGTACCGAAATAATTAAGCAATCATGAGAATAACAAGAGCAATCAAAAATAGCATCATCAATTTATATCACGTCTATCAGATAAATCCTAAGAACACAATGCACACAAATAAACAAAATCAATCATCACATTAGTACATCAATAAGTTACAATCAAATTATCACATTACTCATCTACCAAACAAGCATAGCAAACTCATAACTCGCGGCCGATTGAATCAACCTAGCTCTGATACCACTAAATGTGATACCCTTACTACCCCAACACATAAATTGTAATAAATCTTTCAATTTCAGTAAAAGGGTTCACATGAGAAACTTCGACAACCACTTTAAGAGAAATATCAAACATAAAACACAAGAGTTTTTACAAATTGTTTTCAATTCAATATTACAGTACCAAATTCACATAAATATTTCGTCTTAAAAATCCTCTGCCCTGATGTCACAATATTAGAGCATTTCCCAAACTAAAACTGTTCGCATCCTATATGCCACTTGCAGCTGGATCTTCTTCACCTAAAATATCCACAATTTGTACAGTGAGAAAAGAAGATATCTATATGCAAAGTACATCCAAACACACCATATTAAAATCTCATCATATTTCTTTATTTAATAAAAATATTTACGAGCATGTACCATAATTTATCAATCCATCACAATCCATTTAGATTTTATAATTAACAATATCATTTTTACCTTTCCTCATTCACATTAATATAACAATTATTTCAACATCTATAATTCATGCCAATTTCACAATTAACACTATGCCAAGACCTCGCCACATCTGACACAAGTGATACAGGTTAATTGCCTCACTCAACCCACACCAGACCAGGGTCATGCCCTCCCTGTAGCATCACTTACCCAGGGGTCATGCCATCCCTAGTCATTTGATGTGAGGAAACACAATCACATTACAATCAATACAATCTCTTGCAATTAACCCTATGTCAGGGCTGCCATAAACAACATAAGTGGTGGGTGTTAATTGTCTTACTCATCCCACACCATGCTAGGGTCACGCCCTCCCTGTAGCACCACTTACCCAGGGGTCGTGCCATCCCTAGTCATCGATGTGAGGCACCACAATCAAAATCAAAATCACATTCATACAGCATCACATCTCATAACTCAAACTCATATCACGTACATAACAGATAAGCTCAACAAAATAGGGTTTACATACCCCTCAAGCAATTCACATCAATATCATTCATTCTTAACAAGTAATATATAAATAACTTTCCTTAATATAATAATCAATAGAATAATTAGTATAAACAGTAAAACCCCTAATTATTCCAAAATCTAGCTCATCGCATTTTCTTTACAATTCATTCTTCTTCCCAGATCATCATTTCTACACTTCGGCATATTTATAAACCTCAACACAGATAATTTTAATAGAACCAATAATTCTCCAAATTAAATAATTGTAAAATTAATCATAATCCTAGGAAATTCTTCCTCTACCCAATTCCCTCATGTACTCTACATATAAATAATTCCCTTTTCCCCCGTACCTGGATAAATAGGAACTTGGGCAGAACCTCCTCCTCTCTTCTTAAACAGTAACTGGAACTAGGGTAGAACGTCCTTTATCTTCCTCCTCTTTTCTCTCCTTAGGCAGAACCTCCTCTACTGGATTCCTCTTCTTCTCTCTCCTCTTTTCCTTCCCCTCCTCTCTCTCTTTCTCCCTTTCTCTCTCTTCTTTCTCTCTCTAGGACCTCTTCTCCAAGTTATGATTTTCCTTCAGCCCTTAGTCCCTATTTATAGGAAATCTGACGCACCCGAAACGGCCGTACTAAATTCAGAACGGGCCGTTCCGGATCCTTCAAATGTACGCAAGTTTTTGAACTAGAACGGCCCGTTCTAAAATCGGAACGGCCCGTTCCCAAAAAGCAGAACGGCCCGTTCTAAAACCAGAACAGCCCGTTCTCAATCTCAGCAGAACGACCCGTACTCCCTCAGGAACGGCCCGTTCTGGGCCCGTTCCGAACTTAAAAATTTAGCTTATTTTTAATGCTTAGAACGGCCCGTTCCACTTTCGGAATAGCCCGTTCCGAGTTACTCAAATACCCCTAATACCTTTGTAAAATTACGAAAATATCCTCAGTAATTACAAAAATGTCATTACTAATAAAATATCCTTTTAAAGAAATTGGGGTGTTACAATTCTCCCCTCCTTCAAGAAATTTCGTCCCCAAAATTTTTGTAATGGTAGACTCCTCGCTTCTTACTTTCTAATCTTTATGCAACCTCACTCACTATTTTTCTGATATACAGCTCTATCATTTCACCAAAGGGTAAGACAAGTAAATTTGGCGAATCTATCCACTAAAACATAAATAAAATCAATCTCTTAGACGTCTCAAACAAATCTACAATTAAAGTCTATCCATTCACCATCTCACTTCCAAAATGAGACGTCTAATTGCATACTAAACACGAGTATATGATTTCTTTTCTCTTCACCTTAGGTCACTACACTTCCGCTGCGCTACTCTGATACATCTTAGTAGCTTCTAAATAAAGAGTACTCTTATGTCCTTCCTCTAAAATCATCCTTCTTAATTCAAGATTACTAAACACCCAAATTTATTCTTGCACCTCAAAAACAAATTCAATTTCTATTTAGAAAAGGTTACTCATATTCCTACTAATCCTTTCCACTTGGTTCACTAGGAAAGGCTCTAACCCCTGAGCTTCTCTCATCTCATCCACTAATTCACTAGTTATTTTCAATCATACTCAATTCAATGCTCCTAAGGGTAATCTCACACATCAATCATAATTCTCTAAATTCTTCAATCAAATCCAATCCTTAAATAATCAAAAAATAATATATTAGTGATCATCGCAATTAAGGCATCTGTCTCAATATTGATATTACTTCTACGATCATTTATAAAGATCAAGCACCTAAGCATATTTTAACTAGATACACATATCAAATCACTAACTTTACTACTTCATCTACAACCAATTCAAACTCCTATCCATCACTTTATTCTATAGCCTCTTATCTTGTCACCAAAATGAATCAACTAATGGTATTTCTCCAATTTCTTTCAACGATCCACTTGTTACTCAATTCATACTTAATCTCACACTACTAAAGGTAACTTTATAATCCTCTAATTTGAGTAAAAAGGATTCATCTTTCTAATCATGAGGGAAGATAAATATAAAGGTTTTCTACACAAAACTTCGGTAACCACAATAGCTTTATTCAATTAACAACTAAGTTTGAAATATTAATCCTCCAGAAATTAAACTATCTCCTTAGTCTCGTAACTAACTCCTTCAGTCAACAGATAATTAAGGTTCTAACGATCAATAAATACCTCAAGCTTTGAATAGTGTCTCCAAATCTTAGTATAAATATTAAAGATGCTAACTCAAGGTTATGGATAAGAAAATTTCTCTCATGAATTTTCAATTGCCTAAAATCATAACCTTTTACCTTTTCTTCTTGCCACAACACTATTCTCAAACCTATCTTTAGAAGCATAACTATATATCACAATTGTCTCACTAAAATCTAGTAGTATTAACACTAGTCAATCTTTCCTTAAGAATTTGAAAACTACTCTTCTTATTTGTTATCCCATAGTAAGGCAACTCATTCCTAGACAATTCATTCAATACTAAGTGACGAAATGCTCTGGGTAGTTGAAAAATGAACTTAGGTCCAGGAATTCCTGATATAGATTAACCTTTTAACCTTTCAAACTATTGCTGAATCTATGAGTAGGCAAGAGACAACCTACATCTTAGTAACTAGAGAAAAGAAAGCAAAATGATTTCTGTAGTAATGACGAGAAAAATGGGAGCAGTTTAAACTGTGAACAACTATCTTAAAAATTTTCTCAATAAATTTTCCTATAAACTATCAAATAAAACTCCTAATTTTACTAATTGACTCAGGTATCTCTCACTTAAGCACAACTTCTACCTTAGATAGATTTACATTAATACCTCCGCAAGAAATTTCATGGCCTAAAAATATACTCACCTTATACAATCCAAATTCATACTTAGACAATCTAGTCTAAACCTATATTGAATATATCTTCACACTTAATTCTAATATGATGATCTCACATCCTAAGGTCAAAACCTCTTATTAACACAAACATCCACTAATTGATCCATAAGGTCATTTATTCTCATATCCACATACATGCATATCAAATAATATTAGAATACTTCCTTCACATATATCATCCCTAAGCATGTATGAATTGATCACCATGAACCAATCATTTCATTTTAATCAACCTTTCAATGACCAAACCTCAAAACATCACCAAATCCATTTTTATCCTTGCTATGCCTAATAACTCAAAAATATCATGACAGCATATATCTACCTTCATCAACTGTCAAAGTAAATGACACACAGAGTTGTATTCATCCAACTGATTTCAAACCTATCTCAAACGAAAACTAAGTGAATAAGCTACAACTCTTATGAAGACATAAGATTTCCAAAAAGATCATCTCCTTAGCTAAAGACTCAAAAATTACCACAAATAAATTCAGCGCTTATAGCTAAATTTCTGATCACCAAGGCAATCATAATTGAAGTTCTAGATTTTCGTTTCATCTTATTCCAGTTCTATTGAAAAGATAATATCCCAAGCCACAACTTTCATGAAGACCACACCATCTAATTCTGTCAATTTGATACTCATACTGTCACAACAAAACTGCAGCGAAAATATCTTCTACACCAAACAGCAATAGTGTATCAATATATCCAATACCACAAAATACCTCAACTATTTCCAAACTTACTCCTCAATTTCTCATTCGAGTCTCTCACTACTATCCTCAACCAAAACAACTCACATGCTACCTAAATAGTTAACATGCCAATACTAACGCTCAAGGGAATTATCGACATTTCGATCTCTCACCCAGGAGACAACCACCTTAGATTCAACCGCTACAATTATAGATGTTAGAAACTCCACCAATCATAAACTCCTAGTACACTCAACGTATCACTCACATCCAAGGTTCTAATAATCTAGTTGGCTAGCACAAGACTTCGTTCACTATTACTGACACATGTGCTCGCAACACGAGTGATGTCTCCCAACCACTACTTCTTACATAAGCAAGAAGTACCAAAATAATTAAGCAATCATGAGAATAACAAGAGCAATCAAAAATAGCATCATCAATTTATATCACGTCTATCAGATAAATCCTAAGAACACAATGCACACAAATAAACAAAATCAATCATCACATTAGCACATCAATAAGTTACAATCAAATTATCACATTACTCATCTACCAAACAAACATAGCAAACTCATAACTCACGACCGATTGAATCAACCTGGCTCTGATACCACTAAATGTGACACCCTTACTACCCCAACACATATATTGTAATAAATCTTTCAATTTCAGTAAAAGGGTTCACATGAGAAACTTCGACAACCACTTTAAGAGAAATATCAAACATAAAACACAAGAGTTTTTACAAATTGTTTTCAATTCAATATCACAGTACCAAATTCACATAAATATTTCGTCTTAAAAATCCTCTGCCCCGATGTCACAATATCAAAGCATTTCCCAAACTAAAACTGTTGGTATCCTATATGCCACTTGCAGCTGGATCTTCTTCACCTAAAATATCCACAATTTGTACGGTGAGAAAAGAAGATATATATATGCAAAGTACATCCAAACACACCATATTAAAATCTCATCATATTTCTTTATTTAATAAAAATATTTACGAGCATGTACCATAATTTATCAATCCATCACAATCCATTTAGATTTTATAATTAACAATATCATTTTTACCTTTCCTCATTCACATTAATATAACAATTATTTCAACATCTATAATTCATGCCAATTTCACAATTAACACTATGCCAAGACCTCGCCACATCTGACACAAGTGATACAGGTTAATTGCCTCACTCAACCCACACCAGACCAGGGTCATGCCCTCCCTGTAGCATCACTTACCCAGGGGCCATGCCATCCCTAGTCTTTTGATGTGAGGAAACACAATCACATTACAATCAATACAATCTCTTACAATTAACCCTATGCCAGGGCTGCCATAAACAACATAAGTGGTGGGTGTTAATTGTCTTACTCATCCCACACCATGCTAGGGTCACGCCCTCCCTGTAGCACCACTTACCCAGGGGCCGTGCCATCCCTAGTCATCGATGTGAGGCACCACAATCAAAATCAAAATCACATTCATACAGCATCACATCTCATAACTCAAACTCATATCACGTACATAACAGATAAGCTCAACAAAATAGGGTTTACATACCCCTCAAGCAATTCACATCAATATCATTCATTCTTAACAAGTAATATAGAAATAACTTTCCTTAATATAATAATCAATAGAATAATTAGTATAAACAGTAAAACCCCTAATTATTCCAAAATCTAGCTCACCGCATTTTCTTTACAATTCATTCTTCTTCCCAGATCATCATTCCTACACTTCGACATATTTATAAACCTCAACACAGATAATTTTAATAGAACCAATAATTCTCCAAATTAAATAATTGTAAAATTAATCATAATCCTAGGAAATTCTTCCTCTACCCAATTCCCTCATGTACTCTACATATAAATAATCCCCTTTTCCCTCGTACCTGGATAAATAGGAACTTAGGTAGAACCTCCTCCTCTCTTCTTAAACAGTAACCGGAACTAGGGTAGAACCTCCTCTATCTTCCTCCTCTTTTCTCTCCTTAGGCAGAACCTCCTCTACTGGATTCCTCTTCTTCTCTCTCCTCTTTTCCTTCCCCTCCTCTCTCTCTTCCTCCCTTTCTCTCTCTTCTTTCTCTCTCTAGGACCTCTTCTCCAAGTTATGATTTTCCTTCAGCCCTTAGTCCCTATTTATAGGAAATCTGATGCACCCGAAATGACCGTACTGAATTCGGAACGGCCCGTTCCGGATCCTTTAAATTTACGCAAGTTTTTGAACTGGAACGGCCCGTTCTGAAATCGGAACGGCCCGTTCCTAAAAAGCAGAACGGCCCGTTCTAAAACCAGAACAGCCCGTTCTCAATCTCAGCAGAACGGCCCGTACTCCCTCCGGAACGGCCCGTTCTGGGCCCGTTCCCAACTTAAAAATTTAGCTTATTTTTAATGCTCAGAACGGCCCATTCCACTTTTAGAACAGCCCGTTCCGAGTTACTCAAATACCCCTAATACCTTTATAAAATTACGAAAATGTCCTCAATAATTACAAAAATGCCATTACTAATAAAATAGCCTTTTGAAGAAATTGGGGTGTTACGATTAAGATAATATATTTATAACTCATTTGATGATAAATATATGGTAGGATATAAGTGTTCAACTAGAATATAATAAGATAAAAGTAGGATAATTTTTAATTATATCAAATGTTTAGTTCACACTAGATAACATTATTGGGTTATATCAAGTCTTTGATACAAACTAGATAATATGATAGGTGATAGTGATAATAATAATAATTGTGATGGCAACAACTTGCAATATGAGGTTGTAGAGATGATGATGAACGATAATCATAATAACAATGATAATTATGAGGGTGTTAACAATAATAGAAAGGAAACAACAAAAACAATAATTAATTAATATGGTGAAAAAGAAAAAAAAATAGTGACAATAATGATGATGGTGATAATAATAATAATAATAATAATAATAATAATAATAATAATAATAATAATAATGATAGAGGTAATTGTACTAACACTACAAGAAAAATATTAATTTTCGACGGAAATTTCTGATGAAAAAGGATAAATTTTTGACGGATTTTGTTTTTACCGACGGATTTCCGACGGATTTAAATACGTCAGAAAAAGTGGCATCAGAAAATAAAATCCGTCCAAAATAATTTAATCTGTCAGAAATTTTCGACGAAATTTTTCGTCAAAAATTATAATTTTTTTAATAAATTTATTAATGTAACATTCTTCATATTTGGTCTCTCAAGGGTTTTACTTCACGACATTTCACTTTTTAGCGTGTTTTATCCTTACTTGCGCAATTTATGGGAAACTTCCCAGAAGGTCACCAACATTCCTCATATTTGGCCTCTCAAGGGTTTTACTTCACGACATTTCACTTTTTAGGGTGTTTTATCCTTACTTGCGCAATTTCTCGGAAACTTCCCAGAAGGTCACCTATCTCAATATTACTCCAGTCAAGCACGCTTAGGGATGGCAATGGGGCTCCATGGGGGCGGGTAATAGTAAACCCGCCCCCGCCCCGCTGAATGAAAATTGGCCCCATACCCACCCCATATCCGCGCGGGTATCCATTAAGCGGGTATCCATGAATTTCTTGAATACCCACGGATATCCACAGATGTCCATGGATATTTATAAAATTTTTAAGAAATTAAAAAAATTATATTACAAATAATTTTAAGTTTATATTTTAATGTCATTGAAATATTTAAAATAAAAATTCAATGTTAATTTTGAACTTTTATTTAACGTTAATTTTGTTGAAATAATAATAAAAATTCAAGATAATCAATAACTTAAAATACATCAATCTCACAAGTAAGTTAAAATCTCATCACAAAGCTACAATAATTCAATCTCATAATTATAAATGAAAGTGAATAACTTAAAATACATAAATCTTATTGGTCCAATCAAAGCTAGAAAATTAATCAAATTACATCCAACATAATTCTATAACATGCGTAACACATGTCGGTAACTTCATCAACCTCACTTTTGTAAGAAAATAAGATGAGAGAGTGTAGTTTTAGGGTTATGTGGTACAAGGATAATTAGGATATTTAAGAAATAATATTAAACGGGTATCCGCGGGTATGGATATCATCATACCCACCCCCGCCCCATTTATAAACGGGTAAAAAATTATCCGTCCTCATTATCCGCGGGTACCCAATTAGTCTATCCATTTATTATCCGTAGCGGGTTTTATCCACAGATACCCGCGGGTGCAGGTATTTTTGTCATCCCTAAGCACGCTTAACTGTGAAGTTCTGATGAGTAGGCTACCGAAATGTATATGTATGTTGTCAATATAACTTGTACAAATTAATTCATTTAAGTCATTCTCAAATATACAATCTCATACTTGTACTAGAATAATAATATATAATAATTTTATAATACAAATACTAATAATAATAATAATAATATATTCAATTATTCTTTATTTACATGTACTTACTTTTATAATTAACATCTACTTATTTCTATTTAAAATTATAATTTAAATTATTTAATTTTATAATTTATAATTATAATATAATTTATAAAATTATAAATATTTATTTATTACATACTTATAAATTAAATTTTAACATTTTAAATAAATTATTAATTAATTTAATATATTTATTTACCTTAAATCAAACATATAAAAACTCCAAGCGTGTGGTTCAGCGGTAGGGATTGATCCACGCTTAAGCAAGGTCAGGGGTTCGAATCCTGCCTTGTATATGCAGCCGCGTTAAATCTTGGGGTCAGCTATCCCACCCTTTGAGGTGCCTCCAACGTAGCGAGGAGATTAGTCACTGCTGTCGGTGGTGGATACTCTAGGAACGAACCTAAAAAATCAAACATATAAAATTCAAAAAATGTATTTATCCTTGTTTTATTTTCTAATTATCAACCATTAATAAAATACTAACTTAAAATCTTATCTAATTATATCATAATATTCTCATATCAAATTTAAAACCAGATATTAGTTATACAAAAATATTAAGATCTTATAGTAAATTGTCAATAAGATTTTAGTTAAGTAATTGAAAATAATTAATGTTTCAATTATATTTTTAATTAGCAAATAATTTATTCTAAAGCTAATTAATTTTTTATATATTAATTATTAGTAAAATTTAATAACTTTTAATTTAACAATTAATTAGATCGATGAAATTCAACACACTATGAGTTATTGAGCGGAATAACTTTATCAAGAGTTATTTTGTAAGTTATCTTAAATCAAACATATAAAAGTCAAAAAATGTATTTATCTTTATTTTATTTTCTAAGTATCAACCATTAATAAAATACTAACTTAAAATCTTATCTAATTATATCATAATATTTTCATATCAAATTTAAAACCAGTTCTTACATTTTTGACAAATATAAATTTGTCGAAAGTATTCCATCAATAAAATAGTCTTTCCTACAAAAAAAATTATATATACAAAATTTTATATTAATCCAAGATGATTTGATACTTCATTTTATAAAAACAAAATTGATGTAATATATTCATTTCAAAATACACTAAAATATGAACACTTTGATTACCTTCTCGTTGTTGTTCAATTTTAACAAAATTTGATATACACGCATAAAGTGATATGAACTTTCAATTTAACGGTTAGATTTACAAAATTCACATTTAATACAAAGTTATTGAGCGACGTAATACGTAGTAAAAGTTACACCGGTATAATTATAACCTCCTATATTATATTATATTATATTTATATTTATATATATATATATATGTAATTTTAAGCTTATTACTTCTAGAAAATAAAAAATTTATTTTTTTCTTCTAAAATATAAAACTACTCTTTATGTTAAATAAACTAATATATGCACTAATTATTTAATAGAAAACTCATGAAACACACAAATATGAAAATATTCACCCTTGAATTTTCTTACTATAATTTTAAAGATAATATACTAACATCTCTAACTAGTTTATAAATATTTAAAAATAAAATTATGTATTTAAAATAATTGTTAGATCGAAAATATTAATTTTAGAAGGTTTAAATATATTTTAGTCCCTATAAGATGAGTGATTTTGATTTTGGTCTTTGTAAGTTTTTTTCTTTATTTTTTATCCTTGTAAGATTTATAAAGATTGTTTCCTACTTGTAAAATGAGTAAAATATTTTTCTTTGATTTTCATCCCTCTAAAATATAAATTCACTAGTTTGATTATTTTAAGGTAGATAAATAATATTTATTTTAAAAAAACTAAAAACAAATTAGAGGTATTAAATATCAATACGATAATAATACGTAATTGTTGTAAGTGACACCTAAGATAATTATTTATCTTTTTAAAAAAATAAAAATAATTAAAAATGATTACATAAAAAATAAAAAATAAAAATAAAAATTCCAATTTTGAAAAATGAAAATAAAATTAAAAATAAAATTAAAAATAATAAATTAAAAATAAGAATTAAAAATAAAAAATTTCTGACGGAAATATATATTTATACACATGATTAACCGTGTAGTATAACAAATGAACGATAGGTCGAGAATTTCACGATTTTTTTATTTTTAAATATAAAAATTTGAATTATTTTTATATCATTTAATGATATTTTCTCTAAAATAATGTTTCTTTAATATATTATTTTTTTATTTCTTCTTTTGACATGTATAACAAAGAAAATTCAAAAAGCATCTCATAAGAATAATAAAATTTATTACATTAATAATTGCTTGTCGTGATTAACGACCTAGTGCTATCATTTTTCATAAATTAATATTCAGCATTGGATGGAATCCACCATCACCATTTGACTTGTACAAAAATGGAAATATCTTTTTCTTTACAATTAATAGACCAATTGCATTCCCACTTGATGGTGTCCTTCGTTGAAATTAACATGCATAATCCCCCTTCATGCAATAATAAAAGCAAAGTTGTTCAAAAGTAAGAATACGTTCCGTTGAATTTATTTCTTTCTTACACCTGATTTTATCATTAAATAGTATTTCGATATATTTTTAAATACTTTATATTGTTATCTTTTTTTGTTTTTTTATTTTTCAAATTTTAATTTCTTAAAATTACCACATTTAGTTTTTTCTGTCGACCTTAAAGTTACTTTTTGACCTCAAATCTCAGCTATTAATAGTTAAAATTTTAATTTAATTGTTTTCCGTTTTTCTTTTAAATTTTCTCTTCCTAAATTTAAGCTATTATTATTCATTTGAATAAATTATGCACATCTTTTTTTACAATTTAAGCTATTTTATTTTAGCTTAGATTTTAAAGTTTCTCTAAAGTAAAAAATTTCATTAATTCCAAAATAGTTTTGGATAAAATTTAAGGCTATGTATTGTAAAAAGAAAATTTAACATTTTAAAAAATACTACATGAAGAAGCTAGTATTTTATTCTTTGATTATATGTCTAATTTTATTAGATGTTTTTATTTTCATATTTAGTTTTTGTTATAAGTATTTATACTTATCCCAAAGCTACAAACACAAAAATATGATGTAGTCCAAATTCAAACCTATTTTTAAAACTTAATTGACCTAATATTGCTTTTATCTATTCTTACAATTCATTTAATCAAGGGAAATATTATTGCACTCTTAATCATTCTATTTCTAATACTCTCTTCATTATTAGTTAAAATCATCCTTATATATTAAATATAAACTTCTATTTTGAGCGTGAGTATTTTTAAAAATTTATTAGTTTTGGCTAAAAATTAAGGCTATGTTAAGTGTAAAAAGAAAATTTAATGAATATTTTAAGGGGTAAAAAGAAAATTTAACATTTTAAAAACCACTACATGAAGAAGTTAGTATTGTATTCTTTTATATGTCTAATTTTATTATATATTTTTATTTTCATATTTTATTTTTTTATTAGTATTTATACTTATCCCAAAGCTACAAGCCCAAAAATATCGGTATAGCTCAAACATATATAAATAAATCTTGTAATTAACTAAAGAATAAAATATTCAACAATGGTAAAAAGGGTTCACATAAAACCTTCATAAATAACCAAAATAATTAAAAATAAAATTTAGAAAGTAAAACTTGAGAGTTTACAAATTATTTTCAAAATAGAAGGTATAACTCTAAATACATATAAAAATTTATCCTAGAATCCTCTGCCCCGATATCACAATATCATAGCACACCCATAACTCAATGGTTGACATTCTAGATGTCACTCGAAGCCAGATCTTCCTCACCTAAAACATTCACAAATTATATGGTGAGAAAAGAAAACATCTATATGGAAAACACACAAGGAAAAACATAACATGATCCATTATAACTCCTTACTGAATGAAATATTCACAAGCATTTATATATATCATAATTTAACAATCATTCATCATCTTCACATCTCAATTACATCAATCCTATCCAATCCACACAAATCTTACAATTAACACTATACCAAGGCCACGCCACATCTGACATAAGTGATACAGGTTAATTGTCTCACTCATCCCACACCATGCCAAGGGTACGCTCGTCCTTGTAGCATCACTTACTCAAGGTTCGTCTCATCCCTGGTCATTAGTGTGAGGAACCACAATTACATTACAATCCACACAATCTCTTGCAATTAACCCCATGCCAGGGTTGCCATATGTGACATAAGTGATGCGTGTTAATTGACTCACTCATCCCACACCATGCCAGGGGCACGCTCGTCCTTGAAGCATCACTACTCAAGGTTTGTCTCATCCCTGGTCATTAGTGTGAGGTACCACAATCACAATCATAATCATATCCACACAACATCTCATCTCATATCTCAATTCCAGATTACATGCACAATAGATAAGTCGAACAAAATAAGGGTTTACACACCCCTCAAGCAATTCACATCTAGATCATCAATTTTTATCGATTAATATAACAATAACATTCATAAATTAATAAAATAATTAATAGAATTATAAATTTAATATAATTTTAACATAAACGGTAAAACTCCCAATTATTCCAAAACCTAGCCCACAGACACTTTTCTACAATTTCGTTCTCTCTCCCAGATCATCATTCTTACAAATTAAATATATATTTCTAATCCTCAACATATACAGAATCTAATGAGATCATCAATTTCTCAAACAAAAATAATATATAAAATCACTCTTATATATTAAATATATATCTATCTTGTGCGAAATTATTTTTAAGAGATTTTTCATCAGAGAAAGTGTTTGTAAAATTTTTTGTAACTTTTTTTCTCATTCAATTTTTATTTATCATAATAGTTGTGAATTAAATATTAATAATTTCAAATATTTTATCAATAAAAAAATTATTACAGTATAAGTTATTTATCATAGCTTGAAATATAATTTATATATTTAAAATATATATATATATATATATATATATATATATTAATTTTAAATATAATTTATATATTCAAATATAATATTTGTATATATAATTTTAATTATGTATAATAAACATGTTTGTATATTACAATACTAGTTTATTAAAAATCACAAATTATGAGTCTTACTCCTAATTTAGTGGTAGGATCCACTAAAAATTAATATTTTTCAACGAGATAGTATTAACAACATAATGTCACTAGCATTTCTCTTTCTAAAGTCTAAATCTGGGCCTGTCAAAACCCTAACTTATTGTTCAACGAGTTATATGGATCCAAGTGACACACAGAAGCCCGATATTCTTTCAAACCCGATAAACCTTGTTTAATTGGATCCAAGTTGGATCAGTAGTCCAACTTCTTGTTTGGATAATTGGGTCATTCTTATTCTTTGGAGTGTTGGATTGTTAGGGTAATGGCCTAAGTGATCGAAGTTCATGACATCTGGTGATTCAAGAACTGACTAATTTGACCTAAAATGTGATTTGAACTAAAATTGCACTTGAACATTATATTGTATGTTTTTATCCAAACTATATGACACCCTTTGTAAAACTAAATTAAAAATTAAAGTGATTATAGATTATGAAGAAAGGGGATTGAATTAAAATTTCTACATGACTCAAGACTAGTAGGTTGGATTAGAAATTGATAATGTGGCTGGTTAGGGCAGTTTATTCGATCAAATTTGCAAATACTTCAGCTTATTATGGTTAATTTTTAGAAAAATTGGTAACTCCACGATTTGTAGTGAACTAATTAACCAAGCATGCTAAAAGATTTAAAAATCAAATGAAGGCACAATGAAGATGAATATCTCTTGAACCTTTCTTCTCAATGAAGTTGAGATATTGATGCACATGACAATTACTAAATTAGTGACATTATATCTTCCCACTATCGTTTAGTTGGGGTGTTAATGTGTTTAGTTCGACGGGATAACCAAGTTAAAATAATTTGATCAGGTATAGGATAGATTTATTTTTTATTATTTAGTTTTTTATAATTAGTAAAATCATATTTAATTTATAAATGTGCAGTTAATGTCATTTTAAGGTTAATATGCATAGATAATTTAATACTAAATGTGAAGTTAATATCATTTTCATTTCAAGCACTTTTTTATTGTTGTAATTGATACACTTTATATTATTTCGATTATTACGTATTATATTTTGCTATTTATAGTACAAATAATAATTTATGTTTATTTAAGTTTTTAATTAAAAATGTTTTATTAACAAATTTTAGAAACCTAGGCCATTATTTTTTGAATTTGATAGTGAAGCTTAGCCCTTTTGTAACAAAAAGAAAATGTGAAAATGTAACCCCAAAAAATACCTAGGCTTTTGTCATAATTTTCGTGTTTGACCATAAAAATTATGTATCATGAGTGCACATTAATTTTTGGTTATAGGCTCTAATGTGCTATATCATGTTAAGAAAGTGAATTAAAGTTTAACTCAATTTTATAAAATTGATTTATAAGGTTATGATTGTTTTTCATTTGTAAGTATTAATATGACCATCTCACTAGTCGATGTGTAATCTCCAACACAGTCCTCTCTCACTGAGAACTATACATCTTGATTGTGAAGTTTACAAGATTAGAGATATTCAAATAATTTGATAATGACCTAATAGCGGGTGGCTTGATAAGCCCACTAACAATCACCAAGATGGGCTTTGATTTTATTTTAAGAAAGTGATTTAGAGTCTAATTCAACCCAACAAAACTAACTTGTAAAGTGATAATTGTGCCTCACTTATATATATTATTTTGACCAACATTAAAATACTTCGTAAATCATAATTATCATTAAAATAATTATAGTTGTAATTATGATGACCTATGGTAAAATGGTGAGCATTGTTATTACAATTAGTGAAATAATGACCACTGGTCAAACAAATTGAGTTAGCCTAGCACAACCAGACTTACACAAACCAAATGATATTTTAGGTTAGGCTAGCTTAACCTATATTTTTTTTTTCAGATTATCATTTCTTGGCCCAACTTGGCCCATGTCAAGCGATCAAGCCAAATTGGCCTAATTAAAAAAAAATTACATTTTAAAAAAATTAAATATATTTTTTACAATGAAAAAGAAAAACAAAAATTATAACATGATTAGAAGGTTAAGTAACAACAATAGGCCCTTTTCTTTATATTATGTGGAGTTTCCATTGTATCTAAATCATTCTTCATACTATCAAAAATATCATCAATATTTTGTTGAGCACAACAGCTTAGTCACACTCCTTCATGTTACTAGGAAGACCCTCTTCCACATGGACTTACTGTTGGGAAGACTTTCGACACAAGAGATCCCAAACTTGGATCCACGTACCAACTCCACCATACTCATCGAATCAGTCACCTGATCAAACCATTGACTTTGATACCACTTGTTGGTAACCCTCATGATTTTACTTTTGGTTACCACCAAAAGGCCTCTCAACAAATGGAGACAATTATGTGTATATAAACTCATATCCATTCTTTTATTTGAACGATGTGAGACTTTGATTGCATACCAACATATTCATGACTATAATATTCAAAGTTAAACAAGTTTACTCATTCAGTTTATAGTTCCCACCATAAGTTATAAAGTAACAACAAGTCAACATAATTCTTAGTTTAATTCACAAGCAATAATAAGTTAAAATTCAATCCATCATAATTCTGAGTCCACATAACATAAGTCATAAAAAATAAAATAATGCACTTAGTATTTGGTTAGAGTTGGAACCAGGGGCAACACCAACAACAAACAATAAAATAACAAATGATAACTGAAATGAGATGGGAAAAATGTCATAAAAAATTATTAGATAGTAAATATATTTGAACAGTTGAGCAGAAAAAAATTATATCACAAAGAGAAAGAAGATTTTTTACAAAATTAAGTGGTATCCTGTAATTTTATGGCATGAGTGGTCACAATGAGCTGTTATCGTCACTCCATGAGCACTGTCGTAACCGATATCACAACATAAATGACGTGGATATAATCTTGCCGTAACTGATATCATGACAGGAATGATGTGGATATAATCTTAAAGGAGCCGCTACCAATATCTTATTTTAAGGAAAAAAGAATTGGAAAACCCTTTAGAAAATCATCTTTAAAGTTAAAATTAGGTTCGAAAGTCAAATACACATAGGGAAGGTATTAACATCCTACAACGCTTGTTAAAAAAACAGTACCTCTTAATTAAGTGTGCAAAAATTACTTTATAAATATTATTTTACCCCTATAAATAAATTTTTTTCTCTAGATTTTTATTATTATATTTTTTACGAATGGAAGAAAACTCTTTTTGTATTTTTTATAAAAGAAACAATTTTGATAAGAATTTAAGCTAACGAATGGCTAATCGTTAAATTCTCAAATTTGATAACATTAAAGAGAATTAATGTTATCGATAATGACCATGGTTGATTCCTAAAAAAAGACAACTTTTATCTTACTTTATGCTTAAAATTTTATGATAGTAAAAGGCTATTCTATAAAATTTTGTAGTTCACATGATATCAAAGGTAAAAATGCTACTCAATTAACATCACGAACCATTGCATAAAATAAAATAATTTACATGTGAAATAGCCTCTTTTATTTTTTATTAAAAGAAGAAAAATTTGGATAATAATTTAAGTTAGCAAATGACTAATCATTAAAATCTCATGACAATGTTAACGATGAAAATATCATTCAAGTAACGCTATTAGTTGTTGTGTTTATTCTTTTAGTATTACTTATCCAAAAGATAATGATTTCATATTTTTGATATTATTCCTAGATAAGGATTTAAGCTATGGCTAGTCATTACACTCTCATAACCAAATAATATCAACGATAAAAATATTATTCAACTGACATTATTAATTGTTTGAATATTAGAATAACTTTTTTTTTTAAATTATATTTTACTCCATGCACAAAATTTATTATAATAAATGATTATTCTATGGCTCTTATGATTTAAATAATGGTTAATGATAAAAAATTATCACAAAAATAAATTTGTCGTAATAGTTAAAATATTATTCATTAATATAATATAACATAAATATTAAAGGAAACCTTTTCGTAAAAAAAAAAAAATCAGATTTTATATTCCATATTCAAAATTATAATATTTTGATGAGAAAAAGAAAAAATGAAAAGGAAACTAAGAATGTAAATATACGTTATCAAATTATTCTCCATACCCGAAATCTAGAAATAAAAGGAAACAACTTAAAAACAAAGAACCTTGAAGCTACCTAATCCATTTATATTGTTCTCTTGTAATATCGTTTCCCATTAATTCACAAAAGGAAATATTACTCCAGGATTACTTTATGCAATTTATGGTGCTGCTATCTCATTCTTGATATTTGTGAAAATGCATATTAATACTTTTTAAACTTCTATATTCAGATTATATGAAACGAAATCAAATAACAACAGAAAAAAGATAAACGACATGTTTATTAATTAACATCTAAAAAAAGCAAAACTTAGGAATGATAAGTAGAATTATTGAAAAGCAATCTGAATATAAAGTTGAGATGAGAGGCTCTCATACGATGTTGAAACTGAAATGTCAACTCTAGATGAGAGTGAGAATACAATGCAACTTAATATAGGAATTTTTTTTTCTTTCTAGAAAACCAAGGTGAGAATCAGATAGTACCCTTTTTCTCTCCAATCCTCCCTTTTTATAGTGAAGGTGACTTGTAACTCCCTCCCATTATTTAATAAGTTCCTATTTTTTATCATTCACTATCTCAACTTTTCGGCTGGTATACACCTTCATTCTTATCTTTTTTATTTATTTTTTTTATTCATTTATTTTATACTTTATTTGTTAGCCGTAACTACTCCATTGCTTGAAGACCAAATATTTACCCTTACTTTCATAAATTTAAAAATCTATTTTTATTTAAAAAAAGAAAATTAAATTTTTTCTCAATTAAAATTTGTTATTCACAAGTACAAGGGCAAGCATTATTGCATCTTTATCCTCTTCGACAAACAAAATAAAGATGATAAGTCATAACGTTAATCCATCAAGAGAGCAACGAGATTATGGGAGTGACGAAACTCTCACATGGCTAACCCTAACTTTAAATTTATAAACACAAGCAAATACAAAAAAAAATTATGAAAGACTATTGCTATTGTAGAATTATTATATTTAATTATATTATTTTATAACACATTATAGATTTATGTTAATTTAAATTCTTTCAATTATTAATTTAATGGGTTACCTTGTAAGCCTAAGGGCCAACATGACGTAAGGTCATTTGGTCAAATTTAACGGGTGAGATCAAAATAGTTTAATTTTATTTAGGTCATCATTTTTAAGATCCATCCTAACTTTATTTTCGGGTTAATTTGACCCAAATTGACATCTCTAATTATTATGTATGATATTTTTCTATTTATAGTACAAATAATAATTTATATGTTTCAAGTTTTTAATTTAAAAATGTTTTCTTAACAAATTTTAGAAGCCAAGGCCATTTATTTTTTGAATTTGAAAGGAAAGCTAAGTGTATTTTGTAACATTGTGAAAAAAAAAAAAAAAAAGGCTGATTCAGTAGCCCAGAACGGGCCGTTCCCAAACTGGAAGAGCTCACATAGAGTCTCTTGAGAGTGGTGCTTGGATAGGCCACTGATATATGAGAGTGGGGCTCTGGGAGGCCACTGGATTTGGGAGAGTGGTGCTCAGATAGGCCACTGGGTTGGGTGAGTCTCCTCTAAGTCCTTAGCTAGTGTTGGAGCGGGGTATGAGGTCGAGGGTTTTTCCCTTAACCAAGTACTCGGGAAGGTGCGTGGATCCTTGCGGATAGTCGGTGGGCGAACTCCACAATTGACTTGGTTAATGCATGCCAAGGTCGTGGTAAGCCCGTACCCAGCTGTGCTATACCTGACGGTGGATCTGGACTTCCAATTGTGTAAGTGACATCATCCGAGTAAACCCGAGGGAGGATTATATATCCTGTTTAGCTGTGACCGAGCGGGCGCATTGGGCGTGAAAATGGTTGGGGTGGTTTCGGTAGGATGGAATGTCACTTATACAGCTCTATTGTTGTGGAGATCTCCTAGGTGTATGCGTGACGACGCATTAGATGATTGATATGCATTGATATCTGTCATGAGATGCATTTATTGCATGATTATTAATATGATGAAGTGTGGTGTTTGACTTCATGACTGGTGGATTATATTTTATGCATGAGTAGTATTGGATAGAGTGTATGGTGTGACTCTATGAATACGATTGTGTAGTATAGATTATTATGATTCATTTGTGAATTCTAGCTTACCCTTATGTTTCCATGTGGTGGAACTGCGATGATCATACTTGGTATGGGAGCAGATCAGGGCTAGCTTGGAGTCGAGGTGACCGCTGCGAGACGGGGAGTTTGATCCTCGTGTTAGGGTTACCATTTTGGGTAGCGATTTTTGTCTGTTTGACCGGCACTAGGAAATATTATTTTTGGGATGACTGTACATATATGGCATTTTATTTTGTATTTAAAGAATTTGGTTATTTTTATTCTTATCTATACCTGTATGTATGAGTTATCCAATTTAATATTTTCCTTAGTTCACTAGTAGTAGTGCGATTCCACTAAGTGTAGAGACCATGGCGGGTCGTTACACTTTTATGGTATCAGAGCCGGTCGAGTCTTTTGGGATACTTTGTGGGGAGTGATTCTTCTAGGTTTCTGTTGTGTCATATCTCTGATATGTGTTAGCCTTTAGTGAATTGTGAGGGGTATTATGTTACTAATAGGATGTTTGAATTCTTTTAGTATGGTGAGGTCTCAGTTTGATCATATCGCTAGAACTATGGAGATGATGGCCATAGTGATGCAATAGTAAAGTGCTTACTTTGCTTAGATGGAGGTGGGTAGAGCTGCGGTTGAGGCAGCTAGACCGGTGGTCTCTCAGGCAGAGTTCAGGAGATGTCAGCCTCCTCAGTTCAGAGGGGATTCAGATCCTGATGTGGCAGATCAGTGGTTGAGGGATATGGAGAAAATCTTTAGTGTTTTAGGATCTTCTGATGAGAGGAAGTTGGCTTATGCAGTTTACATGCTGGGGGGCGAGGCTGAGTACTAGTGGGGAGGCACCAGGCAGATGTTAGAGAGCAGGGGTGTGCCTGTTGACTGGGATTGCTTCAGGAGGGTCTTTTTGGAGAAATATTTCCCGGATAGCGTTAGATACGCTAAGGAGGCAGAGTTCATGAGATTACATCAGGGGAGCTTGTCTGTTTCTGAGTATGCTATGAGGTTTGAGCATCTAGCTCGTTTCTACTCTCAGGCCATATCTGAGGCTTGGAGATGTAGAAAGTTTGCAGAGGGATTGAGGCACGAGCTGAAGAGGGTTATAGTCCCCATGTCCATAGTGGAGTTTCCTGCCTTGGTTGAGAAGGCAAAGACTGTTGAGAGTTTGGAGGGTGGTGGTAGTAGCGGTAAGGTTGCTAGAGTTCAAGAGGGATCATCTGGGTCCAGGAGGGGAGGCCAGCAGAGGGGACCCTATGACAGAACTGTACAGTCTCAGAGAGGAGCTGTTAGTAGGGGACCTCGACCTGCTACTCCTCAGGGCGGAGCACAGTCAGTGCGGTGCTACCGATGTGGAGGAGCACATATGGTTAGAGATTGTTCCCTTCCGGGGAATGTTTGCTTCAGATGTGGTAGGCCAGGCCACATCTCTAGAGATTGTCAGACACCGCCGACTTCATCTGGGAGTGCCCCGAGGCCACCCAGACCTTCAGCTGCGGGGAGAGTGTTTGCATTGTCAGGTGCAGAGGCTTCTACTTCATCAGACTTAGTGAAGGGAAAGGGGAAGGCAGCAGGTGAGGATGTTTTATTTTTATTTGATTCTGGAGCCACGCATTCTTTTATTTCTGTTGATTGTGTGAAGAGATTGGGTTTGTCAGTATCTTCCTTGCATGTTGATTTGTTTGTGTCTACTCCGGCTTCAGTTTCTGTGGTGACGTCGGAGATGTGTGTGAGATGCCCGATAGAGGTGTCTGGTAGGAGGTTCCGAGTGAACCTGATTGTGTTGCCCATGGTGGATATCGACATAATCTTAGGGATGGATTGGTTATCTGCCCATCACATCCTTATAGATTGTGCTCGGAGAGAGTTGATGTTTCCTCAGTTGGAGGATGAGGTGTTGGTATCAGCGGGTCAGGCTGAGCAGTTGATGAGGGATGGAGCTGAGTGCTTCATGTTGTTTGCATCTTTGAGTATTGAGACAGAGAGAGCTATCGCTGGGATCGAGATTGTCAGTGAATTTCTTGAGGTGTTTCCAGATGATGTACCAGGATTGCCACCCAGGCGTGATGTTGAGTTTAGCATTGATCTGGTACCAGGTGCAGGATCGGTATCAGTGGCTCCTTATAGGATGGCTCCAGCTGAGTTGGTAGAGCTGAAGACACAGATTGAGGATTTGTTGGAGAAACAGATGGTGAGGCCCAGTGTTTCTCCTTGGGGTGCTCCGGTACTGTTAGTGAAGAAGAAAGATGGTGGGGCCCGTTTGTGTGTTGATTATCGGCAGCTGAATAAATTAACGATAAAGAATAAATATCCCCTTCCGAGGATTGATGATTTGATGGATCAGCTGAGGGGAGCTTCAGTGTTTTCAAAGATTGATTTGAGATCCGGATATCACCAGATTAGGGTGAAGGAGAGTGACATACCGAAGACTGCCTTTAGGACTAGGTATGGTCACTATGAGTATGTGGTGATGCCTTTTGGTGTCACTAATGCTCCAGCAGTGTTCATGGATTACATGAACAGGATCTTTAGACCGTTCTTGGACAGATTTGTGGTGGTCTTCATTGATGATATTTTGGTGTATTCTAGATCATTGGAGGATCACCTTGAGCATTTGAGGTCAGTTTTGGAGGTGTTAAGAGAGAGACAGTTGTATGCCAAACTGTCCAAGTGTGAGTTTTGGTTGTCCGAGGTGAGATTTTTGAGGCATGTGATATCGACAGAGGGGATTGCAGTAGATCCAGCCAAGGTGGAGGCTGTGATTCAGTGGGAGCGTCCGATGACTGCTACAGAGATTAGGAGTTTTCTTGGGTTGGCGGGTTACTATCGGAGGTTCATTGAGGGTTTTTCTCGAATAGTAATGCCTTTGACTCAACTGACTCGAAAAGATCAACCTTTTGTTTGGACGGACGCTTGTGAGCAGAGTTTTCAGGAGCTAAAGAGACGGTTAACCACTTCTCCAGTTTTGGTGTTACCTAACACTGGTGAGCATTTTGATGTGTTCTGTGATGCTTCTCACCAGGGGTTAGGTTGTGTGTTGATGCAGGGAGGGAGAGTAGTGGCATATGCTTCGAGGCAACTGAAGACCCATGAGAGGAATTATCCTACTCATGATTTGGAGCTTGCAGCTGTGGTATTTGCCTTGAAGTCGTGGAGGCACTATCTGTATGGTGCGAGATTCAGTGTATACAGTGATCACAAGAGTTTGAAATATCTGTTTGATCAGAAAGAGTTGAATATGAGACAGAGGAGGTGGATGAAATTTCTAAAGGACTTCGATTTCCAGTTGATGTATCATCCTGGAAAGGCAAATGTGGTAGCTGATGCATTGAGTAGGAAATCCATTCACATGTCGGCTATGATGATTAAGGAGTTGGAGTTGATTGAGCAGTTCCGAGATTTGAGACTAGAGGTGGAGGTTGTTCAGGATCACATTAGCTGTGGTATGATCACCATAACTAATGAGTTCTTGAAGCAGGTGGGAACTAAACAGTTACAGGACCCAGAGTTGTTAAGGACTTTGGGATTACTTGGTATTGAGAGGGCAGCTGGTTTTGAGCTTGGTACTGATGGGATTCTGAGATTCAAAGGTCGGATTTGTCTGTCCCACCTGCATGATGTGTTTCACGTTTCACAGTTGAGAAAGTACATCAGAGACCCGAGTCACGTGATAGAGATGGATGAGGTGCAAGTTAGAGAAAACTTGACTTACGAGAAGAAACCGATAGCTGTGGTTGATCACAAGTTGAAGAAGTTTTGTGGCAAATCCATCAGCTTGGTGAGAATTGTTTGGGATGCAGCTACTGGTGAGGTTACCTGGGAGGTGGAGAGTCAATTCAAGGAACAGTATCCATTCTTCTCTTCAGGTAGACCTATTTTCGGGGACAAAAATTCGTATTTGTTGGGGAGTATTGTAACATTGTGAAAAAAAAAAAAAAAAAAAAGGCTGATTCAGTAGCCCAGAACGGGCCGTTCCCAAACTGGAACGGGCCATTCCAAGCTACTGAATTGAACTATATTTTGTAGTTGAGAACGGGCCGTTCTGGAGGGAGAACGGGCCGTTCTGGAGGGAGAACGGGCCGTTCCGGAGGGAGAACGGGCCGTTCCGGATGAGTCCCGGAACGGGCCGTTCTGATTTCAGAACAGGCCGTTCTGGGCGTTAATTTTGTGCGTGTTTTGGGAGTTCGGAACGGGCCGTTCTGAACTCGGTACGGGCCGTTCTGGGCCAATCCGAAAGTCTATAAATAGGGGGTTGGGGGCCTTCAGGAGTTTTGGAGTTTTTAGAGAGAAGTTTTAGAGAGAAGGTCTCTGGGTCAGTGAGCTCCTTTCTCTCCCAAATTTCTCTGTTTGACTCCTTTTCTCCTCTAGATCACTAACTCCTTCTGACTTTTCTTGAAATTCAGATCAGAAAGCTTGTTTTGGGAGGACTGAAGTTCCGAGTTGAGCCTCGAGGGGAAATTCTACTTTTGTTCAGTCTTTGGCTATCTGAGCCAATCTTCAGGTAAGGGAAGCTAGATTGTTTGCATGTGGCTGAATTTGTTAGTTTGGATGAGAGTTTTGAACTCTCTGAATAGTTTTAGGCCGGGCGCAGGTTGAGCGAGTCAGGCGTGGAAGAGCTTAGAGCTCTTGGGTTGGTGTTAGGCCAGGCGCGAGTTGACAGCACTGTGCTTGAATATATTTATGAATGAATTGATGCTTATGCATGTTTAAAGTTGAAGTTTTAGATCATGTATGTATGATATATGATGTATGGTGAGGTGTGATTCATATGTATGCTTTGTGATGATACGTATGAATGTTTGAATATGATATGACATGCGTATATGTTCATATGAGTATGACTGTTGATCATAATGGTGGATAGACCATATATGATGTATGATGCATTATTGCATGTGACGTCTTATGACATGTGTATGATTGTTGATCATGATGGTGGGCAGACCATTATGATGTATGATGCATTATTGCATGTGATGCCTTATGGCATGAGTCTAGCCTAGGACTTGAGGAGAGGAAAAATGTTTTCGAACTGGAAGAGCTCACATAGAGTCTCTTGAGAGTGGTGCTTGGATAGGCCACTGATATATGAGAGTGGGGCTCTGGGAGGCCACTGGATTTGGGAGAGTGGTGCTCAGATAGGCCACTGGGTTGGGTGAGTCTCCTCTAAGTCCTTAGCTAGTGTTGGAGCGGGGTATGAGGTCGAGGGTTTTTCCCTTAACCAAGTACTCGGGAAGGTGCGTGGATCCTTGCGGATAGTCGGTGGGCGAACTCCACAATTGACTTGGTTAATGCATGCCAAGGTCGTGGTAAGCCCGTACCCAGCTGTGCTATACCTGACGGTGGATCTGGACTTCCAATTGTGTAAGTGACATCATCCGAGTAAACCCGAGGGAGGATTATATATCCTGTTTAGCTGTGACCGAGCGGGCGCATTGGGCGTGAAAACGGTTGGGGTGGTTTCGGTAGGATGGAATGTCACTTATACAGCTCTATTGTTGTGGAGATCTCCTAGGTGTATGCGTGACGACGCATTAGATGATTGATATGCATTGATATCTGTCATGAGATGCATTTATTGCATGATTATTAATATGATGAAGTGTGGTGTTTGACTTCATGACTGGTGGATTATATTTTATGCATGAGTAGTATTGGATAGAGTGTATGGTGTGACTCTATGAATACGATTGTGTAGTATAGATTATTATGATTCATTTGTGAATTCTAGCTTACCCTTATGTTTCCATGTGGTGGAACTGCGATGATCATACTTGGTATGGGAGCAGATCAGGGCTAGCTTGGAGTCGAGGTGACCGCTGCGAGACGGGGAGTTTGATCCTCGTGTTAGGGTTACCATTTTGGGTAGCGATTTTTGTCTGTTTGACCAGCACTAGGAAATATTATTTTTGGGATGACTGTACATATATGGCATTTTATTTTGTATTTAAAGAATTTGGTTATTTTTATTCTTATCTATACCTGTATGTATGAGTTATCCAATTTAATATTTTCCTTAGTTCACTAGTAGTAGTGCGATTCCACTAAGTGTAGAGACCATGGCGGGTCGTTACATATTTCGTTCGCAAATATGTGAAAAATTAAGTAAAAAAATATAAAATAAAATGTCAAAAAATGAAAGAAAAAAAAAAGAGCATAAAATTATAAAATTGAAAATCAGAAGAAAAAAATGTGAGTGGCTAGATTTTTTACAGATTTTGTGCAGCCAATATCTTCAAACATGCATGCCTAAATCAGGTCATAGATGTTTTGTACAAAATATCGTCATGCCAATATCGTCCAGAAGCATCCATCATAGAAAGGTACATTGCAGAGGAAGCAATTGAGTTTTGTACTGAATCACTACAAGAAAAACTCAAATTTTCGACGGATAATTTCCGACGGATTTGGATCCGTCGGAAAAAAAAACATTTTCCGACGGAAAATTTCTGACGGATTAAAATCCGTCGGAAAATCTATATTTCCGACGGAAAATTTCCGACAGAATTATTCCGTCAGAAATTTCCGACAGATATAAATCCGTCGGAAATTTCCGACGGATTTTCTGTCGGAAATTTCTGACGGAATAATTCCGTCAAAAATTTCTGACGGATTTATTCCGTCGGAAATTTCCGACGGATTTTTCTGTCGAAAATTCCGTCAGAAACTCTGAATACACTATTTAATATTTTCTTATTATATGGGTCTTTTCAAAATATAAATATATATATTTCCGTCGGAAATTTCCGTCGGAAATTAGCATTTTTCTTGTAGTGAATACATGTATCAAGCTGAATCAATAGGCATTCCTAAGACTCGTCATGAGGGAAGAAGTACTGGGAAGGGTACAATAGGCACAAAACTAAAAAGCATGATGCGAGAAGAAGTGCTTCAAGCGCATTTGTATATATTAAACAATACTGATGAGGTTCTTCCTTATTTAAATGCCCACAAAGACTTAGTGAAGAGAAACAACCCTCGCATGCCTGAGAAATGGGTGTTGAACGAGCATAATAAGACTTTCATAGAGTGGTTCAAAAAGAATGTTGGGACAAATTTAAATGTTTCTGAAACTTTACAACGGCTAGCTCAAGGACCTAACTTTGATGTGTTTACTTTCTGTGGATATGACATTAACAATTACTCATTTTATACAAAGGCACAAGATGACAAAAGTACTATGCAAAATAGTGGTGTTATGCTAGTTGCTCAATCTATGCATTTTTCAACCAGAAATGATAAGAACCCCATCACAGCATCCATGTGTTATTTTGGAGTTATTGAAGACATATGGGAGGTTGATTATGGTCCATTCCGAGTACCTGTATTTAAATGCAAGTGGGTTGATAGTAACAATGGTGTCAAAATTGATGAACTTGGATTTACTTTGGTTGACCTCAATAAAGTTGGTCATAAGGAAGAGCCTTTTATCATGGCTATGCAAGTAAAGCAAGTATTTTATGTCACAGATCCATCTAACAATAGGTGGTCAATTGTTCTACAAGGTAAGAGTAATAATATAGGTGATGAATTTGGAGATTCAATTGATATTATGGATACTCCTTCTTTGTCCAAACGGGTGCCAACTATTAATGAAGAAGATGATGTTGATAATGTACATGCCACTCGTGATGATCATCAGGAAGGAATATGGGAGAACATTCAAACTTGATCATATTTCCAAAATAGGTTATTATAGTTTTTTTTTGTTAGTTACTTCTATTTATACTTTTATTTTTGTTATAACTTTAAGTATTATTTATTATAATACTAATGACTTGTAATTTATTTTGTTTATGTCAACAGATAAATATGGATGAACATCAAGACTCTCCTTCAGACTCTACACAGACTACAGCCAAGAAGAAAGTTAGAGGTCCCACTAGAATGAAGAATGTCACATCCAAACGCCTTCACGAGGAGAGATTGCATGTTGATATTGATGAGATAACTAAGAGACCTATAGGAGACTCAGCTACCCAATTTATGAGTACCATGGGGGTTCTTGCTAGAACCAAGGTTTCTATTTTATTACCTAGTTGGGATCATGTAGAGGAGGTTGTCAAGAACCATATTTGGGCAGATATTACGGTAAAATTTCATTACTCAACATTTTTCATTATTAAACTTCATTAGGATATAACATGTACTAACTCATTGTTATCATAAATGTAGGAAACTTGGGACATTCCTAGGACAGAGGACATGAGAAGAAAAACCCTCTCTATTGTGGCTGAGAGGTGGAGGGCATATAAGACCAGCCTCACAAACAATTACATTTTTGGAAAAAAGAAAGGTGAATTTCCTGGTTATAAGAACCCCACCATAGATCAAGAGACATGGAACGCATTTGTAGAGTCTAGAATGACTAAAGAGTTTTTGGTAAGTTAGGATTACATGCATTGTTATTTGTATTGTTCAGAATATTATGTTTTTACCTTTAATCTCATTATATGGTACTTTTGTAGGAGAAAAGAAAGAAGGCACAAGAGATTCAAGCAAACAATGACACCATTGTTGTGATGTCTCGTGGGGGTTAACGTTATCCATGGCTTAAGAAAAAGTTGATGAAAGAGAAGGCTATGAAGCGTCAAGCTAGCCAAGATGAGACTACAGTTAGTGGTCCTCCTTCTCCACCCACACGCCATGAATTATGGAAGCATGGTCGCATAAAAAAAACGGGCGAGTTTACAACTGAGGCAGCAAAAGAGATTGCTAATAAGATAGTAAGTATAATTGTTTTGTACATATGATGCTAATTAAGATATGGATCAATAGATGTTTATTAAATTGTTTTTGTGTCTTGTGTTGTAGGATATATTGGAACAACAGTCCACAGAGGGATCTTTTGTTTCCCATGGACGCCAGGATATACTCACAGTTGCAATTGGAAAGCCTGAGCACCCAGGTCGGGTTCGGGCTGCTGGTGGAGGTCATAGTTTACAAACCTACTTTGGATCACGCTCATCTTCACAGACATCTGGCACGGTGGACCAGTTAGTGGAACTAAAGGTCTCTCAAGTTATAGCAACTTATGAGCAAAAATTTAGTCAGATGCAGGAGGAGATTCATAAGCGGCTACAAGAGGACATGCAAAGGCAACTACAAGAGCATATGCAATCACTCAGCCAACAATTTCAACAAAGTACTCCAATAGTAGAACCATTTATTGCACGTGTGAGTACAAAGGGATCATGTGCTTCTATTGATCCCCCTGTTACTGCCATTGGCCCGGGTACATCTAATAAATGTGAGTTGTTTGTGGATGGATCACTCGATCCTGTGGGTATAGGGCAGATTCACATATTAGGGTCCACTGTACACCATCAAGTCATGGGAGATGATATGGTTAGGGTTTCAGTGTTGGATGTGAGACAACCAGAGGCTAGAGTTCCTGTGCCCACAGAGGAGGTTCAGACAATGGGACAAGCCTTGAACACCTTCCTTCAGTGGCCTTATAAGTTAGTAAAGGTGATATCTACGAAGGTATGTTATTTAAATAATATTTAATTTTAAGTTGGTGTAATTTTATTATAATATTGTATAATATTAGCTTTGTACTGTGTGAAATAGGATATTGTTACCTCACCAAAGGGTAAAGGGACGGTCATTGTTACCCCTTCTAGAAATCTTCCTCCAATAAAAAGGCTATGGAAATTAGTTGCAGATATGGAAGATGATGAGCAACCCAAAAAACTCTCTTGGCCTCCTGAAGTATTTAACATGTCTAGTAAAGTACCTCTATATATAAGTCAGAGTGATATATCAGAGATTACAAATGGTCATTGTATGCTAAACATATCAATTTTGCAGTTATGGTTGTTGTAAGTATTTAAATTACTTTTAATTATATTTTGTTGATTTTGTCAAACATTATTTCTAACATTATTTCTAACGTTGTAGATTTATCCATAAATTGAGCGTGGATAAGGGAAATGATCACATATATGGATTTTTGGAGCCTGAGTCAATCCAAAAAAGTGGGAACAAAGTCGAAGAAATACAAGCTTACATTCAAAATTGGATGTTCGACTCAAATAAAAAAGTTTACTTGGCCCCTTATTTTTTTGAGTAAGTTTAGTTTTATATAATTAAATATAATTTTTTATAAAAACTATTTTTTTATTACTCATAATTTTTTAATGCAGTGCTCATTGGCAACTTTTAGTTATTTGTCCTATGGACAACATAGCTGTCTGCATTTGCTCGTTGCATAAACCTCCTCCTATGGATTTTAGACAATTATTAGATAGGTAAATTGTTTAAAAATATCTAATTTTTTTTATTGATTATCATTACATTTGACTTTACGCTAATCATAATGTCATTTTATTATTAGGGTCATGGAAGGATATCATATACTTAAGGGTTCAAAGATGAAGAAAAAAATGAGTTGGGTCTCTCCTAAAGTAAGATTTTAATTCTAGCAATGATATTTTTTTTAAGTAATTTAGTAATTTTTTAAAATTACTGTTCTATTGAAATTGATTTTATATTCTTTTTGCAGTCTCATAAACAAAAAGGAAATTATGAGTGCGGATACTATGTAATGAAGACAATGCATACTATTGTCGATTCACAAATAGTATCTGGGTGGACTGAAGTAAGTTTTACAATTTTGAAAGTTTTTGTTTTAAGTTCTCATTCTATATATTTTATGAATTATTACTAATTATTTTAATTTTTCTTAACAGATATTTATAGATCGATCACCATTGCCGCTAGAAGACATAAACATCATTAGGGAGCAATGGGCCACATCTTTTATTGACCATTACTTTAACTAGTTTGGGCTTATGTTTTATAGTATTACTTTAACTAGTTAGAACTTACATTTCATTGAGCATTATAGTCTATTTTATGTATTAGATGTATTTAAAACTATTCAATTATATATATGATTAACATTTATCATCTTGTCAATTGTATGCGATTTGTGCTTCTTCATTGAGAAAATATTTTGAATTGTCTGGTTTTTCTGCAGGTTTTTTGTTCTGAGGTGCTCTCAAAACAAATCAAACATACAAAAAAAATCACTACTTTTAAGATCGGTTCTGCCATAACCGATTTTAAAAGTAGACTTTTAAAATCGGTTATGTAACAACCGATCTTAAAAGTATAGACTTTTAAAATCGGTTCTGTAACAACCGATTTTAAAAGTCAACACTTTTAAAATCGGTTGTCACATAACCGATCTTAAAAGTATAGACTTTTAAAATCGGTTCTGTAACAACCGATTTTAAAAGTAGACTTTTAAAATCGGTTGTTACAGAACCGATTTTAAAAGTCGATACTTTTAAGATCGGTTATAAAACAATCGATCTTAAAAGTCTACTTTTAAAATCGGTTGATAACCGATCTTAAAAGTCTATCTTTTCAAAATCGGCTCTTTTAAGATCGGTTCAATAACCGATTTTAAAAGTCTAAAATAACCGATTTTAAAAGCCTTTTTTCCACTAGTGTGATCAAATATTATTTGTCCATGTACGAAAATCGAAGCCCAAAGCATTAATAATTGTTGCAACTATTAATACATTGTTTGTAACATTAGGAGTAGTTGTTCCTCTAATAAGTGAATTTGACATGTGTTCCAAATTTAACAGTCAAATGATCTAAATGGGCCCCAAAGCGCAAGATTCCAATGACAGAAATGTGGCTTTTAGCTTAACAACAAACACACTAAGGTCATCTCTACCGTCATTTTCCCACCGCCCACATCTTCATTCTTCAAGCATTCCTACTCCTACCGCTGAGAATCTGAGAAAGTTCCACTCTTACTCAATATTACATGAGACTAAGACAACTTGTCCTTAAATATATTTTTAATTTTTTAAATTTAGGATAAATTTATTTTTATCCTTCAAATATAAAATTATTATTTTTAATTCTTGTAATTTTAAAAAAATTTCTTTTAATTTTTATATTTAAATTTTGTTAAAAATTTTATTAAATATTATTACATAAAATTTACCTATTAATGTCCTTATTAATGAAAACATCATATTAAATCTAATTGATATTGTTTAACCATCTTAATTTATCACTTTTAGATATGTTATTGTTGATCTAAGGGATTAAAACAAGATTTTTGAAAATTTTAAGAGCTAAAAACAATAGTTTCAAATTTGAGGGACCAAATATAAATTTATCTTAAATTTGAGGGACTAAAAATATATTTAAACCTTTTAATTTACTTATAACTATTGTTAAATAAAACTAATTAGATAATGATAACTAATGTATTTTATGTTTGTGTTATTTTTAAAAATTTTAAATTATTATATTATTAATATGAAATATTTATCAACTTTATCAATAACTTATAAAATATATATTTAATGAAAAAATTAATTTCATATAAAAGTAACAAAAAAACATAGGTAATATATAATTATAAATATATTAAATGTTAAGTTTAAATAATTTAAATTATTATATATAATTTGAGATTTTTTTGTATAGTTTAATTATTATGATTATATATATATATTATGTAATAAATTTGAAATTTATTTATAACAAATTAAATGAAATATATTATAACTTGAGATTTATTTTATTATTTAGGTATATTAATTTATGTGGATCCTTTAGATATTGAGAAAAAATTTGTTGGAAGAGGTATCCAAATAAATATGTAATTTTTCTTTTCTTTTATTTTTATTACTTTGACGAGCTTGCCAATAGGATGGGTTAGAGTGTCCAGCTTGTTTTCACTTGACGAGCTAGCCTAATCCAACCTGTTTTTGGCAAGTTGGCAGCAGGGTAAGCCTAAAAGGGTTGAATTAGTCCATTTTTCATCTTGAATTTTTTTTAATGAAGAATCAATTATTTTCTTAGTTTTATTATTACTTGTTTTAGTATGTCTAAAAGTTCAACATTGTTTAAAAGTTAAAGCCAAAGGTTGTTTATAAACATTTTCCTTGAACCCTCCCTTAATCTATTAATGTATCTTTTCAAGGATAAAATTGTGATAGTTTAACAAGCATCAAAGTAGATAATACCTTGAATATGATAACCCTAATAATATTAGCACCTAAGGTTGAAATATTAGCTCTAAAAGGAGGGACTGTGTCACTTTTGTCCCTTAACCTCTGTTGGCACTAGTGCAAAAATTGGATTTAAAATCGGAGTTTTAAGATCGGTTACAAGGTAACCGATCTTAAAAGTGACGTGGTGGCAATTTTGTAAATAATATGAACACTTTTAAAATCGGTTAAATTTTAACCGATCTTAAAAGTACTTTTAAGATCGGTTATTTTATGACCGATTTTAAAAGTGTTACTTTTAGAATCGATTATTTAAGAATTGATTTTGTATACTACATACAAAATCAATTCTTAAATAACCAATTTTAAAAGTATCATCAGAAATCTTTTATCTTTACCTCCATTCTCATTCTCTTTGATCTTTCCCTCCATTCCTTTTTTTACTCTCTCGCGCTCTTATCTAAAGTCTCCAGCTTCTCATTCTCAAGGTAACATTCTCATGCTCTTATCGTGTCTCTAGTTTCGTTGTTGATTTATTCTACAAGGAGAACGGGCCGTTCTACAAGGAGAACGAGCCGTTCTGGATTAGTTTGAACTCATGACAAACTATTCTGGAACAGCCCGTGTAGACGACATTTTTAGGCCATTTTAACAACCTGGAACGGCCCGTTCCAGTTTTAATTTTTAACAAAGCCCAGACTTTTAAGATCAGTTATAAAACAACCGATCTTAAAAGTTAACTTTTAAAATTGGCTCTTTTAAAATCGGTTAGAGAACCGATTTTAAAAGTTAAAAATAACCGATTTGAAAAACTTTTTTTCCACTAGTGTGGGTCTTGTTCTAGTAAGCTAACAAGTCTTATATTGTTTAAGTAGAGGCCACATTGTTTAATATCCTTCCTCCTTAATTCACTACAAGAAAAATCAGGATGAAAATTCATAGGTAAATGTCAATTATCTACGGAAAAAAATTTGTAAGTAATAAGGTCGTAGATAATGTTATCAACGTTACCTACGGAAAATTTTCCGTAGGTAACCCATGAAATTTTTATCTACGGAAGGTTTTCCGTAGATAACCCACAAAAATTGTTATTTAAGGATTTTATCTGTATATAACCTTCAAAAAAATTGTTTAATTTTAATAATTTATTAATGTAACAACCCTCATCATTGATCTCTCAAGAATGTTATTTCATGACAGTTCACTTTTCAACGTGTTTTGTCCTTACTGCACATTTTCTGGGAAATTTCCCAGAAGGTCACCCATCCCTATATTACTCCAAGTTAAGCACGCTTAACTATGAAGTTCTAATGAGTTAAGTTACTTAAAAGCAAATGCAAGTTATTAGTATAAATAGTACAAATTAATTCATTTAAGTCATCATCAACTATACAATCTCATACTTATATTATTTTTAGATCCCTCTCATTTTGGTATGTCCAGACCGCTATAAAATAAAAATATATATAATAATTATATTACCAATAATAATAATTATATTATATTTAATTATTTTATATATATATATATATATATATACTTACTTGTATAATTAACAATCTATTTATTTCTATTAAAAATTAATATTATGATACAATTTAAATTATTTATTATAAATTTAAAAGTTTAAATAATAATTTATATATTTTAAAATGATAAGGGCTATAATAACATCGGTGTAACTTTTACTAGGTATTACACTACTCAATAACTTTATATTAAATGTGAATTTTGTAAATCCAAATGTTAGATTGAAAGTTTATATCACTTTATATGTTTATATCAAATTTTGTTAAAATTGAACAACAACTTGAAGGTAATCAAAGTGTTCATATTTTAGTATATTTTGAAATGTATATATTATGTCAATTTTATTTTACAAGAATGAAGTATCAAATCATCTTGAATTAATATAAAATTTTGTATATATGAGCTAAGAGTAAAAACACTTTCAATCTAATGGTTGAATTTATAAAATTCACATTTAATATAAAGTTATTGAGCGGTGTAATACTTAGTAAAAGTTACACTAATATTATAACCCTTCTCTTTTAAAATATTATTTTTATAAATTAAATTTTAACATTTAAATAAATTATTAATTAACTTAATATATTTATTCATCTTAAATCTAAGATATAAAATTCAAAAATATATTTATTCTTGTTTTATTTTCTAATTATCGGTCATTAATAAAATACTAATTTAAAATCTTATCTAATTATATCATAATATTTTCATATCAAATTTAAAACTAGATATTAGTATGTTATTTTTTTATCACCATTAACTTATAAAAATAAAAAATTTAAAATGACAATTTTTAATAATATTTATTTTTGGTCAAATATTTTTTTCATCATTTAGAGCATAAAATTTTTTGCCCTGCATCCCGCCAAAAGCATAAAAGTTTTCCGTAAATAATCCACGAAAGTTGTTATCTACAGAAAGTTTATCCGTATATAATGTTATCTACGAAAAGTTTTTCGTAGATAACTCACGAAAGTTGTTATCTACGGATTTTATCCGTAAATAACATTATCTACAGATAATTTTCCATAAATAAAGAACCAGCTGCATGTTAAATGTTGAACACCGAGAGTTACCACACATATATATACATGTTTCTACATTAATAAGATATTATTCACTTTAGGACTGGTTCTTACAGTTGTACTTTTAGATACCACTCAAAAAGTCTCTCTACAAGAAAATAATTGTGTATATAAACTTATATTCATCTTCTTGTTTGAATGATGTAGGATTTTGCTTGCATCCCAACATCAAGCAACCTCGGTATCACCATCACTGTACATCGTCTTTGTCTTTGGTGTTGTTGTCTCGTGGTGCAGCTATAGTCGTGGTTGTCCCAAGTAGAGATGGCCCTGTAGGTGTTGCATGGCTGCAACTATCAAGTTTAAGCCACTGACTCGCTTCAAGATATGACTGCTTTCTTGGTAAGTCTATTCTTTGCATGTTAATATAAGGTTTATTTGCTTCCTTTTGTCTATCTATAGTTGTCTTTTAAATATTAAGCTTTAGTTGTTTTGTATTCGTTGTTGTGATTAGTCGCTTCCTTTTATCTTACACGTGCCTGTGGGTTTTACAAGTCTTAGCACGGTTGACATTAATACGTGTTGGGACCTTATTGGTGAAGTTGTATGGGTTGTGATTTTTCAAGTGTAAGGTGGTTATTCCATTGAAACTTCTCTTGTTCATGTATATAGAGTCATGTTAATATGAAGTGTTTTTTTATTAGTTTCAATTTTTTATTTTATATTTTATTTCCGTTATCACGATTAAATAAATAGAATGTATCTTTATCTTGTTTTAGCCTTATTAACTTGATTTGTAATGCTAAAACCGCTGAAAGAGAATTAACAAAATGGAATAAAATTGAAAGAACCTGATTCAAATAAAACGTAATTGGCAATATGTAATTTCCTTATTTAAGTCTGTTCTCATATTAATTTAATAATAATAATAATAATAATAATAATAATAATAATAATAATTGTCATCAATATAATAGTTTATATATATATATAAAGGGTTAATTAAATAAAACATCTTTTTGACTCTAATAGTTCGTGAGATACAAACTGTCACAGTTTGATAGCCTTAAGACTCTCAAATTAAAATAGCTTATAACTACTATAATCAAGAATAATATTTTAGTTAAAATTCACAATTATAATTGTTAACTAAAATACAGCTTTCATGAAATAATTAAATGTAAATAATATTTTGACAGAAAACTGGTTATTTGGATGTAACATTCTCTTAATCAAATAATTTATAGATACAAGTTGGGACAACTTGTTATCTTAAAGCTCTTCTTTAAATTAATTAAAATGTATAGTTCATGTTATAAATATTAATATAATACTATATAAGTTTTGCTAAATATTTAGAAGCATTGTAACAAAATTTATTAGTAAAAGGATTAAGTTTTTTTATACCACAATAACTCTGATAACAACAATTATAATCAAAATTAAGTATTTCAATGAACTGACTTTGATTTACACCTTTGTTAATTTGTACTTTAGGACATATGAGTTATGTCAATTCAAGAATTTTATTTTTAATAAAACATAATTTAATTAAATAATATCAACACATAAATATTTTTTATAAAAAAACTAGGAGCATGACGTTTCTCCTGTCAAGCTAAAAAAACTAATATTATCTTCTTTTTTTAAAAATAATAATAATAATTTTAATTTGTATAAAATAAATGCACTAGTTAAATAAAATAAATTTGATTGTTATAGTTAATTTTGATTAATTTAGGGAGAGATAAATATTTTATAAGTTAAAAATAATTTATTTAATTAATTAAAGATAATCGTCTTAGAATGAACGTTATAAGATGTTAATATACTCCTTACACATAATCGATTCCCAAACTCAAAATCTGATTTTCATAGACTATTTTCTATTTTATAGTTTTTCTAATGTTTTTTCATAAAATAAATATTGGTGACGTCTCTCTAATTTTTTAATCAATTTTTGTCATTCCATGGTTACTACACTTAGGCCTTTTGTAACAAAAAGAAAATGCGATAATGTAACAACTAACAAACAAAAAAACCTAGGTTTTTGTTATAATTTTCATTAAAATAATGTTTGGGCATAAAAAATTATATCCCATGAATGTAAATTAGTATTTAGTCATAGGCTTTGATATACTATATCATCTTAAGAGAGTGGATTAAAGTGTAATTCAATTTTACAAAATTGATTTATAAGATAATGTTTCTCACTTGTAAATAATAGTATGATCATCTCACTAATTGATATGTGACCTTCAACACACTACTCTCTATGAGGACTAAATATTTCGACCGTGAAATTTACAAGACCAAACATATGTGAAAAGTTCAATAACAACTTGATAGCAAGTGACTAGATAAATTCACTAACAATGACCAAAATAGGCTTTAATACTATTTTAAGAGAGTATTTTAGAATCTAACTCAATTCTATAAAATAGACATGTAAAATTAATAATTATTTTTCACTTATTTGTACTATATTGGTCAATTTTATATTTCAAAATTGACAATAAAAAATAAATTTATATTTACAAGAAATTATTGATCAAATATTATTTGTCCACGTACGAAAATCGAAGCCCAAAGCATTAATAATTATGGTTGCAACTATTAATACATTGTTTGTAACATTAGGAGTAGTTGTTCCTCTAATAAGTGAATTTGACATGTGTTCCAAATTTAACAGTAAAATGATCTAAATGGGGCCCCGAAGCGCAAGATTCCAATGACAGAAATGTGGCTTTTAGCTTAACAACAAACACACTAAGGTCATCTGTACCGTCATTTAAAAATTAGTAAATATTTAATTTTATAAAATTTAATTTAAGAATCTCAACATATAAATATATTTTTAAAATCAAATTTATCATGGTAGAATCAAATTATCATATTTAACCCATAAATTTAAAATTTGAGAAATTTAAATTGACTTATCCAAACAAAATATTTTAATAATGATGGAAATTGAAATCAAAGTAATTCAAATACCAAGAATTTAAAATTCCTTGAATTTGTAAAATTCTTCATCCAAACATACCATAAGGTCATCTGTACCGTCATTTTCCCACCGCCCACATCTTCATTCTTCAAGCATTCCTACTCCTACCGTTGAGGATCTGAGAAAGTTCCACTCTTACTCAATATTACATGAAACTAAGACCACTTGTCCTTAAATATATTTTTAGTTTTTCAAATTTAAGATAAATTTATTTTTATCTTTCAAATATAAAATTATTATTTTTAATTCTTGTAATTTTAAAAAAATTTCTTTTAATTTTTATATTTAAATTTTGTTAAAAATTTTATCAAATAATATTATTACATAAAATTTACCTACTAATATTCTTATTATTGAAAACATCATATTAAATCTAATTGATATTGTTTAACCATCTTAATTTATCATTTTTAGATATGTTATTAGTGATCTAATGGATTAAAACAAGATTTTTAAAAATTTTAAGAACTAAAAACAATAATTTCAAATTTGAGGGACCAAATATAAATTTGTCTTAAATTTGAGGAACTAAAAATATATTTAAACCTTTTAATTTACTTATAACTATTGTTAAATAAAACTAATCAGATAATGTTAATTTATGTATTTTATGTTTGTGTTATTTTTTAATTTTTTAATTATTATATTATTAATATGAAATATTTATCAACTTTATCAAAAACTTATAAAATATGTATTTAATAAAAAAATATTTTCATATAAAAGTAACAAAAAAACATAGGTAATATATAATTATAAATATATTAATGTTAAGTTTAAATAATTTAATTTATTATGTATAATTTGAGATTTTTTGTATAGTATAATTATTATGATGATATATATATATATATATATATATATATTATGTAAAAAAATTTGAAATTTTTTTATAACAAATTAAATGAAATATATTATAACTTGAGATTTATTTTATTATTTGAGTATATTAATTTATGTGGATCCTTTAGATATTGAGAAAAAATTCGTTGGAAGAGGTATCCAGATAAATATGTATTTTTTCTTTTCTTTTATTTTTATTACTTTGAAGAGCTTGCCAATAGGATGGGTTAGAGTGTCCAGCTTGTTTTTACTTGACGGGCTAGCCTAATCCAACCCATTTTTGGCAAGTTGGTAGTAGGGTAAGCCTAAAAGGGTTGAATTGACCCATTTTTCATCTTGAATTTTTTTTAATGAAGAATCGATTATTTTCTTAGTTTTATTATTACTTGTTTTAGTATGTCTAAAAGTTCAACATTATTTGAGAGTTAAAGCCAAAGGTTGTTTATAAACATTTTCCTTGAACCCTCCCTTAATCTATTAATGTATCTTTTCAAGGATAAAAACTATGATAGTTTAACAAGCATCAAAGTAGATAATACATTGAATATGGTAACCCTAATAGTATTAGCACCTAAGGTTGAAATATTAGCTCTAAAAGGAGGGACTATGTCACTTTTGTCCCTTAACCTCTATTGGTATTAGTGCAAAAATTGGATTTAAAATCGGAGTTTTAAGATTGGTTACAAGGTAACCGATCTTAAAAGTGACGCGGTGGCAATTTTGTAAATAATGTGAACACTTTTAAGATTGGTTAAATTTTAACCGATCTTAAAAGTACTTTTAAGATCGGTTATTTAGTAACTAATCTTAAAAGTTGTGTCAGACATAACTTTTAAGATCGGTCAAAAAATAACCGATCTTAAACGTACTTTTAAGATCGATTATTTTATGACTGATTTTAAAAGTGTTACTTTTAAAATCGGTTATTTAAGAACCGGTTTTGTATACTACATACAAAATCAGTTATTAAATAACCGATTTTAAAAGTATCGTCAAAAACCTTTTATCTTTCCCTCCATTCCTTTTTTTACTCTCTCGTGCTCTCATCTACAGTCTCCAGTTTCTTATTCTAAAGGTAACATTCTCATGCTCTTATCGTGTCTCTAGTTTCGTTGTTGGTTTATTCTACAAGGAGAACGGGTCGTTCTGTAGGGAGAACGGACCGTTCTGAAGGGAGAATGAGCCGTTTTGCAAGGAGAACGGGTCGTGCTACAAGGCGAACGGGCTATTCTGAATTAGTTTGAACTCATGAAAAACTATTCTGGAACGCCCGTTCGAGACGACATTTTTAGGCCATTTTAACAACCTGGAACGGCCCGTTCCAGTTTTGGAATAGCCCGTTCCAGTTTTAATTTTTTACAAAGCCCAGACTTTTAAGATCGGTTATAAAACAACCAATCTTAAAAGTTAACTTTTAAAATTGGCTCTTTTAAAATCGGTTAGAGAACCGATTTTAAAAGTTAAAAATAACCAATTTTAAAAACTTTTTTTCTACTAGTGTGGGTCTTGTTCTAGTAAGCTAACAAGTCTTATATTGTTTAAGTAGAGGCCACATTGTTTAATATCCTTCCTCCTTAATTCACTACAAGAAAAAACAGGATGAAAATTCATAGGTAAGTGTCAATTATCTACGGATTATCTACGAAAAAAAATTTGTAGGTAATAAGGTCGTAGATAATGTTATCAACGTTACCTACGAAAAATTTTTCGTAGGTAACCCACGAAAGTTTTATCTACAGAAAGTTTTCCGTAGATAACCCACAAAAGTTGTTATTTAAGGATTTTATCTGTAGATAACCTTCAAAAAAATTGTTTAATTTTAATAAATTTATTAATGTAACAACCCTCATAATTGGCCTCTCAAGAATGTTTCATGACAGTTCACTTTTCAACGTGTTTTGTCCTTACTGCACATTTTCTGGGAAACTTCCCAGAAGGTCACCCATCCCTATATTACTCCAAGTTAAGCACGCTTAACTATGAAGTTCTAATGAGATAAGCTACCGAAAAGTAAATGCATGTTATTAGTATAAATAGTACAAATTAATTCATTTAAGTCATCCTCAACTATACAATCTCATACTTATATTATTTTTAGATCCCTCTCATTTTGGTATGTCCAGACCGCTATAAAAATATAAAAATATATAATAATTATATTATATTTAATTACTTTATATATATATATATATTTATATATATACTTACTTGTATAATTAACAATCTATTTATTTCTATTTAAAATTAATATTATGATACAATTTAAATTATTTATCATAAATTTAAAAGTTTAAATAATAATTTATATATTTTAAAATGATAAGGGCTATAATAATACCAGTGTAACTTTTACTAAGTATTACACTACTCAATAACTTTATATTAAATGTGAATTTTGTAAATCCAACTGTTAGATTGAAAGTTTATATTACTTTATATGTTTATATCAAATTTTGTTAAAATTGAACAACAACTTGAAGTTAATCAAAGTGTTCATATTTTAGTATATTTTGAAATATATATATTATGTCAATTTTATTTTACAAGAATGAAGTATCAAATCATCTTGAATTAATATAAATGTTGTATATATGAGCTAAGAGTTAAAAACTTTCAATCTAATGGTTGAATTTATAAAATTCACATTTAATATAAAGTTATTGGGCGGTGTAATACTTAGTAAAAGTTACACTAATATTATTATAACCCTTCTCTTTTAAAATATTATTTTTATAAATTAAATTTTAACATTTAAATAAATTATTAATTAACTTAATATATTTATTCATCTTAAATCTAAGATATAAAATTCAAAAATGTATTTATTCTTGTTTTATTTTCTAATTATCAGTCATTAATAAAATACTTATTTAAAATCTTATCTAATTATATCATTATATTTTCATATCAAATTTAAAACCAGATATTAGTATGTTATTTTTTATCACAATTAACTTATAAAAATAAAAAATTTAAAATGACAATTTTTAATAATATTTATTTTTTATCAAATATTTTTTACATCATTTAGATCATAAAATTTTTTGCCCCCAAGGTTATTTACGAAAAATTCGTAGATAACGTTATCTATGAAAAGTTTTTCATAAATAACCCACGAAAGTTGTTATCTATGGAAAGTTTATCCGTATATAACGTTATCTATGAAAAAAATTTCGTAGATAACTCACGAAAGTTGTTATCTACAGATTTTATCCGTAAATAACATTATCTACGGATAGTTTTCCGTAGATAACCCACGAAAGTTGTTATCTACAAATTTTATTCGTAGATAACTAAACATTATCTACAAAAAGAATTTCGTAGGTAATATTCCGTAGATAACTAAAAATTATCAACAAAAAAAAATTCGTAGGTAATATTTTGTAGATAACTAAACATTATTTGTGGAAAAAATTCCGTAGGTAATATTTCGTAGATAACTAAAAATTATCTATAGAAAAAATTCCGTAGGTGATATTTTATAGATAACTAAACATTATCTATGGAAAAAAATTCTGTAGGTAATATTCCGTAGATAACTAAAAATACAAAAAAAATTCCGTAGATTATATTTCGTAGATAACTAAATATTATCTATGGAAAAAATTTCGTAAGTAATATTCCATAAATAACTAAAAATTATCTACATAAAAAATTTCGTAAATAATATTCCGTAGATAACTAAACATTATTTACAAAAAAAAATTCTGTAAATAATATTTCATAAATAATAACAATTTTTCTTGTAGTGATTCACCTAAGTGTTTTTTCAAGGACTAAACTATAATAACCCAACAAGTATTAAAAGGAATAATATATCAAAAAGTGTTGATCCTAACGATGTTAACAAATTAACTTGAGCTTAAACATTATCATTTTAATATTTTTATATTTATGTTCTAGACTAGAAAATGTGTTAGAAATAGCCAGACAAAGTATTAAAAAGTATATTATGCCATGCCTTTACCTTAGAGATTAGAATTTTATACCCACTCATTTATCCTTCATGACCTCTTGAATTTTCGTGATTATGTGTGGATTTGAATGCGATATTTTGATGCTCAAACATAATCATAAATTAATAAGTCTCAACTTGACAAAATATCAAACTATTTTATAAATAGAGATATTGTTGTTATATGCTGATCGTTGAGGAGTGTTGGGAAATGGGTAATCATTAATTATTCCACTCTGTTCTTCTTGGCGCGAAAAATATACCTAAATTGAAACACTCACTGTGCTAGTCTACATAAACAGAACCCGTAGAAGATTAGTGGTTAATTCCACCGTAAACAAATTGGCACGCCCGGTGGGACCCGTTTAAATTGAACATAATTGGACTAGTTTTAGGTGCACGTGTTGTATGAGACTTAGGAGTGGAAGAACTATGTCTACATCTAATGCTAGCAATAGGAGAGAAACAAATAATGATAACCATGTTGATGTAGAACTAGAGAGTCCTCACCTCGATAATGTGACTAATGGGACAAGGGGGGCAACAGGATCGTCCCCGGTCTTGGTCGAAAATGTTCCTAGGCTTGAACAAGGGGCTAGGCAAATTAATATGACTCAAGAATTGACTAACGTCAGTCGAGAATACCCCTGGGGCATGCCACAAAATTGGCGTAATACCCAACCTGTACACGTAGAAATGCCTATACCCTTTTTAGGGACTAACCCACAAGTACACGTACCCCCACAGGGATACAACCCTGGGCCAAATGGTTTGGGTTTTGTCATGCAAGACCCATATCAACATGTAGGGACAAGTCAGGAGGGTTCACTGATTCGACCAGGGAGTTATGTACCTACGGGTATTAGCAACCAAGCCATGATGGCTCTTCGACAACAAATGGACCACAGTAATCATGACATGGTCAATTTGTTGTCAACACAAATGCATAATATTATGACTCCTCTGTATGAATTGATGAATAAAATTGGAGATAAATTAGGTGAGGGGTCTCCTTCGAGAGCCATGAGTGGAAATCTAAATGAGATGGAAAATCCTGGGGGGCATGAGAATTTTCGCCAGAACGTAGTTCGACCTAATAGAAATCCACAGGATGACTTAGACCAAATGGTAGAGAGGATACTCAATAGACATGGATTCGATGTAGGTCAAAATGAACGCCCCTACTTTGTGTCAGCCTTCCCGGATTATGTAACTCAAGTAGAATTACCCAGAGGAATAAAAGTGCCAAAGTTTTCAAAATTCGCGGGAGAGTTAACTGAGTCAACCGTCGAACATATAGCTAGGTATGGGGTCGAATGTGGGGATCTGGCAAATAATGAGTATTTAAAAATGAAATATTTTCCAAGTTCACTGACTAAGCATGCCTTTACATGGTTCACAACCCTGCCCCCTAATTCGATACACACTTGGGTTCAGTTAGAAGGTAGTTTCCATGAACATTTCTTCCAAGAAGAAATGAAAGTGAGTATAGTCGATCTAATGAACATTAAGAGGGAAAACCAAGAAACTTTAGATGATTATTTAAATAGGTTCAGGCAATTGAAATCTCGATGTTATACTAATATACCTGAACATGAATTAATTAAGATCGCAGCAACAGGGTTAGATTTCTCGATACGCAAAAAATTAGTAAATGAACAGTTGAGAGATATGGCCCAGTTAGCCGAAAAGGTGAGAAGAATCGAACAAATTAAGCTAGAAAAAGAGAGGTTAAGAAAATTTGATAGATTTGTTCGAAAAGAGAAAGTAGCTTATTTAGAAAATTCTGAGCTCAATGACGATTCTAATTATGAGATTTCGACTGAAGATTTTGAGGTTAACTTAGCAAAATTGCGTCCTGGTCCTACGTATCGGTGTCAAATGTTAAAACCGGGAGATAATGTAGAAGGGAATTCGACTAAGAAATATAGTTTTTATGTGAGTAAGGAAGAAAAGATATTTGATATTTTGTTAAAAGATAAACAGATCATACTCCCAGAGAATCATAAAATTCCACCTTTCAAGCAAAGAAAAGGAAAGAGATTCTGTAAGTATCATAATATGTATGGACATTGGACTAATAGTTGTGTGCGTTTCAGGGATTTCATCGAGAAGGCAATTACTGATGGTCGCCTGGCTTTTGAAAAAAAGGAAATGAAGGTGGATGTTGATCCATTTGCTGCCCATATTGGCTACGTTGAACCAGTTTCGGTGCCCATCAACATGGTGGATGTTGCTGCTGAGGACGATGATAGCATTAAACCTATTTCTGACGAGAAGCTCGAGGAGTTAATGGAGGATTTTGCTAAAGAGCAAGAACCTATATACCCAAAGGAAGGGGATAGTCTGGTGGAGTTTCTGTCGAAGAAAAAAGAAGCTGATAAAGAGGTCATGTTGTGTCCTCGATGCAGTGCCGTCTTCGATAGGGCAGCGGCTAAGGATTTCGAGGAGTCAGAAATGATGAAGAATTACAAAGCTGAAAAGCTGCGTGAGAAGGCAAAACCCAATGTTAGGTCGAATGCTGGTTTGACCATGAGGCAAGTTCATATGCCACAATATAATGCCCCTGTTGGGAAGATGGAGATGTATAACTCGTCTAGGTTCGACAATACTTTTGTGCCGAATGCGAATGTACCTGTTGGAAGATGGAATGCACCACCAAGGCTTATAATGGGTCGAGGTAAACAAGTAATGACTGGCATTGGGAATCCGGTACACGGAAATGCAGGAAAATTTTCGAATTTGACTACTGGGAATGTTAGAATTTCGCCTGGGGGATATGGACGTGGCTTCCGACAGCCATTTAACAACTTAACCAAAACCCAATGGAGGAGGCAGCAAAGGATGCGAAAAGCAACCTTTGAAGGTATGGGGGGAAATCGTTTTTCGATTCCAGTTCCTCAAAAAGGGGAGTCCTCTAGAAAGTTCATCGAAGACGATGAGGACATGATAACGGACTGCTTCGAGAGCGGTTTCGAGGATTCTCTGGAAGATATTTGCGGGGTAGTTTCCATTTTACCTTCGGAGTATGCTGGTGCTATGGAATCCGTGAATGAACAAGAGGATATCAACAGGGAAGACGTCTTCGAGGACCCCAATTATGAGTCCAAGATTATATGGGTCAATCAAATCTCGAGGGTCGTACCCAAATTCAACTCAGCTGTGTTTGACTCTCCCACCGAGGAAATGAAAGGACACCTCAAGCCCCTGTTGCTAACTTTGATGATTGAGGGGCAGGAGGTGAATAAGGTTTTAGTTGATGGAGGCGCCGCTGTGAATATCCTGCCCAAAACAATGTTGAAAAGGTTTGGGAAATCTCTGGCTGACTTAAAGCCTCATAACATCATGATCTCGGACTATGCAGGAAAGTCCTCACACCCTGAAGGTATGATTTTGTTGGATGTGCAGATTGGGAGTGTGAAGAGGACTACTATGTTTATAGTGACGCCATCGAAGGCGAATTTTAATGTCCTGCTAGGTCGAGAATGGATACATGGGGTAGGTGCTGTTCCTTCCACGGTTCACCAGAGGATTTTCTTCTGGAATGAGGATGAAGGGTTGGAGGTTCTCGAGGCTGATCAGAAGACTTATGAAGTTGGCATGTATTTTGCTGATCAACAACTGACAGCATTTGCCAAGACCAAACCATTCGACGCCTACAATTCGGGGGTGATGGATGAAGAGGAAGGTGTCAAGAAAACCTTTTGTTGGGACGTGAAGAGAGGATTTGTGATTCGAGCCGAAAAGAATTCGGCTCCACTGGATGAATGAAGAAAGAAGATCCTTACTCGAGCTTCTTAGCTCGAATATCGGCCTATGTGGCCGATCAAACGGCCAACTTGGCCGAGAAAGATCAGTTTGCCAATGAGGTTAGCACAGCCATTTTGGCCGAAGAAAAAAAAAATGAGGGGACCGATTTCGAGTCAATAAGGAAAGAATAACAAAAGAGGAAGGGAAAAGACTTCGAAATTGAAAAGAAGAATGAAGAAAAACAAAAAACAGAAAATCAAAGGGACTAAGGAGTCTCAGATAAAAATGAAAAACAGAAAGGAAAAACGGACCTAGAGGTCGAAAAGACAAAAGAAGGTAAAGAGCAAGAGCTAGAACTCAAACTGGACTGTATTTTCGATGATTCACCCTTGGGGTTCGAAAGGGCCGCTAATGAAGAACATAAGTTAGAATCCCAAGATCCTCTCGAAGAAATTAATCTGGGAACCGTCGAAAATAAGCGAGTCACTTATATTAGCAAGTTCTTGCAAGGGGAGCTGAAAGAGGAGATAATTCGAATTTTGCATGAATACAAAGATTGCTTTGCATGGGATTATGATGAAATGCCAGGACTAGATCGAGAATTGGTGGAGCATAGGCTACCAATGATCCCAGGAAAGAAACCCGTGAAGCAAAGTCCTCGAAGATTTGCTCCTGAAGTGATCGAGAAAATCAAGGGGAAAATTGAGAGATTGCTGAAGGCAAAGTTCATCAGAACTTCGAGATACCCTGACTGGATCTCGAATATAGTGCCGGTAATAAAGAAAAACGGGAAACTCAGAGTTTGTATTGACTTTCGAGATCTCAACATGGCAACTCCCAAGGATGAGTACCCTATGCCCATTGCTGAAACTATGATAGATGCCGCTGCAGGTAATGAAATTATGAGTTTGTTTGATGGTTATTCTGGGTATAACCAAATTTATATTGCAGCTAACGATGTGTCAAAAACTGCTTTTCGATGTCCAGGTGCCTTAGGCGTCTATGAATGAGTGATCATGCCATTTGGACTAAAAAATGTTGGTGCTACTTATCAGAGGGCAATGAATTTAATATTCCATGATCTAATTGGTAAGTTTGTACAAGTATATATTGATGACATAATTGTTGGGTCGAAACAAAAAGAGGATCACCTAAGCCATTTAAAATTATCTTTCGAGAGAATGAGAAAACATGGTTTGAGAATGAATCCACTAAAATGTGCTTTTGGTGTTACAGCAGGAGAATTTCTGGGGTTTGTCATACACCAGAAAGGAATTGAAGTAAATCAAAACAAGACGAAGGCTATCATGGAGACTAAACCTCCATCGAACAAGAAGGAACTTCAATCTCTCCTAGGTAAAGTAAACTTTTTGCGAAGATTCATATCGAACTTGTCTGGTAAAACTAAAGTATTTTCTCTTCTTTTACGCTTAAAAAAGGAGCAAGAATTTCGATGGGATGAAGAGCACCAGAAAGCGTTCGATGATATCAAAGATTACTTGGCTCATCCTCCAGTGCTTGCACCAATCTCTGAAGGGAAGCAACTGAAGTTGTACATTTCAGCTAATGATTCGACTATTGCGGGCATGCTGGCGCAAGATGATGATAATGGCATCGAGAGGGTCATATATTATCTAAGTCGAATGTTAGTGGGAGCAGAAGTTAGATATTCTCCCTTAGAGAAATTATGTTTGAGTTTATATGTTGCTTGTACAAAGTTGAAGTATTATATTAGGACTCGTAATGTTGTAATATTTTGTCGAAGTAATGTGATTAAGTATATGTTGTGTAAACCCTTTTTTACATTCTCGAGTTGGTAAATGGGCACTTGCATTAACTGAATATTTGCTTACTTTCGAGCCATTAAAAGCAACTAAAGGCCAGATACTTGCAGATTTTCTCGCTGACCACTCGAAGGAAATAAAAGATATCTTATACTTAACCACAAAACCTTGGTAATTATATTTTGATGGATCCAAGCATGAGTCAGGCGCTGGAATAGGTCTTTTAATCATAAACCCTCAAGGATTGTCGACTAAAGTGTCACTTGAAATGAACAAAAGGTACTCGAACAATGAAACTGAGTATCAAGCGTTGATAACTGGACTTGAAATACTAATGGAGTTAGGCGCTCGAAATATATTGATTTGAGGTGATTCACAATTAGTTATCAAACAATTAACACAGGAATATAAGTGCCTAAATGAGAAGTTAATTGAATTAAAAGCTCGAGTCGTGCAATTACTTAACACTTTTGATGAAGTCGAATTACAACATATTTCTCGAGGCTCAAATATTATTGCAAACGAGTTAGCTCAAATTGCCTCAGGATATAGGGTAAGTAAAAAGTGTTTGGAGTGGCTATCGCATGTACAAAGTGAATGGGCAGATCATCGAGAAATATTGAACGTGAGTTCTTCGTCTTCGAGTCAACAAGATTGGAGGAACAAGTTGATTGAGTACTTGCAGAATCCCAATATAAAAGTTGAAAGAAAGATTAAACTCCAAGCCCTCAATTATGTGTTGTTAGATAATGAATTATATAGAAGAGGTTTCGATGGAGTCCTATTTAAGTGCCTTGGAAATCATGAGAGTTATATAGCTATGGCAGAGATACATGAGGGTATTTGTGGAGCACATCAGGCTGGAAAGAAAATGAAATGGGTGTTATCGAGAAAGGGTTTGTATTGGCCAACAATGATTAAGGATTGCATCGAATTCGCAAAAAGTTGTGAAGAGTGTCAAAAGCATGGACCAATACAAAAGGTACCAGCTAGTGAGTTACATTCAATTGTTAAACCTTGGCCATTTTGAGGTTGGGCAATAGATTTAATTGGACAAATGCACCCACCTTCTTCGAAGAACCACAAATATATATTGGTCGCCATAGACTACTTCACAAAATGGGTTGAAGCTATTCCCTTAAAAGAGGTCGAGCAAAAAGACATAATTGATTTCGTCGAAGATCACATTATTACAAGGTTTGGGATTCCTCAAACAATTACTACTGATCAAGGCACAGTCTTTACAGGTTGAAAAGTTGTTCAATACGCGGAATCGAGAGGAATTAAGTTAATAGCTACAACACCATATTATGCACAAGCAAATGGTCAAGTCGAGGCTGCTAATAAAGTAATGATTGGTTTAATCAGAAAGCATATATCAAATAAACCTCGAAGTTGGCATGAAACTCTGGTTCAAATATTGTGGGCTTATAGGAATTCACCTCGAGATGCCACGAAAACTACTCTGTATAAATTAGTATATGGCCATGAAGCTATTCTTCCTATTGACATTAACTTACAATCAATTCACATACAGAAACAAAGTGAATTACCTGTTGAAGATTATTGGAATTTAATGTATGATGAGTTGATTTCTTTAGAGGAAGAAAGATTAATTGCGTTGCAAAATCTTGTCCAACAAAAAGAAAGAATCAAGAAAACATATAATAAGAGGGTCAAAGCACAACATTTCCAAGTCGGAGATTTGGTATTAAAAGTTATCCTCCCTATGGATCAAAAATCTCGATACCGTGGTAAATGGTCTTATAATTGGGAAGGTCCTTTCATAGTCGAGAAAGTATATTCAGGGAATACATACGTGATTAGAGAATTAAATTCGAATGCAAGCAAAGTAATGAATGGGAAATATTTAAAGTGATTTCATAAAAGAGTAGAATACTGAATGTTCAAAAGCAGAGAAGAGAAAAATAGAGGAGCGAATCTAATTATTACAAAACTTTACTTTAAAATCCCTGAAAGTCTTATAAGCCTCATCTAGGCTTTGCCTTCGAGAAAAACACTGAGCTTCCAAATGCCTTTTCTGCTCCAGGGTTTTCGCGAGTCGAGAGGATATGACCTTGCCCTCCTCTTTGAGACCTGTTTGGCGCTGTTTGATCTCATGACTTTGGACTTTAATGGCATCCTTTTTCGAGCGAGCCTTCTCTAACTCATGTTGGATAGATTTGATAGTGGTTTCTATATCTTTCTCTTCTTGTTGCAATTGTTTCAGAGAAGAAACCATTTCTGCTGTTGCGTCTTTGATCGTAAGCAGGTCATTTCGAAGCTTCTCGAGTTTAGCACGGTCTTCCTCGCTTTCAACCTCGACATGAGCTACCTCTTGAAAGGCAGTGGACCATTGAGATCGAAGGTCCCATGCGAGGCTGAAGGGCTTAATAAATTCTTGCAATTCAGAATGAATTTCGGGAGGAAGATCCGAATGAGACAGTAAATCCTCCACCATTTGCTCAACCTCTGTCTTAAACTCTGGGATAAGAAAAGCCTGATCCAGATCCTCAACATAGGCCTTTGAGCGAAACGATTCGAGAAGAGGTTGATAGGAAGGTGTTTCAAGAGCTTGCTCAACAACTTGTAGTTTTTCTTTTTCCGACCCAGAAGGACCGCTCGTCCAGTTGTCCAAAACCTCGAAGATACTATTAATATCTTCGTCCTCATCATTGAAGAAACTCATCAAATCCAAATCCGGAGAAGGAATTGAGGAGAGACCTTAGACAGAAGAGGTATCACTGCCTTGGGTGGAGAGAGAAGTCGTGAACGGCCTAGGAGATTCAGTCAAACCTGCACAATGGAAAATTTGTAAGATTTCAGTAAGAAGCCATCATGCAAATGGTCAGGTCGAAAGAAATATACCCTTGTTCTGAATCAAAGGAGGTTGTAGCTCAAAAGAGGGTTCACCTTGAGCAGAATCTTGTCGCGTCTCCGCGTTAATCAAAGGTCCTGATTGAAGAACCTTACCCTCTTCGACCTGAGGGGGAATTTCTATTGAAGCCATAACAGAGGCAAGCACCGTAGCATCTACTTGGGGAGTAGACAACTAACGAAGTAAAAAGTAAAGCTGAGCATCAAAAGAGAAGGTAAATAAAGAGGAATCTAAAGAGACGACAAGATGGTGAACCTGTTGGGTTGCCTCGATAACAGGAAACATGTCTTTTTGCACTTCTCGAGACAGCTCTCGAGAGGAATCTAGTTGGATAACCTCAACATCCTATTAAGGTAATGTTAGAAGAGTTAAAAGCATAAGAGAAATATTAGACGAGATAGACGAGAGTAAAAGTCGAAATACCTTGGGAACAGACTTCATGGCATCCTTAAGCAGTTTCTCGCCAGAAGGTTTTTGAGGTTTCTTGGAAAGGGGAATGACCATCTTTGCCTTCCCTTTATCCTGCTTTTTTGTAGTCGAGACCTGATAGTGGAAATAATGAATGTGATTATGAAATTCGAGTAAGTAAATAACCTCAAAATTTAGATAATTCACTTACAGTTTTAGTACTGTCTGAACCTACTCTTTGCCTTTTCGAGGTTTCAATGCTCTGCAAGATAAGAATCATCAATAAATGAACGCAAGGTAAAATACTTTGATTGTAAGGAAGAGAAAAGTCGAAAAGAAATATACCTTAGAACGAAGAGAAACCTTCTCAGCTGCAGTCTTTCTTTTTCGGCCTTTTTTCGAGGATTCTTTGTCTTCATCATCTTCACTTTCCCAGTTGGGAGTTTGCTCAGCATGTTGTGGAACACGCTGAGGTATGACAGCTACAAAATTCGAGAAAAAAAGTGAGACAAGTTTAAGATACACTCGAAGAGGAAGTAAGCGAAAGAATATTTACCAGGAGCAAGGTTAACGTTATTGACCCAACATAATGGCCACCATTTGCTTCGAGGAAAATCATACACGGAACATTTCCCATAAGTAACTCGATTCTTTACAGGAATCTCTTTGCGCTCAAGGTAAAACGGGTCGAGTGTCTTCACCCAAGGAGGGTGAGATAAGTGTTTAACCAGACCAGAAAAAGCATTTGGAAGAGGAGGTATGTGTTTTGGACAAAAATTTTCGAAATTAGTTTTACCTTGAGGGTTTATTACCTTTTTTGAGCGGATGTTCCGTTGTACCATTTTTGATAAGGATACATAAGCGTCAAAGATGGTGCGGTGTACATTGTCAGGTCGATAACAAACCTTAAAAAATTGTTCGAATTGATAAATTATAAGTTGATTCTTGAAAGTACCTGATTGCTTAGGCCCCTGCGAACAAGAGAGAGGAGAATTAATCAGCTTCTTCAAAAAGCCATCAAAATCGATGAGCTTATCTACAACATAATAACACCACCATCGAAGGTAGCATTTCGAAACTAAAAATGAAGGAGAAAAGTTGGAAGGCGTAAGCTTAAGTTCTTTCTCTGGTCGAAGAATGAAGTCAAGAACTTCCTCGTAATTGCCTTCTTCGACACAAATATCTGCATCAATACTTTCCTTACGTCGAAGAGGCAGGGGTTTCATTTGGCAGAGACCAAATTGACGAGCAAAGAGTTGAGGCTGATAAGGGTAGAGTCTAACATCTTTTTGCCTCATGCCTGAGAAGATGACGTCCCATGATAAGAACCCAAACCAAATGTCAGTCGAAGAAGGATTGATGCTCCCAACCTGATTATTTTGACGTAGCCAGACTGGACCTATTAAATTTTGTCGAAGAAAAGGGGCTAAATCTTCGGTGAACTCAGTGAAACTAAGAAACGCTCTAATATATTTTTCAAAATTATCTACCAGACGTTTCCGTGGGGTAAGGGTAGTCAAACGAGCTCCTTCGAGTTCACACAGTGAAATTGGAGTTGAAGGTAAATAGAGCCTCTTCTCGAGAATGGCGTTGAGCCATAGTTGGAGCAGCCATAATGGACCGGAAAGATTTCGAGGCCCCGACTCTCGAGAAAGACTCTCAGAAGCTTCGTCGAGGCATGTGTATAGGGAAGCTAGAAGCAACTTGCTCAAACATATCTTTTTCTTCAAATGAAGGGCCTGAGCTAGAACATAGTAATATTTTGGGACTTGGAGGGAAGGAGTACAGAAAACACAGGCCGACAACCAATACATTAGAAAAGCAATGTGCTCTGAAGAGGAAACAGGTGCACCAGGTTGTCCCATATGGGCAGTAATGAAAGCCAGATAGGTTTTTTTATCCCAGGTGATCGAAATATCCTTGATCGAGAGTTCTTCCTCAAAAGCATTAGGATGGAACCTCTCCCCAAGAGGCAGTAACCCTGTTATAGCAGCAATGTCGAGCAAAGTGGGGCAAACAAAACCACAAGGGAACTCGAAAGCCCTAGCTTCTCTATTCCAAAAGAAAATGGCAGAGAGAAGCATTTGAGGGTCGAAAAGGTGAAGGTCAAACTTGGCTAATTGGATAAACTCAAAAATACCTATCTCTTTCCATTCAGAAGACATAGAGGCTTCTATACGGGTTAGCCAGGATAAATGTCTTTCTTTAACAGGGGGAAAAGCTCTAAAAAATTTTGTGGTATCAGCAAAGATATTTAGGTTTATCTTGGGTGAGTAAATGAAAGGGATGGTGGTGGCGTCTTCAGGAAGAAGGGTATTACCAAACTTCTTGTTGTTTTAACCGGCAAAAGGACCAAGAAAAGCATGGATAGAACCATTCTCTAGGGAGAAAGGAAGAAGTACCTGAGATTGATATATCTTCAAACTGGCCTCCTCCATGCCGGGGATAGGAACGAAGGTATCATCGCCCCCCTGAACCTTGTAGACCTGAGCATTGGTAATGAGCAAAGGAGTGCCCTGAGTAGGAGTGACAGTGGCCATAGTGGACGCAGCGGTTGTGGCCAAGACAGGAGTAGAGGTAGAGGCAGCAGCAGGAGAAGTCGTAGAGATCACAGCAGCGGAGCTGGAAGCAGCGGAAGAGGCCATTGAGTCACAGGAGTAAAGAATGTGAGAAGGAACGCAGGGTTCGCCGGAGAAGAAAGCATAGGATTCACCGGAGAAGAAAATCTAGAGAAAAGACAGAGAGAAAGCAGAAGAAGCTTGGGCGCGAAGAAAAACAATGGTAAAAATAAGTTTCACGCAAGGTAAAAAGGGTTTTAATGGGCCTAAGGTAAATGAGCCCACAGGGAAAAATTCAAATTAAATGATTGTAACAGCCGCAAAATATTTCGGTAACAGTAAAAAACAGGAAGCACGCGCCGTTTCTGCCATTAATATCGCTGCAACGGTCATATACAGTCAATGCGAAGCCAGAAACGAGCCAAACTAGGGTATCATCGAAAAAGGTGCTTCAAGTAAACGTACTTCAAGTAAATATACAGGGATTCAACTCTTTAAATGTACAAGAATTCGACTTTCTTTATATCGATACATATATCAAGATCGAATTCCTAGGGGGGCACTTGTTGGACCCACTCGAAAAACTACAAACAAGTCGAAACAATCACGTAGATTCCTCGAAAAATGATATGAAGATGGACACCTTCCAATAGCAAATATTCGAGATCGAGAAGAGTTATGCTCGAAAACTAGTAAAAGTGTAGTACCAATGGTCACATGAAGGAGATCAAAAGTCTAAATCGAGAAGTTAACATATGTGTGGATAGGTAGGTCGAGAGGTTAATATGAACGTGGGAGGACGGTTAAAGGAAGTTATAACTCAACTCAAGACCACGTAGCAAGCATAGTGGATAGCAGTTATGAGTTAGAGGTGTACGTGCACAAAATTAACCGCTCTTGATTGCTCTATAAATACAAGGAATACGGACCATAACAGGGGTCGGAAAACTCATACTAGAACTACTTTCAAGCACTCTCTGCTCGCTCACATGGCTTTCGTGCAAGGAATCATTTTCGGGTATGACTGCTTCTTGACCACATTTCTTTTCTTATTTTAGAAGTAGGTATAGTGTAATTTCTTGTGTAGTTTCTTACTGTTCTTGTAAGCACGTAGTGAGATTATGTACTTTGAAGAGTATGCTCTATGTAATTTGATCACTCCCTAAAGTGAACCATGATCTGTATTGCCAATATTATAATTGTTCACTCAATTCATCTAAGCGTTCATGTGCATGAAAATTGTTATATGCTGATCGTTGAGGAGTGTTGGAAAATTGGTAATCATTAATTATTCCACTCTGTTCTTCTTGGCGCGAAAAATATACCTAAATTGAAACACTCGCTGTGCTAGTCTACATAAACAGAACCCCGTAGAAGATTAGTGGTTAATTCCACCGTAAACAGATATGATCGACGGATACTCAACCAAAAGTTCGATCAAACTCTCTCAATCAAATCTTAAAAAAAAAAAAAAAAAAAAAAAAAAAAAAAAGAATACCCTTTCAAACACTGAATAAGTTCGTCACTGTAAAATTGTTATAGTCGTTGTTTCAAGTGAATATCAATTATTTGATAACATAGTCAAAAAAAACTATAAGTTGGCCTAATGAATTATAGTGGTTGATTTTAATCATTATTTCTTCTTGCCCATTTCTCACATGCACAGCCACGTATAGGGTAGCATCATGATTCTTTTAAATTCTTTCATTCGATTACGTTTTTCTTTCACGCTTAAACAATTCAGCCCATAATCATGTCAAGTCTTAAACTTCTATTAAATACTTATTTGAATGGGCCACACCCATAGGATCTCTTTGTTCACGCTTAAATTGCTGGGTCACACTTGGTCTAAAGCACCAAGGTGGTGTTGCATTTCATTTTTTAAGTACCAACACATTTTTTAACACCTTAGTTAAATATATCTTTATTGTTCAAATAAAAATTTATTAAAAATTACGAGCAAAATTTATTAAATAAAAAAACAATTTAAAATTTTTTATAATTTTAATAAAATCTTAATAATAAAAAAATGTTAAAAAATAGAAAGGAATTTAGTTACTGTCAGAGAATTAATTTTCTTCTTTTATTTTCTTTTAAATTATTGGTTAAAGAAGAATTACTCTTTAGAATTTTAAACTATAAAGCCTAAATTATTATAATTGTTTCGATATAAAGAATACTGAAAATACTTAGAGATTAACTATGTCCAAAATACTCAAAAGGTATAATTTATCGACTCTTAATCCTAAAAATATTTAACGACTAATTATGTCCAGAATATGAAAGTATAACTTATTAACTCTTAATCCTAAAAAAGTTATATATATATATATATATATATATATATATATATATATCTATATATATATATATATACTTGTATTTAAATGTATCAAGATTCCAAATACATCGGAGATAATTTTATCTTTGTCTTCGCTAAGTCGGTAAGTGCCTTCTTTATTTTCGTTGAATCAACAAAGGGACACGTAAACTGCACACACCATTCCACCTTGCCTCATGCGAGAAAAGAAAAATGACCCTATCCTTTAATAATTGAATTTAAAGGGGTTATCTCTTTCCTCGAACATCCTAATTCCTATTCCTAAGCACATCCAATGCATTTCCAACTTCTGAGACCACCGGTGCATATATTTCTTGTTTGGAGCTATTATTTTATACTATTACTTGTGTGACCTAGTTATTTCAATTTTATTCATTTTCTTAATATATATCTTTGATTAAAAATTTGAGGTTGGTTGACTTGAGGGTTATATGTATTGGACTTGATAATATGTTGTATGATAGAAGTATGATCGAGACGTGCTTGGTTTTTGAATTTTATTCATGCTTTATTACCTGCCTTCTGTGACGGGTGGAAGTAATTAAGCATATTTTGGCTTCGACCCTTGTTGCTAGGAAGAAAATAACATGACCGTATCTCTCGGATGTTATTTATGTTGGATTATTTGGACAATTACTAATGCTTTGTTTTGGGAGGGGAGGAATGAAAAAGAGAATAGAACGGAATTCTGAAAATTGATTTGATAAAAAATTAGTAAGAAATAATATTGAGGAATGAAATTTGTAGTTATTTAAGTGAGGTGAAATTAGGTAAGAAATGGGGAGAAGTTGATATTTTAAATTTATATTTTATATAGTTCATTTTTATGTAAAATAAATATATATAATTGCTAGTTTACCCCTACCATTATATTGAAGTGGAATTATATATATATATATATATATATATATATATTGTGAAACACCAGTGTTTTAAAACCCGGACCGACCCGGCCGGTCGGACCGGTTGGACCGGGAACCGGTGGTCTAGCCGGTCCGAATCTGAAGTTGGATCGGTTATGCAGTCGACCCGTTTCAAACTGGATTGAACCGGTCAATTTTCTGGTTCAACCGGTGAACCGGTGGGTCAAACCGGTTCAACCACTTTTTTTTTTTTAAATTTTTTTTTTAAGGGACCATAAATCACAAAAATAATAATGAAAATTGAATCTCTTAATGAAAAAGCAAGGAGTCTTATTAAATATAACAATGACTACTTGTTCTAATATATTTGTTTGCAATATATACAACTTAAATAACTTTTATAGTATATTATTAATTTTAAATTATATATTTAATAATTCAATATCTATATATGTAAATATTACATATTATTTTGTGATATTAATTGCAAGCATATTATATATGTACATATTATTTATATTTTTAATTTGTATTAATATATCGTTTAACATGTAATTTTTTTATGTATTTTTTTACAAAATAAAAATAAAAATAATTTTAAATAAGATAGAAAAATTTAAATTTAAAATAAGATATGAATTTATTAAAATTTATAAGTATAAATATATTTAATATGAATATTTTTTAATAAAAATAAATAAAAATCGAGTCATGCGGTTCAACTAGTGACCTACTGGTTCAACCTTTGACCCACTAACCCAATACCTTAACCGGTTCGATGACTGGCCCAGTTTTTAAAACTATGTGAAACACCTTTCTCCTAATTTTTAACAATTATTTAAAATTTATTTCTTAAATCAACTAAATTAATTATCTTGGTTATATGATTCACTTTTGTACAATAATGATTTTTTTATATATAAAATCGAGTTAATGTATAACAAGTTATATGTCGAGCACTAGTGGAAAAAACACTTTTAAAATCGGTCATTTTTTACTTTTAAAATTGGTTCTCTGATCGATTTTAAAAGAGGCGATTTTAAAAAGTGAGAATTTTAACATCGGTCTCTAACCGATGTTAAAAGTGAGACTTTTAAAATCGGTCATGCCATGACCGATGTTAAAAGTGGTTAATTTTTTTTTAAATATTTGACTTATTTTAGGAGGATCCCTGAACAAAACCTGCAAATTAATAAAATACCAGACAATTCATATGATTTTAATATACCAAATTACATACAAATGACAAGAGTTGGTAAATGTCAACCATATATGTAATCAAAGTAACTTACAAATTATGATGCATCCTAAACTACAAAATGAGTAAAACTATAAACATAAATCGTAGCTAGCCAATGTTTCAATGAAAAATGTAGCTCATTACTCCCTAATGGTGTTTATATCTTCTAGCGACAATGGTGATTGATCTATAAATATCTATTAAGAAAAATTAGAAAAATTAGAAGTAACTTTTAAAACATGATAAAATGCAAACTTAAAATAAAAAATTTTAAAATTCTAAAACGTACTTCAGTCCACCCAGATACTATTTGTGAATCAACAATAGTATGCATTACCTTCATTACATAGTATCTGCACTCATAGTTTCCTTTTTGCTTATGAGACTACAAAAAGAATATAAAAACCAATTTTAGTAGTAATGGTAATTCAAAAGAAAATACCTTAGAAAATATATCATTACTAAAATAACTTACTTTAAGAGAAACCCAAAGCATTTTTTTCTTCAACTTTGAACATTTAAGTATATGGTATCCTTCCATAGCACTAATGATAAAAGGACATCATTATTATATTTTAAAATAAAATATAATGATAAATAAAATAAAGTAGTTTTTTTAAAACAACTTACTTATCTAATAATTGTTTAAAGTCTGCAGGAGGATGTTTGTGCATCGAACAAATGCATACAGATATATTGTCCATAGGATAAATAATCAGAAGTTGCCAATGAGCACTACATTGAGAAACTATCAGTAATAGAAAATACATTTTTTAAAAATTTATAATCAATTATATACAAATAGACTTACTTAAAAAATCTTCCATTCATATCATCATTAGCATTTCGTATTACATATTCAATAAAATATTCTACTCGAGTCTCATACTCATCAATTATACGTGATGCATGTATCCAACTTCGATTCAATAACCAACTTTTATCCATAACTTCTGTTCTTCATAAAAAAAACATAGACCATGAATGTTAATCTCACTATTTTAATCATTTGTATTAAATTTTAAAAGGGAAACTAAGGTTCACTCAATATGTGCATAAATATAACATCATACTAATTTATAAAAATCAAATAATAAAGCACCTAATTTTTCTAAACACTAAATTACTAGGTAGACATTAATTATATCACAAATTATTAATAAAATACAAATATATAACACATACATACAAGGGGTCTAATTTAGAAAAATGCCTAAAACTGCTTGCAGTGCCTAAAACTTTAGTCTGGAACGGCCCCAGAACGGCTCGTTCTGCAACCAGTACAGGCCGTTCTGCTTGAAGCACGGGCCGTACTACAAGCAGTACAGGACGTTCTGCTTGCAAAACGGGTCGTACTGCAAGCAGTACAGGCCGTTCTCCTTGCAGAACTGGTCGTTCCAAAGTCAAAATTCGCCTAGCAACAACAAAATAAGAGACATGAGACGAGAATGTTACCTTGATGTTGTATTCTTCCGAGAAAATGAGAAGCTGCACACTTCAGATGAGAGCCTGAGAGAGTAAAAAGAAGAATATATGAACTATTGAAGCCAAAGAGTAGAGAATGGAGCTAGGGGGAGAATGGGAGCGGAGATAGTATAGATTAAATCTCTGATGCTACTTTTAAAATCGGCTATTCAATAACCGATTTTAAAAGTGATACTTTTAAAATCGGCTATTTGATAGCCGATTTTAAAAGTAGACTTTTAAAATCGGCTGTTCAAGAGCCGATTTTAAAACTAGACTTTTAAAATCGGCTCTTGAGGAGCCAATTTTAAAAGTAGCGTCAGAGACTTTTAAAATCGGTCATAACGTAGCCGATTTTAAAAGTAATGCCATTATTTACAAAATTGTCACTGCGTCACTTTTAAAATCGACTACCTTATGACCGATTTTAAAACCCCGACTTTAAAAGTCATTTTTGTACTAGTGAGCAATATTTGTATACCTATTACAAAATTTAAAACTGTTGTACAAATTTTATTATAATATTCTTATCATTTATAATTTAAATCTTAAAATAATACCAAGTAAATAAACCACACTAGAGTTAGATATATTCGTACAAAAATGATTTTTTTTTGTACATCAAAACTATATATAACTAATATGACATCTAGATGAAGGAAAAAGTTATTTTAATACAGATTTTTCTTTTTACTTATACTAATAGATTCACATATCAGGTTGATGTAGAATTACCATAGGATTCACATGGTTAGTAGGGCTAGATAGTACGTGACCACTATAAGACCATCAATATATATAAGAACTTGTTGATTTTGTGCTAATATGAAGGAAGATAACCCGATGCCGTAGAACGATACTGAATTTCCAATAGCATCTACTGTCCAACTGGTACCGGGAAATACAGTCGAAGTAACTATAGTGAAAGGTCCAAGTATAACTGGTAGATCCATTTCTTTAAGATTTTAAAAAGATACATACATATATTAAGAACAAATAATTAAGAAACACAAAAGAAAAGAGTGAGAATATTTATCAAATAAAATTAATTAATTAAGAATATATAAAAATATTTTCATATCATTATTAATCACTAATTTAGATTTTTACTCCATGGAGGTATTTGAATTATTTTTATAGTGACTAGTCAAGATAAATGAGCTTAATTATGGTACCAAATAATACAAGGATATTTCACCTTAAATATTTACTCATTTAAATCTCCAAGGTTAAACTTTTAGCTACAATTAATTCAAACATATTGATAATATATTATAAAGAATTAAAATTTGTATTTACTACTATTTAAATATATATATATATATATATATATATATATATATATATATATATATATAATCAATTAAATAATAGTAACTAGATAATAAAGTTAGAAATATATTTAAATTGAATAACTGACAATATTAATAGAAAATAATTAAACCAAATGAATTATATATATCATTAATTAATTGAAGATAAAACTAATATACATTGAACAAGTAAAATGAGATTAGGAACACCTCACCAAATAAATATAGATAAGAATGACGTAAAATAGACAACTAAAATAATAAAATTTAAAAAAGATAAAAAATTTCTCTCTCATACCTTAATAGAAAAGTAAAACCGAGTACTCTTTCTCTTGTTCTTTCTCTCTCTTCTTTCTTAATTCTCTTTCACTCTCTCTTACGTTCTCTTATTCATTCATTCCTTTCCATAATCTGATGGTCCCCCATGTGCATGCCTATTTGTAGGCAATTTTGTAATGATTATCATTAGTTGAATTCTAATGATATATGTTTTAGTTATTTCATATTTACATGAGTTAGTTACTCTACATTAAATATTTTGGATAAATATTATCTTATTTTTCTGAAACAATCTTACAGTAGACTTTTTTTTATTTATAGAATTCTATTCTTATTATTATTAAGATCTATTTAATCTACTAAAATGTTATATAAAATAAATAAATGGAGAATATTAAAATTATCTAATAATATAATTAAATATTGTATTGAAATTTTAAAATATTTTATATATATAGAGAAAGAATAGTAGTATAGTTGATTATACTAGTTGGTATATCTGATTATGACACTTGATCATTAGTCAAACATGGTTACTGTTCTTACCGGAATTTGACCATAGGGGTGATCCGTCCAGTAAGATTGGTGAGCCTCCTTTGCCAATGTGTTGGTGCTCCAAGATGGGGGAGGTACCTACAAAAGAGACTCCGATGCTAAAGTTAGTCTTTGTGTGAATAATAGTCTCATATATATAGTGCACGTACCTTTGTGTAGATTAGGGTTTTATTGGGCTCTAGGCCTGAGATAAGATATGCCATGATGTGATATATTGTGATATGATATGGCGTAATTAGCGGGCGGTTCCGGTCTGGGACGAGATCCCCGGGTTCGGGTGTGATCTGCCCAGATTTCGTGCTTCAGATACCGAGCTAATGTAACAGCCCAGCAACCCGCATGTGGATATTGTCCGCTTTGGCCGCAGCCCTCACGGTTTTGCTTCTGGCAATGGCACGCATGCCACCCCAAAAGGCCTCCACACAAGGAAGGTATCCACACCCATATATATGGCATGCTTCGTTCTCCTTCCTAACCGATGTGGGACTTCACAATCCACCCCCCCTCAAGGGAGTCCAGCGCCCTCGCTGGCACACCGGCCCGGGTCCCGGCTCTGATACCAAATGTAACAGCCCAGCAACCCGCATGTGGATATTGTCCGCTTTGGCCGCAGCCCTCACGGTTTTGCTTCTGGCAATGACACGCATGCCACCCCAAAAGGCCTCCACACAAGGAAGGTATCCACACCCATATATATGGCATGCTTCGTTCTCCTTCCTAACCGATGTGGGACTTCACAATATAGTCCCACATCGGTTAGGAAGGAGAACGAAGCATGCCATATATATGGGTGTGGATACCTTCCTTGTGTAGACGCGTTTTGGGGTGGCATGCGTGCCATTGCCAAGAACAAATCCGTGAGGGCTGCGACCAAAGCGGACAATATCTACATGCGGGTTCTTGGGCTGTTACATTGGTATCAGAGCCGGTTCCCGGGCCGGTGTGCCAGCGAGGGCGCTGGACTCCCTTGAGGGGGGGTGGATATAGTCCCACATCGGTTAGGAAGGAGAACGAAGCATGCCATATATATGGGTGTGGATACCTTCCTTGTGTAGACGCGTTTTGGGGTGGCATGCGTGCCATTGCCAAGAACAAATCCGTGAGGGCTGCGGCCAAAGCGGACAATATCTACATGCGGGTTCTTGGGCTGTTACAGCTGACATCGCTTGGTGTGCGTCCGAGGATGCCTTTGCATCGCTAGTCCGGGCTTGGAGCCCGGGTGCGAAATACGGTTAGTACACTAGCCCCCCGAGCTCTGAAGGCCGTTGGTCGAAGAGTTGAGACCGGGCTCACTAGAGGAGAGTGGCTTCGCGTGTACGCTAGCTGGAGGTCCGCCACGTGTCGCGACTACTCGCGTGCTGGAGACGTTTGAGTGGCTCATTAAGAGCACTGACGGTTATGTAATGATGACTTCGCGGTAAATGTGTTGTTAGGTGCGTCGTTTGACTGACGCGTGTCGTGTCGTTTTGAATTTTGGGGAGAGTTTTTGCTTTTCTTTCCCTCGCGCTCCTTTGTCTCTGCCTTTTGGTTTTCCTTTCTGGCATCCTTGAGTGTGAGAGAGTTTTCTTTGCTTTCTCGCTTTTCTTCGTCCTCTTTCTTCTTTGTGTTTCCGGCATCGTCTCCGGTAATCATTTTCTTGTTAGGCTCACTTTCTGGGGAGGAGTACCAGGTACCTTCTTTTTATCCGTTTCTCTTCTTCATTCCTTAAGTCCTTTTTGGGTGTTCCTCTTTTTTCTCTTCTAATGGTTGTCGCGACCCGCCGAAACGGACCTTGGCAATCGCGACAATGGTTGGACTCTTTTTAAAGTTTTGAAAAGTGGTGGATTGATAGAACGACTTATTCTCAAACTGAGACCTTGTCGAGCTACCAATTTTATTAAATGATTCACCAATCCATATTAATCCCAAGCGGGACCCTCTATGGATTAGTGGTTTTCGCAAAAATTAGGGTTCTTGGAGTCGCCACCAATATTTTACTCAAAACATTGGAAAAAGATTTAAGGCAATTGATTTTATAAATCAACTTTGGCCATTACAACCAGAGTTGGGTAAGGGAGTCGGTTACGTGTGGGGAAGGTGTTAGCACCCCCACAGCGCCCCATTAGGGTTCCCTATGACGGATTATTTATTAAATAATAGCGCAAAATTACTAAATTACCCCTATTTATTATAAGCGATTGTAAATTAAATATCTACATGATGATAAATTTAAATATGCAACAATCAGAAAGCGGTAAAAGAAGGGATTTTTAGAAAAGAAACCTCTTGAAGCGTGCTTTTTATATATCAATGAAGTCTAGGAGGCTTTTTGGCACTCCCTCCCTCTACAAGCTCGCTCGCTCCTTCCTAAAAATAATTTTTGACTATGGAAATCCAAAAGATTTCCCTTCGACTAAGTTCGAATCTCCAAGCTAAATGCTCGGAATTCCAGAACTTCGTCGGATCGACTCTCAGAGAGATTTCTAGGGCAGAACACTGCTCAAAAACCCCAGAATACTCAAGGAGGGAGTCAAAACTGTGTGGAAAAGTGTGGAATGACGTCCAAATGACGTCCTATTTATAGGGATGAGGCGCAGTACGGCCCCTGGGTTCAATACGGCCCGTATTGAGTTTTTGTACTTCAATACGGCCATATTGAATTCAGTACGGCCGTATTGAAATACAGAAACTTCAATACGGCCGTATTGGTTTCAGTACGGCCGTATTGTAGTACAAAATGTGCAGTACGGCCGTACTGAACTCCAAGGAGGCCGTATTGAGCTCCAAACCTCCCACTTTCTTATTTTTGGCTACTCTAAGACCTCTAAACCTACAGATAGTCATCCTATGGTCTTCTGGGAGTCCTTCTGGCTGACTTTCCTTTGATCTTTGAGAGTCTTCGAGTCTTATTTCCGACCCGGACAATTTTAGGGGTCTACAGCTGCCCCCCCTTTACTTAGTCGGACGGCCTTTTGGTGTACCGGCTGACAAGTAAAGGAGTTGACCCAATTGTCCGGGTGATGTGCCATCCTTCTGACTTGTAGCGTCTTCCGGTGGAAAATTGTTGAGTAGCCTCTCCAGGTTGAGTATTAGTCGTCGCCTCTCCAGGCTCATGCATACCTCAGTGTTTCTGACAACCTCGGTAGCTGAGTACCGCCTCTCCAGGCCCTGCCTCTCAACATGAGTCAGTTGAGTATCGCCTCTCCAGGCCCTGCCTCTCAACATGAGGCAGTTGAGTATCGCCTCTCCAGGCCCTGCCTCTCAACATGAGGCAGTTGAGTATCGCCTCTCCAGGCCCTGCCTCTCAACATGAGGCAGTTGAGTTTGCCCTCTCCAGGGTTTTGCCTCTCAACATGGGCAGCTGAGTTTGCCCTCTCCAGGGTTTTGCCTCTCAACATGGGCAGCTGAGTTTGCCCTCTCCAGGGTTTTGCCTCTCAACATGGGCAGCTGAGTTTGCCCTCTCCAGGGTTTTGCCTCTCAACATGGGCAGCTGAGTTTGCCCTCTACAGGGTTTTGCCTCTCAATATGGGCAGCTGAGTTTGCCCTCTCCAGGGTTTTGCCTCTCAACATGGGCAGCTGAGTTTGCCCTCTCCAGGGTTTTGAGATAAGTTTGTCTCCACAGTCCACAATGCTGCTTCGACGGTTTGTTTTTCTGATTTTTGTGCCGCTGAGGGCTGGATAACGCAGGGATCCGTCTAGGGGATGTGCAGTCATTCATAGGTTTTTGTGCCCCAACTTGCATTGCTTAGTTGGTACCCATGGGGAATTTCTGACTCCTTGGGGTGTAGACACAGATGCTCTCTCTCTGAGTTGAGCGATGCCTTATATTTGGCTGACGTCCTTTTGACGTAAGTGGAGTATCCCGGTTGTCCTTATTCGGGTGTCTCTTTTGATTTTCTGATTTTTGTAGCCTCTGTGTAGGCTGTTATCCGCTGGGGGATTCTGTCATTCAATTCTTGACTGGCCTCTTCTGTTAGGCAAATCATCTTGATGTTCGGTGTTTGGCTAGATGCCGAATTTCGCTTGGGGAATATTTATTGATATATTTTTTTTATTTTTCTCCTTTTGTAGGGGTGCCTCTTGAGTAGGCGACTGGGGATTTAGGGATCTTATGTATCCCAGAGTATTATTTAGGAAGCCTCTGCAGGCTTAGCCTCACTCAGCGCTTGAGTCAGAGAGCTATCTTCCAGTGAGGAAGTTTCAAGTCCTTTGACTGAATATTTTGCTTGGATGATCGCGCTTCCATTGAGGATTTTGACGATCTTGCTTTGATAGCTCTCGCTGGGGATTTGTTCCATGAGCTTAAGCTGAGGTTTCTCTGGGGAGTATTATTTCTGCGAGCCTCTCCAGGCTCAGTTATTCTGAGAGAGTATTATTTCGGCGAGCCTCTCCAGGCTCAATTATTCTAAGAGGGAGTATTGTTTCGGCAAGCCTCTCCAGGCTCAATTATTCTGAGAGAGTATTATTTCGGCGAGCCTCTCCAGGCTCAGTTATTCTGAGAGAGTATTATTTCAGCAAGCCTCTCCAGGCTCAGTTATTCTGTGGGAGTATTATTTCGGCAAGCCTCTCCAGGCTCAGTTATTCTGAGAGAGTATTATTTCGGCAAGCCTCTCCAGGCTCAGTTATTCTGTGAGAGTATTATTTCGGCAAGCCTCTCCAGGCTCAGTTATTCTGTACAATTTGTTGGGTTTTCTGTATTTTGCCTTTTTTGTTGATTTTTGGCTTTTTCTATATTTTTGCCTTTTTTGTCGATTTTTTGGCTTTTTCTGTATTTTTGCCTTTTTGTCGTTTTTTTGGCCTTTTCTGTTGACTGTTGTCATACACAAGCAATTTTTCTATTTTTCTATTTTATGCAATTGCCTCATGATAAGGTCTTTGAATGTGCAACTAATGTGTGTGTGATGCACAAATGCAAGTTTGATTATTTTATTAATGCTTTTTTTTTTTTTAAATGAATGGCTCTCCCTATCCTCCTTTTCTTGGAGGAATTTCTGTCGTCGACGTGAGGGAATATCTTTGTGAGCCTTTTTCACAGGAGATTACGGATTTTATAGGAACCCCTCCAATTTTCTTTATTGACTGATTATTAAAGGAATTTCGTACAATTTTTATGAAATACCAATTTTAGAGGCATAATCACATGGTCAAGAGAGAAGAGAAAATGAATAGATATTTTATTGATATTCACAAGTGTTTTTACAGAAAGATATACAGAAGGAATTTCTGAAGAATGGCTGGCCAGGGTAGGCTATATACATTGGGCTTAACAATTATATCTGTAATTGTTGCTCTTTACATTCCCCTAGTTGCTTTGGGTGAGATGCCTGAGCCAGGAGTGTAGATGCTGCAAGACGCTTGCTTCTAGAAGATAATCACTTGAGCCGCCTTTCGGTTTTCGATTCAAGTGATCGTTGCTTGCTTTGTTTTTGTATCTTATTCTTTTGCCCCTAATTTTTGCCTAGGACATATCCTAGCGGGGATAAATTCGCCTTTGTTTTGCCTAGTACCCTTGTACTGGCGGGCTTTTTATTTTGCCCTAACTTTTGCCTAGGACGCCCTTTTTGGGTTTTCATCCTAGCGGGCCTATGCAAGCAACGTCTTCAAGCATAGTACTTCTTTACCACGTCAGCGTTGACTGGGTATCGAAGTTCTTTTCCATCCATGTCTGTGAGGATCAATGCTCCTCCTGAGAAGGCTCGTTTTTCCACGTATGGTCCTCCGTGATTTGGGGCACACTTTCCGATTTTGTCCTTTTGAGTTGGTAGCAATTTCTTCATTACCAACTCTCCCTCATGGTAGACTCGAGGGTGGACTTTCTTGTCAAAAGCCTTTTTGATCTTCCTCTGATAGGCTTGACCATGGCATATGGCGTTCAGCCGTTTCTTTTTGATAAGGTTCAACTGGTCGTATCGGCTTTGAACCCATTCTACCTCGGAAAGTTTTGTTTCCATGATTACCCTTAGAGAAGGTATCTCGACTTCGACGGGTAGAACTGCCTCCATCCCATAAACGAGGGAGAATGGAGTAGCTCCTGTAGATGTACGTACTGAAGTCCTATAGCCATGAGGAGCGAAGGGTAACATCTCGTGCCAGTCTTTAAATGAGACAACCATCTTTTGCACTATTTTCTTGATGTTCTTATTGGTTGCCTCGACTGCCCCATTCATCTTTGGCCGATATGGGGAAGAGTTATGGTGTTGGATCTTGAATTCTTGGCACAGTTCTTCCACCATTTTGTTGTTCATATTAGATCCATTATCAGTGATGATTTATTTCTCCATGCTTCCACTAGATTATTCTAAAATTATTTGGGACAAGAGAGAAAAGAAGGGAAAGATACTTTTATTATGAAGTTTGTGTTTTAGAGGGGATTTATTTTTCAAAAATGGTTTTTGTAAGAATGGTTGGCCAAGGTAGGCTTATGTGTTTAGGCTTGTTTGATTAAACACTTATGAAGTTAAGAAAATCTTTGTTTATTGACGTTGTGATTTGACAACTTAGATAGCTTCCCTTGAACCTTTCTTGAATTCGGCTCGTGGTACCATCATGGATTTCTCTTTTTTTTTTTTTATTGTCCTCACCCTTTTGTGGCGTTTTAGCGGACTTTTGTTTTCGTTTATTTTGCAACCCTAATTTTTGCCTAGGTCACCCTTTTGTGGGATTCCTAGCGGGTCTTTTGCTCTTATTTTTGCGCAGCCCCCTTTTTGGGTTTCCTGCCGAGCTTTTTTTTATTTTAAAGGATTTCTTTTTATCCATGATGGCACTTGTCGAGGCCAAGGGAAGGTGCTCCAAGTTGTCACACACACTTCCACATAAAGATGATGTGGGTTTATTATTATTAAGATGATTTTAACCTCATTCATGTTTATTCAAACAGGGTTAAAAATAATGTGGTTTAGAATTTTATTATAAGCAAGAAAAGAAGCAAAAAGAATGATTTCATTATAATCATAGCGGAAACATATGTCCTTATTTCATCACTGATATGGGTCCCAATGTTGACCTCTTTTATCTCTCGGCCCTGCCCCAAATTCACAGTCTCCAATTTCTCTTGATATGGTTGGAGTAGACGAGCTTCTTGATTTAGCAGTCTTTGCAGATCCGGAGAGATGACCTCCTCATCACTGTCCAACTCAACCCATTCATCCTCAACTTTCGGATCCCGGTCAGAGCGAACAATTACAGACATAATTATTTTATTGGTTCTGTTTAGGTTTAGAATTATTAATGTTAATAAGAGAGAGAGAGAAAAGAACTAAATGAGAGAATAATGTGTGAAAAATGCCTCTTTATTGATATATGTAAAATGTACAAAACCCTTATTTATATGAAAGGTCCTCATGATCTCGGGTACTGATCATGAGTCCCAAAAAGAAAAAGAAAATTAAGGAGAGGCCCTATCGTGGCTTGCCCTTCTCTCTACTCCTGCTTTGGCAGAGGGTTCTTGCTCACGTCGGGCGCTGTCGAATCGAAAGTGACCCACCCAGCATCAATAAGGCTTTGGACCTTGTGTTTGAGAGCTAGGCAGTTCTCTGTTGAATGCCCTGGTGCCCCCGAATGGTATAAACATTTGTCTTGTGGCTTGTACCAATCGGGGTAAGGTGGGTCGATCTTCCTTGGTGGAACATAAGCTAGAAGTTTGGCTTCTACTAGCTTCGGCAGGAGATCGCTATAAGTGGTCGGAAGTTTATCAAACTTCTTCACAGGAGTGAATTGCGATCTACCCGACTTCGAAGTGGAAGTAGCCGAGGGTATGGTTATAGCATTGACTCCTCCCTCTTTCTTCTTCCCGAAGGCCTTCTTAGCTTCATATGATTGGGAAGGCTTAGCCAGCTTCCCACTTTTAAGTCCTTGTTCCACTCTCTCCCCAATGGTGATGATGTCCGAGAAGAGTGTCGTTGTGTTCCCTATCATTTTATCGTAATAGGGACCAGTCAACGAGTTGATAAATAAGGACACCGTCTCCTTATCCAACAGCGGGGGCTCTATCTGTGCCGCCAACTCCCTCCATCGTTGGGCGTACGCCTTGAAAGATTCATCATTTTTCTTACTCAAGGCTTGAAGATCTGACCTATCGGGTGTTAGGTCGATGTTGTATTTATAGCGCTTGAGAAAGGCGTCGGCCAACTGCCTCCATGTATGTACTAGATTTCCATCTAGCTGCATATACCAATTGAGCGCAGTATCGGCTAAGCTCTCTTGGAAGCAATGGATCAAGAGCTTTTCATTTGTGGCATATGCAGCCATTTTGCGACAGTACATGGTGAGATGACTCTTAGGGCAAGTCGATCCCACGTACTTTGGGAAATCTGGCACTTTAAATTTAGGAGGGAATTGGATGTCCCTCACTAAACACATGTCGGCGGCATCTTTAATATCGAAGTCATGCCCTTCCATAGCCCTTAGCCGATCCTCTAGGGCGTGGAATTGTTCCTTTGAAACCTCGGGCTCTTTAATCATGATCCCCGCCCCAAGGGGTACAGCTCGTGGAGGTTCTTCCTCGTGCTCCTCCTCCTCATGATGATGGGACTCATGGTCACTGTGGTGAGACCCATGTACATTATGATGACGCATGAGCTCCATCATTTGCGCCATTTGTTCTTTGAGCTGCGAGAGCTCGGCTGTAAGCTTCTTATTTTGGTCCTCCAGCGCTTCCATCTTCTTGATTTTCTGCGCGCGTGTGAGGACAGAGAGATGACCAGCCACTTTCTAAAATGAATGTTTAATTAGTTTATTTATGGGATGAATACGCTCTTGACATGAGCTTGATAACCCTCCATTTTTAAGGCGCTGCCTTTTTAAAACGGAGTGTTACCACCCTCCTTGACTTATGATCCCTCCCCAACGGAGAATCTCGATAATTATGGGTCTCTTTTACTCATGTCAAGAGGTATTGGTGAACCTAAAATGCATGGTTTATGAGGATGCATGATGTCTTATTGGTAATGATGTACATGCTCCTCACTTTTATTATATTTTCACACATGGTCTTTCCTCTCATGTCATGGTATTTTCATGCATGGGGATTATTCTTTAGACCTTATCACGAGGTTTATTATTAATGCACAAACAATATCACATAAACCTATACACAAACAATTCACTCATCCACGAACAGTCACGAGCGAATCACGAGGTAGGGGTATCCTGCAGAAAAGTGCATATTCAAGGTGGATCTAACTGTTCTCACCGGTCTGAGGCCCCCAAGGTGCCCCCATTATAGGGACCCAATTCCTCTCGTCGTAAGTCGATGGAAAGCTCCAACGCACTGTCGGACTTGAGTTCATGGTTATCACCTTGAGTGATGCTTTCCGACAACGGTCTACGGGCACCTATAGACCCATTCGACAACCGGCCGTACTAACATCCACTCCCTATGGCTTACCACTCACGCCCCCGGGTATAGAGGGAACTGTTGTGTGCAAAGGTTCGTGTGCAGTTTGTATTTCAAACAATTGCGAAAAATTAAACAAACAACAGTTATTAAAGCCAAATAAATAAACATGTTATCATACAAGTGAGGGGTAACGAAGTAATTTTAAACTATTATTTTAGAAATAATCCATCACTAAATGGGACTGACTCTCGAGGCTTCCCCAGTGGAGTCGCCATCTGTTGCCACCCGCCGAAACGTACCTTGGCAATCGCGACGATGGTTGGACTCTTTTTAAAGTTTTGAAAAGTGGTGGATTGATAGAACGACTTATTCTCAAACTGAGACCTTGTCGAGCTACCAATTTTATTAAATGATTCACCAATCCATATTAATCCCAAGCGGGACCCTCTATGGATTAGTGGTTTTCGCAAAAATTAGGGTTCTTGGAGTCGCCACCAATATTTTACTCAAAACATTGGAAAAAGATTTAAGGCAATTGATTTTATAAATCAACTTTGGCCATTACAACCAGAGTTGGGTAAGGGAGTCGGTTACGTGTGGGGAAGGTGTTAGCACCCCCACAGCGCCCCATTAGGGTTCCCTATGACGGATTATTTATTAAATAATAGCGCAAAATTACTAAATTACCCCTATTTATTATAAGCGATTGTAAATTAAATATCTACATGATGATCAATTTAAATATGCAACAATCAGAAAGCGGTAAAAGAAGGGATTTTTAGAAAAGAAACCTCTTGAAGCGTGCTTTTTATATATCAATGAAGTCTAAGAGGCTTTTTGGCACTCCCTCCCTCTACAAGCTCGCTCGCTCCTTCCTAAAAATAATTTTTGACTATGGAAATCCAAAAGATTTCCCTTCGACTAAGTTCGAATCTCCAAGCTAAATGCTCGGAATTCCAGAACTTCGTCGGATCGACTCTCAGAGAGATTTCTAGGGCAGAACACTGCTCAAAAACCCCAGAATACTCAAGGAGGGAGTCAAAACTGTGTGGAAAAGTGTGGAATGACGTCCAAATGACGTCCTATTTATAGGGATGAGGCGCAGTACGGCCCCTGGGTTCAATACGGCCCGTATTGAGTTTTTGTACTTCAATACGGCCGTATTGAATTCAGTACGGCCGTATTGAAATACAGAAACTTCAATACGGCCGTATTGGTTTCAGTACGGCCGTATTGTAGTACAAAATGTGCAGTACGGCCGTACTGAACTCCAAGGAGGCCGTATTGAGCTCCAAACCTCCCACTTTCTTATTTCTGGCTACTCTAAGACCTCTAAACCTACAGATAGTCATCCTATGGTCTTCTGGGAGTCCTTCTGGCTGACTTTCCTTTGATCTTTGAGAGTCTTCGAGTCTTATTTCCGACCCGGACAATTTTAGGGGTCTACAATGGTTGGTGGAAGTGGTGCGGGGACCTCTAGGCCTGTCGAGGGCAAGGCACGTGGTAAGGCGGTAACCGCCGGGAGGGTTACTGTCCGGAGGCCAGACCCGCCATTGCAAAGGGGTCCAGAGCCAGGTGTACCTGGTTATGACTGGGTTAAGCCTGAGGTGGCTGAGGTTCAGAGCATTTTCCGTTCCTTTCTTGAAGTGAATGCGCTTCAGAGGCGCATAGGGTCTGCGATCCTTCAATCTCCCATATGATTCGGCTTGAGCCTTGTCAGGCCGATGAGGGTGTGTACATGGGGGGGTCTACTGACCCTCCTCATTTCTATGTGTACCAGTGCTTTTTTAGGGATTTGGGTATTCGTCTTCCTTTCACTCAGTTTGAGTGTGATTTTTTAAACTTCATCAACTCGGCTCCCTGCCAGTTGCACCCCAACAGTTGGGGTTTTTTGAGGGCTTTTCAGGTCCTGTGTACAGTTTTGGGTATGGATGTGTCTCTCCGCGTCTTTCTTCATTTTTATCAACTGAAGATAGGTGCTCCGCCTTATGGCATTTTGTCCCTGAGTGAGAGTAAGGCTGGGGGTCTGTTTACCCCCTATTCCCAATCTTACAAAAACTTTAAACAAGAGTTCTTCCGGGTGGCTCTTGTGGGCGTCAACCCGCTGGGGGACGAGGTGTTCTACTTTGGCGGTCTGCCGAAGTTTCCTTTCTACTGGTGTCCTAAACCGTCCAGGTTTCACGGTTTGGGGGACCTGAAAGTGACGGCCTCGGAGGCGGTCGCCATTAAGAATCTTGTCGCGCTCCCTCGTCCGTTGGATTGCAAGCTTGTTCTGTCGCTTGCAAATTCGCCTTATAGGGAGAGGGGCCTAGAGAGTGAGTATTTCGTGCTTCGATAGTTGGTTAGGGCCTGTGTGGTTGCCTTTTGCCAATGCGTTTCTTTTTCTGGTTGCAGGTATAATGGGGAAAAACTTGTGGAAAGAGCTTAAGTGCCGCTACAATGTTGTTGAGCTGGAGGCCCTCGAGGAGAATGCTCCTTCCTTGAAGACTGTCCGGAAGAGGAAGAGGAGAGGGGAAGAGGTCGGGGGAACCTCGGCCGTGCTGGGCGCTGAAAGGGCGACTTCTATGGCCGTTGAGGTTGATGCGGTGGATCTCACCGAGAGTCCTCCGCCCCAGGGGGCTTCGCAAGCGGCCGCTGAGGGACTGGTTGGGGCCGCTGGGGCGGTTGCCCACGCTGCCGAGGTGGTGGGTATCGCATATCTTGTATGTTCTTTACTCTTTTGTTATGCTTTTTGTCCTGCTGATTTGGGGTTGTGTTTCGCAGGCAGAGAATGTCGCTGAGGTGGCTGCGCAGGCCCCCGGGCTGGGAGTCCAATCTGCTGAGGAGGGGGCTCCAGTGACTAAGCATGTTGTTCATGCTACTGAGGTAAGTAAAGTTTGTTGATTTGTTTTTGTAGTTCTCCGTATGTCGCCCTGTTTTATGTTTGACATGAGATTGGTCGTTGCAGGCGGGATTGGGAGTCCCTGTTGTTGACTTTCGGGATACTGAGCAGGAGACGCCTGTTTCTGCCGCTTCGGTACCGCCGACGGGCACATCGCGAGGGTCTTCTCGGGCTCCGTATCTGGCTCACCGCTTTGGGAAGGGGGTAGATACAGTGCGGCTGGATCACGTGAGTGCCTCCGCTGATATGGACTCACTGTGGAGTGCGGAGGTGACCGCACAGAGGTTCTTTCCTCAGGGTTCGTTGAGCTCCGACGACCAGGGATTGATTGACAGGATTGGTCTCGAGGACAGTTTTGATGCTGCCCAGGTAATGCTGTAGAGAGTGATGGGCATAATGGGTCACTGGAAACCCAAGTGGGGCTAGCAGCAGCAGGAGCTGGCTAAGCAGGAGCAGGAGCTGGCTAAGCAAGCGCAGGAGCTGGCTAAGGTGAAGGGCTGGCTCCAGCCATGGAAGGAAGCGAACAAGATCCTGAAGGAGGATAACAAGGCCCTCAGCGCGGCTCTCGATGGGGCAAAACGGCGGGAGGCAGACCTCCGGACTGTGCGTGGCGACCTTACACGGCTGCGTAAATCTCTTGGGATTGCCCTGCGGTCCAATGAGACGTACGCTTCTCGGGTGGGGGAGTTGCAGGAAATCGCCGCCTTTTCCCGATCCGGGTTCGATCTTTGGAGGATGAAGTGACGTCCTCGCGTGATCAGGTGCGGGTCCTGGAGGATGTTGTGTCTTCTCTTAAGGGAGAGCTGGCGGCGGCAGCTGAGGAGCGCCTCCGTAATGAGGCTGTTCTGGGCGGTCGGGAGGACGAGATTGCTGCCTTGAGGGAAGAGCTTGCAGAGCTGGCAGCGGGGAAGGCAGCCGTGGAAGAACGGCTTGCCGTGGTGGAGCGTTCTCTCGTGGCGGAGCATAAGAGGGGCTTTCAGAAGGTTGCTCGTCAAGCGCGGCTTCTTGCTCCTGGGTTCGACTTCTCTTCCATGCATGTAGAGAAGGTGGTCCGATCTGGGCGGCTGGTTCAGGAGGATGATGTCGATGACAGCTCTAGTGAAAATGCCTCCGCCTAGGCTGTCTCCTGCAATTTTTGTTTCCTTTTATTTAGTTCATGTATCGAACTGATTGTAAATTTGTATTTATATATGCATATCTTTCTTCCGTTGTGGCTGTGTTTGATTTTTTCACACTTGCGCGTTCTGAGACATATATTTGGTGTCCATGGTGTGTTGTGAGCTCGGCCCAAGGATTTTGTTGAGTGACCCGTTCGTGAGAGTTTGAACTCGTCATTAGATTGATACGTTAGGTTTTGTATCCGATCTTAGGCGAGGGTGTCAGGGTTCGAATCCGACGATCGAATTGCGCTTGTGCTCGATCTTCGTTGTGTACGCATTTTGACGTCTGTTGTATGCGTTTTCTGAAATTTTCATGAGAGTTCATACATGACCAGAGTTCATACATGACCTTAATGATGCGAGGTTCGTATCCGTCTTCTGGCTTTGTGGAGGTTCAAGTTTGTCCTCCAATTTGGGTGAAGCGATTGAACTGAGGTTCGTACTTGCCCTCGAAATTGGGGTGAAGTGGTTTAGCTAAAGTTCGTACTCGACCTTAACTTGTGCGTCTGGTGTTTGTACTCGGCCTTCGATCCGAGTAAAGTGATTGGGCTCAGGTTCGAATTCGACCTTAACGTTAAGGCTGGGATTCGTCCTATAGCGAAGTGTATTGAGGTCTGTTTTTCGACCTTGGGCTCACGTGAAGGATTGGGTTGGGGCTTACCTCCGGCCCCTGGTTAAGATACCGAGGTTCGGACTTGACCTTGGTTAAGGAAATATAATCTCAAGGCTCGGGCTCGACCTTGGTTTAGGAAATATAATCTCAGAACTCGGACTCGGCCTTGGTTTAATGAGGTCAACCTTGCTATTTTGACGAAAGCACGGATCTGCCCTCGGATCATGGGTGGCCAGCTTGGTGAGGTGATAAGCGTAGCGATTTGATTAAGGTTTGAAGTCGAACCTGCGGGGGTGTCGAACTTCGCACTCGACCTTGAATTTGTGGTAGGCTGGCTGACGAAGGTTCGGATTTGACTTTTCAATGGAGAATATTGAGGTTTTCAACCTGATCTCCGGTTGAGATGAACACAGGCTCGAACTCGGCCTTAGGTGAGAGTGCCGGGGTTCGTACTCGACCTCGAGTTTATGCACTTGAGGTTCGTAGTCGACCTCGCATTTGGGTAAACGACTCAATTAAGGCTCGAACTCGGCCCTAGATGAGAGTGTCGGGCTTCGTACTCGACCTCGAATTTATGCGCTTGAGGTTCGTATTCGACCTCGCATTTGGGTCAATTAAGGCTCGAACTCGGCCTTAGGTGAGAGTGCCGGGGTTCGTGCTCGGCCTCGAATTTATGCGCTTGAGGTTCGTAGTCGACCTCGCATTTGGGTAAACGACTCAATTAAGGCTCGAACTCGGCCCTAGGTGAGAGTGCCGGGGTTCGTACTCGACCTCGAATTTATGCGTTGAGGTTCGTATTCGACCTCGCATTTGGGTCAATTAAGGCTCGAACTCGGCCTTAGGTGAGAGTGCCGGGGTTCGTGCTCGACCTCGAATTTATGCGCTTGAGGTTCGTAGTCGACCTCGCATTTGGGTCAATTAAGGCTCGAACTCGGCCTTAGGTGAGAGTGCCGGGGTTCGTACTCGACCTCGAATTTATGCGTTTAAGGTTCGTAGTCGACCTTTAGATGAACAAAAAAGGTAAGAGTATGCGATAAACAAAAAGAAATGTATTATTTATGGTGTCTAATCTGTATGCCTCGTTAAAAACCCTCCTCAGTCGGAAGCTGAGGCGGGAAAAGAGTGCACACTCTTGTTTGTATTTGAAAAGGAACTACTGAATAGAGATGTAAGGCCTAAGGAGCTATGGTGGGAGGGTTTCCCCTGCTTTGCTTGCTGCACGAGGAGATCTTCAGGCTCTCAGCATAGCACTGTCGAGCTGTCTTCTGATTTGCCTTTACGGTAATGATTTTACCGTCATTCCCAGGGAACTTCATGGTGAGATGTGGGGTGGATACCACTGCTCCGAGTTGGTTCAAGGTCGGCCTCCCAATTATGATATTATAAGAGGTGTTGGCCTCTACAAGGAGGTATCGAACCATGATTCTTCTTGTATCCGAGGGTGTTCAGAAGGTTGTTAGTAGGTCCACGTATCCGCGGGTGTGGACCCGCTCACCGGCGAAACCGACCAAGGGCTCTGTGTGTGGCTGGATGAGAGAATGAGGGACGTCGAGCTTGAGGAATGTTGGCCAGTACAAAACGTCGGCCGAGCTTCCTTGGTCTATGAGTGTCTTTTGGACTTCCCAGTTGGCGATCTCTACCATGATGACCATGGGATCATCTTGGTTAGGGCTGATTCCCACATAGTCCTCATCGGAAAAGGAGATTGGTGGTGAGCTTTTGTGCGTGACCGCGGCGGTGGAGTGGGCGCAATTGATGCTTCGAAGGTATCTTTTCCGGGCTGAGCTGCTGGCGCCTCCTCCGGCGAAGCTGCCCGCGATCGTGTTGATTACTCCTCGCAGGGGAGTTGACTCCGTTTCCTGGCTTATTTCAGCTTGAATTGTGCCATTGGCATTTTGTTGCGTCCTTGTGGGTAATTCTGTGCGGGCTCCTGACCCGCGGCCTCTCCCGCGCCCTCGGCCGCCTCGAGAGCCTTGCTGTCGTTGGACGTACTGGCCGAGGTGACCTGCCTAGACGAGTTCTTCAATGCGATCCCGGAGTGTGCGGCATTCCTCCGTGGTGTGGCCATAGTTCCTGTGGTACCGGCAGTGCTTGGTCTTGTTGGCGCTATTGGGAGTGTGGCCGGGTGGCGGGAGAGCTAGTAGGTTGTTGTTACTGGCTTCTGTTGGTCCCTACGGTTAGAATCTAGAAGGGGGGGTTGAATAGATTCTATGTTAGTTTTCCTTTTCTTGTTTGCTTTCTAAATCTTTACCAAACAAATCTTGATTTAAAACAAACCTTTAAACATAAAAAGTAATTCAGAGTTATATATGCACAGCTTATCCAACAAGATTTGAATAACACAATTAATACAAGATATGTAAAGATTGAATTTATCAATTACCAAGAATCTTTAAAGTTCAGTTTCTGCAGATAATGTTTTTCTTCATACAACATTAATCAAGAAACTTATACAGAATGTAAAGAGTGTAAGAGTTAAGAAAATCATGCACCAAGATATATACTGGTTCAGCCATCCAAAGGCCTACATCCAGTTTCAGATTTAGATACACCTCTAAATCCAGTCAAATCCACTATTGATATTCTTTACATGCACCCTGCACAAGCAATATCCAATCAATGAATTTAACAAGCAAATCTTGACACCCACAAGATTAACAAACCATTTCTTGACTCCACAAGAAACATATAACCCAAGAATATTGATCCCACAATATCCTACTTGAGAAAAACCTATCTCAAGATTTCTCTTTACACAACTCTTCCAGAGATTCTCTAATCTCAAGAGTTAAAACCATTCAAACAATAACAAAAGATCAGAAACGAGTACACCTGTTCGTGTAGATATGATCTTCAACAACGTAAACCAGTTTAGAATGAATTTTCTATATGAACTTCATCTTCTTGAATTGATCTTGCACACTTCTTTTTCCAAAAGTTGATTTTCAGCAGATATGTTCTTTCTTTCTTTTTCAGAAAATCTTTTTCTCTTTTGCAGTAATGTGTATTCTAAAAAAAGTCTCTCTTGTTCGTGTAAGTATTTCTCTTCTTTCCGTGTGTGAAAAATTCTCTTTTAAAAGCTTCAGTTTTAATCTTATTTAAAGACAATTTTCATGTGCAAGGAAACAGTTATTTCAGTTATATTCATAACGGAGATAATCTATTACCTGTGATGGTAATCTATTACCACGAGTTAGAATAACTGAACTAATTATTTCAGCTCCTGTTTTAATCTATTACCTAACATGGTAACCGATTAACACGATGCCAAAATAACACAAAACTCACATTTGGAACAGAGGTAATCGATTACTTTAAAGAGATAATCGATTAACACGATCCTTTTTCCTCTTGAAATCATCAGAATCAGTTTGGTAATCTATTACCACACATGGTAATCGATTATTCCAGTATCAATCAGTTTTTCAACATGAGTCAGGTAATCTATTACCAGTTCAGGTAATCTATTCCTTAACTCAGAAAATTTCTGATGTTTTCAAGTTTTCATTTAAAGTCTCAAACACTCAGTAAATTAATACTTCATGTTCTCAACAATGAATGAAATAAGAAAAATGAGTATTATGATATTTTCACCTTCATGTTAATTACTAATTTTTAACACATAACAAACAAACACATACAAGCCTAATCTTTTAAACAATCAATACATTATCCTTTTGACATAGGCTTAAAATAAAAAGCAACATGAGCAAAACATCAAAACTAAAACTTCTAGGGAACATCTTCCAGATGTAGATTCTTCAATCTTCAACAATCTCCCCCTTTTTGGTTTTGATGAGCCAAACTCTTCATGTTGACTTTCACAATCATCATGTTGTTTTGTTTCACTTGTTTGTTTGAAATTTGAACTTGAATTTCAACCTGCATATGTCTAGAACAAAAATTTCCATACAAAGCATTATGCAGTTCTATTTCCATTTCTTTCTTATACAATACATAAACAACCATATAAACATTTAATCAGTTTCTCATGAATTTCTCCCCCTGTTTGGCTTAACCAAACCAAAAAAAAAACAGAGTAAACAGAGAAATAACATGATACTTATGCAACAAAAACAACAAGCACTTAATAAGACTTTCATCATATAAGCATTAAAAATGTTCAGAAGCATACAAATACTACAACTATTACAAACTTTAAGTCTGAAATATAAATCAAAGTATTTATGCAGAACAAATTAAAATACAGTGCCTAAAATGTAATGCATAACTAAATTTCTTCAGGGTAGGGTATGTTCATCGCATCCAGTCATTCAGATATAGATTCAAGACAAGCCTTCAGCTCTTGATAATCTCTTCTCTGAGTTTCTCTGATGTCATCTAGCTTTGCCAGAACAGATAGCTCAAAAGTAGAAAGAGGCTTGGGCTCTTCAGCTCCTTCCTCTTCTTCAGTTTGAACTTCAGGTTGAGACGGCTCTGTAGTCTCAGCAGTAGGAACATCTTCCTTTGCTATCCAACCAGCATCTGTTTTCACTAGCTTCATCATTTTCAGAGCTCTATCCTTGATATCATGAACATCTCTGGTGACCTCTCTTGCTTCACCAGTTAAGGGAACTTTATAGAACACCAATACCTTGCTTATGAACACAGCATATGGACACTTGCAGTCCATTAACCTCCTTGTCTTTAGCATTATGTCTTCTACCACATATACCCAATCAACTTGAATGTTGTTCTTAAAAGCTGCGAGCAGTGCCATATCTTCTTCACTGATTTGTGCGTGATTGCTCCCCCTTGCTGCCAGAATCCAAACAATTACATAATGTAGGAGTCTATCTTCCACTCGTAGACCTCCAGCATTATATGTAATTTTCCTCTTTTCTTTTCTTTTGTATTCTTTATTAGCCTCCCAGGCTGAAACATCCCTCAGCATACTCATAAAAAACGTATCTTTACCTATTGAGAAATTTTTCATCTTTAATTCATTGAAGGTAGGTTTAATACCATTTCTGGTTAATCCACCAATCTTCAAAAATACATCAGCAGATAGAGTAACTTTTATTCCTTTAACTTCTGAAACCAAAGCACCATTTTCATCTCTTCCCAAATTTGAGTAAAAGACCCTAACAAGATCAGGGTAGTACAGTCCACTTAACCCAACAAATTTGCTAACTCCTTGACAAGATAACAGAGTAGGAAATGTAAAACCTTGCTCTATAAGCCAAGACGAGTAGAGTACCTTTGGAGCCACAATGTCTTTGCAAGCAAAAGAATCATTGAAAGTTTCCTCTTGAGACTTCCTTGATAACCACGAATGAGAATATTCTTCTTCAGGTTCTGGACGAGAGGACTCTTGTTTCTTCTTTTTAGATGTACCTTGACCTTGAGTAGTAGGACGAGGGTAATCTCTGTTGGCTTTGTGCTTTACACACTTTCCTTTGCCAAGACTTTCCATGAATGGGGCTTAGGGTTAGGTTTTGAAAGAGATTTTGAGATAGAAAAGGGAACCAGGGGTTTCGTTCGTTTTAGTTTGAAGCAAAAATGGAGAGAGTTTTGAATTAATTTGAATTCGAAACAGATTTAAAGAGGGTTTTTGAGTACTTAAAAAAAACAGGGGTTCGCGTCAGGTAATCGATTAACCCAGTTGGTAATCGATTATCTCGCAACTGAAACAGGGTAATTATGCAAGTGAGTGAGTGGTAATCGATTAACCCGCATGGTAATCGATTATCACAGTGGGTATGCATCAGAAATTGCATCAAAGTAGCAGAGGTAGTCGATTACTGAAAATTGATAATCGATTACTGCTGTTGATTTTTCAGCAATTTCTTCATTTCTTCCAATGGTAATCGATTAACCCAATAGGTAATCGATTTATCACAGAGAAATGTGTGCAGATATAGGGCATACTGTGTTTTGTGTGATTTCCTATTATGAGTGCACATACATCAAGTTTAAACCTATAAGTGCTTAGCAATTTCATGCATATTCACACAATCATACTTTGATTATGAGATTTAGGATAGATTGGACTCACTAATGATACCAAGATTGGTTCTTAGCTTGAAAAATCTTTCCTTTGGTAGAGGCTTTGTAAAGATGTCAGCAAGTTGATCTTCTGACATTATGAATTTGATGTCACAGTCTCCTTTCTCTACATGATCTCTGATAAAGTGATGTCTAACTTCAATGTGCTTAGTTCTTGAGTGTAGAATAGGATTCCTTGAAATGTTAATTGCACTTGTGTTGTCACACTTCAGTGGTATGTGATCAATCTTCAATCCAAAGTCTTGAAGTTGATGTTTAAACCAAATTGACTGAGCACAGCAGCTTCCAGCAGCTATATACTCAGCTTCAGCAGTTGAGAGTGCTACACAAGCTTGTTTCTTGCTCTGCCACGATATGAGACATTCTCCAAACGTGTGGCACGTTCCACTTGTACTTTTCCTATCCAATTTACAACCAGCAAAATCGGAGTCAGAGTAACCAGTTAAAGATGGAGAAGTACCTTTAGGATACCACAATCCAACATTGATTGTGCCTTTCAAATACTTCAGTATTTTCTTTACAGCCTTCAGATGTGATTCCTTTGGTTTTGATTGGAATCTAGCACATACACATACACTGTACATGATGTCAGGTCTGCTAGCTGTTAGATACAGAAGAGATCCAATGATCCCTCTATACATTGATTCTTCAACATCTTTTCCTGCAATATCACTATCTAGATAACAATTAGTAGACATAGGAGTATTTGATATCTTACAATTCTCCATATCAAATTTCTTTAACAGTTCTTTGCTATATTTAGTTTGATGTAGAAAAATTCCATTTTCCATTTGTTTGACTTGTAGTCCTAGGAAGAAGCTTAATTCTCCCATCATAGACATATCAAACTCCTTCTGCATATTGGAAACAAATTCTCCACAAAGAGATTGGTTAGTTGATCCAAATATTATATCATCAACATAAATCTGAATCAGCAGAATATCTTTTGATTTTCTCTTTATGAAAAGAGTTTTATCAACATTACCTCTTTGAAAGTCATGAGTTAGTAGAAACTTACTCAGCCTTTCATACCATTTCCTTGGAGCTTGTTTCAGTCCATACAAAGCTTTCTTGAGCTTGTAAACATGCTTAGGTAATTTGCAGTCAACAAAACCAGGTGGTTGAGCTACATAAACTTCTTCATCAATTAAACCATTTAAAAATGCACTTTTCACATCCATTTGATATAGTTTGAAATCAAACACACAAGCAAATGGAAGTAAAAGCCTAACAGCTTCTAATCTAGCAACTGGAGCATATGTTTCACCAAAGTCTATACCTTCCTGTTGATTGTATCCTTTGGCTACTAATCTAGCTTTATTTTTAACTATAACACCTTCTTCATTTAGTTTGTTTCTGAAAACCCATTTTGTACCAATGATATTCATATTCTTATTGAAAGGAACTAAAATCCAAACATCATTTCTTTTGAATTGATTCAGTTCATCATGCATGGCCATTATCCAGAATTCATCTTTTAATGCATGTTCCACACATAATGGTTCAATTTGAGAAACAAATGCCATATCATCACTTAGAAGATTAAAAGAGTGTCTAGTAGAAACTCCCTTATTTATATCTCCAAGAATGTTATCCAGAGATAGATCTTTGGGTTTCCTCCATTCTTTGGGTAGTGATGTGTCTTCAGATGGTGTTTTCTGCTGTAGTTCCAGTTTTTCTTCTTCTTGTGTAATACTGTCACCTATCTCATCTTCATCATTAAGAGATTTTCCTTTTTCAAGGATGTTAGTTTCATCAAAAGTAACATGTATAGATTCTTCAACAGATAAGGTACTTTTGTTAAAGACTCTATATGCTTTGCTAATTGCAGAATATCCAATAAAAACTCCTTCATCAGCCTTAGCATCAAATTTTCCAAGAGTGTCTTTTCCATTATTCAGAACAAAACACTTACAGCCAAACACTTTAAAATGTGAAATGTCAGGCTTTCTTCCTTTGTAAAGCTCATATGGTGTTTTCTTTAACATAGGTCTAATCAAGATTCTATTTAGAACATAGCATGCAGTGCTTACTGCATCAGCCCAAAAGTATTTTGGTAAACCATTTTCATTTAACATGGCTCTTGCTAGCTCTATTAGAGATCTATTTTTCCTCTCTACAACTCCATTTTGTTGAGAGTTCTAGGGACAGAAAAATTGTGATTAATACCATTTTCTTCACAAAAAGTTTGAAAAGATTCATTTTGAAATTCACCACCATGATCACTTCGCAAAGATTTAATTTTCAAGTCCTTTTCATTCTGAATTCTTTTTGAAATGATTCTAAAGGCTTTAAAAGCATTGTCTTTATGGGATATAAATGCAACCCATGTGAATCTGGAGTAGTCATCAATGAGAACTAAAGCATAAGTGTTTCCACCTAGACTTTTGGTTCTTGATGGTCCAAAGAGATCCATGTGCAAAAGTTCCAGCGGTCTAGAGGTTGACATAACTTTCTTTGATTTAAAAGAAGCTCTAGTCTGCTTTCCCTTTTGACATGCATCACAAAGTCCTTGTTTAGAGAACTTGATCTTTGGAAGACCACTAACAAGATCTTTAGATGCAAGTCTATTTAACTGATCTGCATTTATATGTGCAATGCGTCTATGCCATAACCATGTTATATTATCATGTGATGTGAGACAAGAATTGGATGATGAATGCTCTAAGTCTAAGATGTATATGTTATTGACTCTTTTTCCTATAAGCAGGACTTCATTTGATTCCTTATCACAAACCATACAGCATTGATTATTAAAAGAGATATTGTAATTTTTGTCACAAAGCTGGCTAATACTAAGCAGGTTATATTTGAGACCTTCTACATACAGGACATTTTCAATGAGAGTATTGGAATTGTTACCAACACTGCCTGAGCCTAGTATTCTGCCTTTGTTGTTATCTCCATATGTTACAGATCCTCCTTCTTTTTCCTGTAATGAGATAAATTTGCTTTTATCTCCTGTCATGTGTCTTGAGCAGCCGCTGTCTAAGTACCACATTGATTGCTTTGCTCTCAAGCACACCTGCAACACAAGTTATTCAATTTGATTTTGGTACCCAATGGATCTTGGGTCCTGGAGAATCAGTGAGTACATAATCTAATTTCTTAATCCATTTATATTTTCCACTAGGAATGCCAAATTTCCTTATCATGCATCTGTAGTAGTTATGACCAGATTTCATACAATAGTTACATGAGTGGGAATTAATGGATTTCATAACATTAACATTCTGTTTTTCTTTATCCTTTGCTTTTAATGCAGCATACAATGTTTCACAGTTCTCACATGGTGACTTTAGTTTAGAGATATCTGAAAGTAGTTTCCTGTTATCATTCTCTAAATCAGAAATTTTATCTCTCATGTGTGTCATTTTCTTTTTGTAAACATTATTTGATTTTTCTAATTTCTTTGCTTCAGCATACAGTTCAGCAAATGCATTTTGCAATTCATCATACGAGTCAATAGATGAGTCAGAATCATATACCTCATAATCTGAATTATGTTTGGTCATGAGACAGAGATTTGCTTCCTGATCCTCATCACTATCACTTGAAGTTGTTGAGGCATTCTCTTCCCATGCTATGTATTCTTTCTTTTTCTTTGATCTGAACTTTTGTTTCGTCTCCTCATTCTTTTTCAGGCTTGGACAGTCAGCTCTCATGTGTCCAGCTTTTCCACATTCAAAACATTTGAACTTTGGAGATGAGTTTTCATTCTTCTTGAAGGATTTCTTCTGACTGGAGAATCTCTTATTGTTGTTCTTCCTTCTCATGAATTTTCTGAAATTCTTCACCATTAGATTTAATTCTTCTTGTTCAGAACTTTCATTGCTGCTATCCTCTTCATCACTTGAGGATTCTTTTACCTTTAAGGCCAGACCTTTTGCCTTTTTATCTTTTTGTTCTTCATCAGCAATCCTTGACAGATCCATCTCATATTCTCTTAGCTTTCCAAATAACTCAGCACTTGTCATCTGAGCTAAGTTCTTTGACTCTGTAATTGCTGTGACAGTTGGTTGCCATCTTCTGTTTAGTGACTTCAGGATTTTGACATTTACTTCTTCTTCCACGAAGTCTTTCCCTAATCCTTTTAGGTGATTTATTATGTGAATGAACCTCTTTTGCATATCCATGACAGTTTCACCTTGATTCATTCTGAAGGTTTCATATTCCTGAATGAGTGTGTTCTTTCTAGCTCTTCTCACTTCTGGAGTTCCTTCATGTGTTACTTGGATTAAATCCCAAGCTTCCTTTGCTGTAGAACAAGCTGAAATTCTAAAAAAATTCATCAGAATTTAGTGCAGAATGTATGATATTTAAAGCTTTTGCATCATTCTCTGCTCTTCTAATTTCACTTTGATCCCAGCTATCATATGGTTTCTCAATTTCTTTTCCTCCCTCTATCTTAGTGGGTATTTTGTAATCTGTGATTACAGCCTGCCAAATATTTCTATGAACAGATTCCATGAAAATTTTCATTCTAACTTTCCAAAAGGGATAGTTATCTCCACAAAACAATGGGGGTCTGTTTATAGAAGCACCTTCAGCAAACGGTAATTGATTACCAGCCATCTAACCTTTCTAAAGATCTAGTCTTGAATGTTTTACAAGATACAGCTCTGGTACCAATTGTTGGTCCCTACGGTTAGAATCTAGAAGGGGGGGTTGAATAGATTCTATGTTAGTTTTCCTTTTCTTGTTTGCTTTCTAAATCTTTACCAAACAAATCTTGATTTAAAACAAACCTTTAAACATAAAAAGTAATTCAGAGTTATATATGCACAGCTTATCCAACAAGATTTGAATAACACAATTAATACAAGATATGTAAAGATTGAATTTATCAATTACCAAGAATCTTTAAAGTTCAGTTTCTGCAGATAATGTTTTTCTTCATACAACATTAATCAAGAAACTTATACAGAATGTAAAGAGTGTAAGAGTTAAGAAAATCATGCACCAAGATATATACTGGTTCAGCCATCCAAAGGCCTACATCCAGTTTCAGATTTAGATACACCTCTAAATCCAGTCAAATCCACTATTGATATTCTTTACATGCACCCTGCACAAGCAATATCCAATCAATGAATTTAACAAGCAAATCTTGACACCCACAAGATTAACAAACCATTTCTTGACTCCACAAGAAACATATAACCCAAGAATATTGATCCCACAATATCCTACTTGAGAAAAACCTATCTCAAGATTTCTCTTTACACAACTCTTCCAGAGATTCTCTAATCTCAAGAGTTAAAACCATTCAAACAATAACAAAAGATCAGAAACGAGTACACCTGTTCGTGTAGATATGATCTTCAACAACGTAAACCAGTTTAGAATGAATTTTCTATATGAACTTCATCTTCTTGAATTGATCTTGCACACTTCTTTTTCCAAAAGTTGATTTTCAGCAGATATGTTCTTTCTTTCTTTTTCAGAAAATCTTTTTCTCTTTTGCAGTAATGTGTATTCTAAAAAAAGTCTCTCTTGTTCGTGTAAGTATTTCTCTTCTTTCCGTGTGTGAAAAATTCTCTTTTAAAAGCTTCAGTTTTAATCTTATTTAAAGACAATTTTCATGTGCAAGGAAACAGTTATTTCAGTTATATTCATAACGGAGATAATCTATTACCTGTGATGGTAATCTATTACCACGAGTTAGAATAACTGAACTAATTATTTCAGCTCCTGTTTTAATCTATTACCTAACATGGTAACCGATTAACACGATGCCAAAATAACACAAAACTCACATTTGGAACAGAGGTAATCGATTACTTTAAAGAGATAATCGATTAACACGATCCTTTTTCCTCTTGAAATCATCAGAATCAGTTTGGTAATCTATTACCACACATGGTAATCGATTATTCCAGTATCAATCAGTTTTTCAACATGAGTCAGGTAATCTATTACCAGTTCAGGTAATCTATTCCTTAACTCAGAAAATTTCTGATGTTTTCAAGTTTTCATTTAAAGTCTCAAACACTCAGTAAATTAATACTTCATGTTCTCAACAATGAATGAAATAAGAAAAATGAGTATTATGATATTTTCACCTTCATGTTAATTACTAATTTTTAACACATAACAAACAAACACATACAAGCCTAATCTTTTAAACAATCAATACATTATCCTTTTGACATAGGCTTAAAATAAAAAGCAACATGAGCAAAACATCAAAACTAAAACTTCTAGGGAACATCTTCCAGATGTAGATTCTTCAATCTTCAACAATCTCCCCCTTTTTGGTTTTGATGAGCCAAACTCTTCATGTTGACTTTCACAATCATCATGTTGTTTTGTTTCACTTGTTTGTTTGAAATTTGAACTTGAATTTGAACCTGCATATGTCTAGAACAAAAACTTCCATACAAGGCATTATGCAGTTCTATTTCCATTTCTTTCTTATACAATACATAAACAACCATATAAACATTTAATCAGTTTCTCATGAATTTCTCCCCCTGTTTGGCTTAACCAAACCAAAAAAAAAACAGAGTAAACAGAGAAATAACATGATACTTATGCAACAAAAACAACAAGCACTTAATAAGACTTTCATCATATAAGCATTAAAAATGTTCAGAAGCATACAAATACTACAACTATTACAAACTTTAAGTCTGAAATATAAATCAAAGTATTTATGCAGAACAAATTAAAATGCAGTGCCTAAAATGTAATGCATAACTAAATTTCTTCAGGGTAGGGTATTTTCATCGCATCCAGTCGTTCAGATATAGATTCAAGACAAGCCTTCAGCTCTTGATAATCTCTTCTCTGAGTTTCTCTGATGTCATCTAGCTTTGCCAGAACAGATAGCTCAAAAGTAGAAAGAGGCTTGGGCTCTTCAGCTCCTTCCTCTTCTTCAGTTTGAACTTCAGGTTGAGACGGCTCTGTAGTCTCAGCAGTAGGAACATCTTCCTTTGCTATCCAACCAGCATCTGTTTTCACTAGCTTCATCATTTTCAGAGCTCTATCCTTGATATCATGAACATCTCTGGTGACCTCTCTTGCTTCACCAGTTAAGGGAACTTTATAGAACACCAATACCTTGCTTATGAACACAGCATATGGACACTTGCAGTCCATTAACCTCCTTGTCTTTAGCATTATGTCTTCTACCACATATACCCAATCAACTTGAATGTTGTTCTTAAAAGCTGCGAGCAGTGCCATATCTTCTTCACTGATTTGTGCGTGATTGCTCCCCCTTGCTGCCAGAATCCAAACAATTACATAATGTAGGAGTCTATCTTCCACTCGTAGACCTCCAGCATTATATGTAATTTTCCTCTTTTCTTTTCTTTTGTATTCTTTATTAGCCTCCCAGGCTGAAACATCCCTCAGCATACTCATAAAAAACGTATCTTTACCTATTGAGAAATTTTTCATCTTTAATTCATTGAAGGTAGGTTTAATACCATTTCTGGTTAATCCACCAATCTTCAAAAATACATCAGCAGATAGAGTAACTTTTATTCCTTTAACTTCTGAAACCAAAGCACCATTTTCATCTCTTCCCAAATTTGAGTAAAAGACCCTAACAAGATCAGGGTAGTACAGTCCACTTAACCCAACAAATTTGCTAACTCCTTGACAAGATAACAGAGTAGGAAATGTAAAACCTTGCTCTATAAGCCAAGACGAGTAGAGTACCTTTGGAGCCACAATGTCTTTGCAAGCAAAAGACTCATTGAAAGTTTCCTCTTGAGACTTCCTTGATAACCACGAATGAGAATATTCTTCTTCAGGTTCTGGACGAGAGGACTCTTGTTTCTTCTTTTTAGATGTACCTTGACCTTGAGTAGTAGGACGAGGGTAATCTCTGTTGGCTTTGTGCTTTACACACTTTCCTTTGCCAAGACTTTCCATGAATGGGGCTTAGGGTTAGGTTTTGAAAGAGATTTTGAGATAGAAAAGGGAACCAGGGGTTTCGTTCGTTTTAGTTTGAAGCAAAAATGGAGAGAGTTTTGAATTAATTTGAATTCGAAACAGATTTAAAGAGGGTTTTTGAGTACTTAAAAAAAATAGGGGTTCGCGTCAGGTAATCGATTAACCCAGTTGGTAATCGATTATCTCGCAACTGAAACAGGGTAATTATGCAAGTGAGTGAGTGGTAATCGATTAACCCGCATGGTAATCGATTATCACAGTGGGTATGCATCAGAAATTGCATCAAAGTAGCAGAGGTAGTCGATTACTGAAAATTGATAATCGATTACTGCTGTTGATTTTTCAGCAATTTCTTCATTTCTTCCAATGGTAATCGATTAACCCGATAGGTAATCGATTTATCACAGAGAAATGTGTGCAGATACAGGGCATACTGTGTTTTGTGTGATTTCCTATTATGAGTGCACATACATCAAGTTTAAACCTATAAGTGCTTAGCAATTTCATGCATATTCACACAATCATACTTTGATTATGAGATTTAGGATAGATTGGACTCACTAATGATACCAAGATTGGTTCTTAGCTTGAAAAATCTTTCCTTTGGTAGAGGCTTTGTAAAGATGTCAGCAAGTTGATCTTCTGACATTATGAATTTGATGTCACAGTCTCCTTTCTCTACATAATCTCTGATAAAGTGATGTCTAACTTCAATGTGCTTAGTTCTTGAGTGTAGAATAGGATTCCTTGAAATGTTAATTGCACTTGTGTTGTCACACTTCAGTGGTATGTGATCAATCTTCAATCCAAAGTCTTGAAGTTGATGTTTAAACCAAATTGACTGAGCACAGCAGCTTCCAGCAGCTATATACTCAGCTTCAGCAGTTGAGAGTGCTACACAAGCTTGTTTCTTGCTCTGCCACGATATGAGACATTCTCCAAGCGTGTGGCACGTTCCACTTGTACTTTTCCTATCCAATTTACAACCAGCAAAATCGGAGTCAGAGTAACCAGTTAAAGATGGAGAAGTACCTTTAGGATACCACAATCCAACATTGATTGTGCCTTTCAAATACTTCAGTATTTTCTTTACAGCCTTCAGATGTGATTCCTTTGGTTTTGATTGGAATCTAGCACATACACATACACTGTACATGATGTCAGGTCTGCTAGCTGTTAGATACAGAAGAGATCCAATGATCCCTCTATACATTGATTCTTCAACATCTTTTCCTGCAATATCACTATCTAGATAACAATTAGTAGACATAGGAGTATTTGATATCTTACAATTCTCCATATCAAATTTCTTTAACAGTTCTTTGCTATATTTAGTTTGATGTAGAAAAATTCCATTTTCCATTTGTTTGACTTGTAGTCCTAGGAAGAAGCTTAATTCTCCCATCATAGACATATCAAACTCCTTCTGCATATTGGAAACAAATTCTCCACAAAGAGATTGGTTAGTTGATCCAAATATTATATCATCAACATAAATCTGAATCAGCAGAATATCTTTTGATTTTCTCTTTATGAAAAGAGTTTTATCAACATTACCTCTTTGAAAGTCATGAGTTAGTAGAAACTTACTCAGCCTTTCATACCATTTCCTTGGAGCTTGTTTCAGTCCATACAAAGCTTTCTTGAGCTTGTAAACATGCTTAGGTAATTTGCAGTCAACAAAACCAGGTGGTTGAGCTACATAAACTTCTTCATCAATTAAACCATTTAAAAATGCACTTTTCACATCCATTTGATATAGTTTGAAATCAAACACACAAGCAAATGGAAGTAAAAGCCTAACAGCTTCTAATCTAGCAACTGGAGCATATGTTTCACCAAAGTCTATACCTTCCTGTTGATTGTATCCTTTGGCTACTAATCTAGCTTTATTTTTAACTATAACACCTTCTTCATTTAGTTTGTTTCTGAAAACCCATTTTGTACCAATGATATTCATATTCTTATTGAAAGGAACTAAAATCCAAACATCATTTCTTTTGAATTGATTCAGTTCATCATGCATGGCCATTATCCAGAATTCATCTTTTAATGCATGTTCCACACATAATGGTTCAATTTGAGAAACAAATGCCATATCATCACTTAGAAGATTAAAAGAGTGTCTAGTAGAAACTCCCTTATTTATATCTCCAAGAATGTTATCCAGAGATAGATCTTTGGGTTTCCTCCATTCTTTGGGTAGTGATGTGTCTTCAGATGGTGTTTTCTGCTGTAGTTCCAGTTTTTCTTCTTCTTGTGTAATACTGTCACCTATCTCATCTTCATCATTAAGAGATTTTCCTTTTTCAAGGATGTTAGTTTCATCAAAAGTAACATGTATAGATTCTTCAACAGATAAGGTACTTTTGTTAAAGACTCTATATGCTTTGCTAATTGCAGAATATCCAATAAAAACTCCTTCATCAGCCTTAGCATCAAATTTTCCAAGAGTGTCTTTTCCATTATTCAGAACAAAACACTTACAGCCAAACACTTTAAAATGTGAAATGTCAGGCTTTCTTCCTTTGTAAAGCTCATATGGTGTTTTCTTTAACATAGGTCTAATCAAGATTCTATTTAGAACATAGCATGCAGTGCTTACTGCATCAGCCCAAAAGTATTTTGGTAAACCATTTTCATTTAACATGGCTCTTGCTAGCTCTATTAGAGATCTATTTTTCCTCTCTACAACTCCATTTTGTTGAGAGTTCTAGGGACAGAAAAATTGTGATTAATACCATTTTCTTCACAAAAAGTTTGAAAAGATTCATTTTGAAATTCACCACCATGATCACTTCGCAAAGATTTAATTTTCAAGTCCTTTTCATTCTGAATTCTTTTTGAAATGATTCTAAAGGCTTTAAAAGCATTGTCTTTATGGGATATAAATGCAACCCATGTGAATCTGGAGTAGTCATCAATGAGAACTAAAGCATAAGTGTTTCCACCTAGACTTTTGGTTCTTGATGGTCCAAAGAGATCCATGTGCAAAAGTTCCAGCGGTCTAGAGGTTGACATAACTTTCTTTGATTTAAAAGAAGCTCTAGTCTGCTTTCCCTTTTGACATGCATCACAAAGTCCTTGTTTAGAGAACTTGATCTTTGGAAGACCACTAACAAGATCTTTAGATGCAAGTCTATTTAACTGATCTGCATTTATATGTGCAATGCGTCTATGCCATAACCATGTTATATTATCATGTGATGTGAGACAAGAATTGGATGATGAATGCTCTAAGTCTAAGATGTATATGTTATTGACTCTTTTTCCTATAAGCAGGACTTCATTTGATTCCTTATCACAAACCATACAGCATTGATTATTAAAAGAGATATTGTAATTTTTGTCACAAAGCTGGCTAATACTAAGCAGGTTATATTTGAGACCTTCTACATACAGGACATTTTCAATGAGAGTATTGGAATTGTTACCAACACTGCCTGAGCCTAGTATTCTGCCTTTGTTGTTATCTCCATATGTTACAGATCCTCCTTCTTTTTCCTGTAATGAGATAAATTTGCTTTTATCTCCTGTCATGTGTCTTGAGCAGCCGCTGTCTAAGTACCACATTGATTGCTTTGCTCTCAAGCACACCTGCAACACAAGTTATTCAATTTGATTTTGGTACCCAATGGATCTTGGGTCCTGGAGAATCAGTGAGTACATAATCTAATTTCTTAATCCATTTATATTTTCCACTAGGAATGCCAAATTTCCTTATCATGCATCTGTAGTAGTTATGACCAGATTTCATACAATAGTTACATGAGTGGGAATTAATGGATTTCATAACATTAACATTCTGTTTTTCTTTATCCTTTGCTTTTAATGCAGCATACAATGTTTCACAGTTCTCACATGGTGACTTTAGTTTAGAGATATCTGAAAGTAGTTTCCTGTTATCATTCTCTAAATCAGAAATTTTATCTCTCATGTGTGTCATTTTCTTTTTGTAAACATTATTTGATTTTTCTAATTTCTTTGCTTCAGCATACAGTTCAGCAAATGCATTTTGCAATTCATCATACGAGTCAATAGATGAGTCAGAATCATATACCTCATAATCTGAATTATGTTTGGTCATGAGACAGATATTTGCTTCCTGATCCTCATCACTATCACTTGAAGTTGTTGAGGCATTCTCTTCCCATGCTATGTATGCTTTCTTTTTCTTTGATCTGAACTTTTGTTTCGTCTCCTCATTCTTTTTCAGGCTTGGACAGTCAGCTCTCATGTGTCCAGCTTTTCCACATTCAAAACATTTGAACTTTGGAGATGAGTTTTCATTCTTCTTGAAGGATTTCTTCTGACTGGAGAATCTCTTATTGTTGTTCTTCCTTCTCATGAATTTTCTGAAATTCTTCACCATTAGATTTAATTCTTCTTGTTCAGAACTTTCATTGCTGCTATCCTCTTCATCACTTGAGGATTCTTTTACCTTTAAGGCCAGACCTTTTGCCTTTTTATCTTTTTGTTCTTCATCAGCAATCCTTGACAGATCCATCTCATATTCTCTTAGCTTTCCAAATAACTCAGCACTTGTCATCTGAGCTAAGTTCTTTGACTCTGTAATTTCTGTGACAGTTGGTTGCCATCTTCTGTTTAGTGACTTCAGGATTTTGACATTTACTTCTTCTTCCACGAAGTCTTTCCCTAATCCTTTTAGGTGATTTATTATGTGAATGAACCTCTTTTGCATATCCATGACAGTTTCACCTTGATTCATTCTGAAGGTTTCATATTCCTGAATGAGTGTGTTCTTTCTAGCTCTTCTCACTTCTGGAGTTCCTTCATGTGTTACTTGGATTAAATCCCAAGCTTCCTTTGCTGTAGAACAAGCTGAAATTCTAAAAAAATTCATCAGAATTTAGTGCAGAATGTATGATATTTAAAGCTTTTGCATCATTCTCTGCTCTTCTAATTTCACTTTGATCCCAGCTATCATATGGTTTCTCAATTTCTTTTCCTCCCTCTATCTTAGTGGGTATTTTGTAATCTGTGATTACAGCCTGCCAAATATTTCTATGAACAGATTCCATGAAAATTTTCATTCTAACTTTCCAAAAGGGATAGTTATCTCCACAAAACAATGGGGGTCTGTTTATAGAAGCACCTTCAGCAAACGGTAATTGATAACCAGCCATCTAACCTTTCTAAAGATCTAGTCTTGAATGTTTTACAAGATACAGCTCTGGTACCAATTGTTGGTCCCTACGGTTAGAATCTAGAAGGGGGGGTTGAATAGATTCTATGTTAGTTTTCCTTTTCTTGTTTGCTTTCTAAATCTTTACCAAACAAATCTTGATTTAAAACAAACCTTTAAACATAAAAAGTAATTCAGAGTTATATATGCACAGCTTATCCAACAAGATTTGAATAACACAATTAATACAAGATATGTAAAGATTGAATTTATCAATTACCAAGAATCTTTAAAGTTCAGTTTCTGCAGATAATGTTTTTCTTCATACAACATTAATCAAGAAACTTATACAGAATGTAAAGAGTGTAAGAGTTAAGAAAATCATGCACCAAGATATATACTGGTTCAGCCATCCAAAGGCCTACATCCAGTTTCAGATTTAGATACACCTCTAAATCCAGTCAAATCCACTATTGATATTCTTTACATGCACCCTGCACAAGCAATATCCAATCAATGAATTTAACAAGCAAATCTTGACACCCACAAGATTAACAAACCATTTCTTGACTCCACAAGAAACATATAACCCAAGAATATTGATCCCACAATATCCTACTTGAGAAAAACCTATCTCAAGATTTCTCTTTACACAACTCTTCCAGAGATTCTCTAATCTCAAGAGTTAAAACCATTCAAACAATAACAAAAGATCAGAAACGAGTACACCTGTTCGTGTAGATATGATCTTCAACAACGTAAACCAGTTTAGAATGAATTTTCTATATGAACTTCATCTTCTTGAATTGATCTTGCACACTTCTTTTTCCAAAAGTTGATTTTCAGCAGATATGTTCTTTCTTTCTTTTTCAGAAAATCTTTTTCTCTTTTGCAGTAATGTGTATTCTAAAAAAAGTCTCTCTTGTTCGTGTAAGTATTTCTCTTCTTTCCGTGTGTGAAAAATTCTCTTTTAAAAGCTTCAGTTTTAATCTTATTTAAAGACAATTTTCATGTGCAAGGAAACAGTTATTTCAGTTATATTCATAACGGAGATAATCTATTACCTGTGATGGTAATCTATTACCACGAGTTAGAATAACTGAACTAATTATTTCAGCTCCTGTTTTAATCTATTACCTAACATGGTAACCGATTAACACGATGCCAAAATAACACAAAACTCACATTTGGAACAGAGGTAATCGATTACTTTAAAGAGATAATCGATTAACACGATCCTTTTTCCTCTTGAAATCATCAGAATCAGTTTGGTAATCTATTACCACACATGGTAATCTATTATTCTTGTATCAATCAGTTTTTCAACATGAGTCAGGTAATCTATTACCAGTTCAGGTAATCTATTCCTTAACTCAGAAAATTTCTGATGTTTTCAAGTTTTCATTTAAAGTCTCAAACACTCAGTAAATTAATACTTCATGTTCTCAACAATGAATGAAATAAGAAAAATGAGTATTATGATATTTTCACCTTCATGTTAATTACTAATTTTTAACACATAACAAACAAACACATACAAGCCTAATCTTTTAAACAATCAATACATTATCCTTTTGACATAGGCTTAAAATAAAAAGCAACATGAGCAAAACATCAAAACTAAAACTTCTAGGGAACATCTTCCAGATGTAGATTCTTCAATCTTCAACAGCTTCTTCCAGGATGTGAACTCTCGGGGCTGTTAGGGGCGTGTAGAAGTCGTACTTCCCGCCTCTATTTTCTTTGGCCGGCTTCTTGAATTGGCTGTCATTGTTGACCTTTACCTTGTCTTTGTATCCCTGTTCTTGTTTTGCGAGGCTCTTCCCCCGGACTTGGTCGCGGAAGGCTGAGTGCTCTTCCATCTGAATGTACCCGGCGGCGCGGGCACGTAGTTCATCCATGTCGCGAGGGGCATCGCGACATTGGCTGTCGACGAACGATCCGGGCTTGAGTGCCATGAGCATGGCGTGCAGGGCGACTTCCGGGTTTAGGTTTCGGATCCGGATTGCTACATTGGAGAAGCGCTCCATGAAAGCTCGCAGAGGTTCATCATCGTTCTGCCTTAGGTTGGCTAAGGCAGCTGAGGTTGTGTGGTGAGGTCGACTGGTGGCGTATTGTGCCATGAATCGCTGCACTAGGGTGGCAAAGCTGTCGATGGATCCGGCTGGCAGTTGGGTGTACCAATGAAGCGCGGGTCCCTTCAGTGAGGTCGGAAAAACCCTACACAATACGACGTCACTGTTAGTGTAGAGGTTTACCTAGGTTGTGTACGAGTCTATGTGCTCGTCGGGGTCTGTGGTGCCGTCGTAACGGTCAAGGTGAAGGGGCTTCCACCCACGGGGCAGTGGGGTCTCCATGATTCCATCCACAAAGGGGTGACGGCGGAAGGGCTCATGGCCTTTGGAGACATGGGTGGGGGCCCTACTGGTACCTTGTCCTGACCTGTGTGTTGATGCGTGAGACCGGTGTGTGGCAGGCTGGGAGGTCGGCACTTTGGTCGTTGCTCGGGAGGCTGAATGTGCCTCCTCCCCATGATCGTCACTATCGCGCGGCGGTTGACCGGGGTGGTGTCGAGGCAGCCGGGCGCGGATGCGCTCATTCTCGGCACGCAAAGCTGCGAGGTCGGCCTCATTAGCGGTTCGTATTGCTGCGAGGTCGTTTGCGTGCTGGGCACGCATGTTCTGGAGGTCGGCGTCGTGTTGTCGTTGCATCTGCTCGACTTGGTCGATCAGCCGCCTCAGGGTTGCAGCGTCGCTGTCCATGGTAATTGAGTGGCTCGCGTCGTCTGTTGCTCGTCTGATGTGGCTTCTGGTAGAAACCATGCAGGTGGCCGATAAGAGTCGTCTCGATCGGCCCCACGGTGGGCGCCAAATGTTCTTACCGGAATTTGATCGTAGGGGTGATCCGTCTAGTAAGATTGGTGAGCCTCCTTTGCCAATGTGTTGGTGCTCCAAGATGGGGGAGGTACCTGCAAAAGAGACTCCGATGCTAAAGTTAGTCTTTGTGTGAATAATAGTCTCATATATATAGTGCACGTACCTTTGTGTAGATTAGGGTTTTATTGGGCTCTAGGCCTGAGATAAGATATGCCATGATGTGATATATTGTGATATGATATGGCGTAATTAGCGGGCGGTTCCAGTCTGGGACGAGATCCCCGGGTTCTTGTGTGATCTGCCCAGATTCCGTGCTTCAGATACCGAGCTGACATCGCTTGGTGTGCGTCCGAGGATGCCTTTGCATCGCTAGTCCGGGCTTGGAGCCCGGGTGCGAAATACGGTTAGTACAGTTACCTTAACCTACTTATGATAAGTGTTGCATATTGCATTACAACTTTAACATATTTGAATATGGTGAGTGTTGCTTTGTTGTTGTACCAGCTTATGCATAGTGCATTAAGTGGAGAGCACAATGCATTAACAATGTGAGAGCACAAGGTCTTTTATGTAATTGTTGATAATTTGATAAAAATCTTCTTATGTAAAAGAGTGATTTTTAATGGGAAGATTTCAATACCAAAAACATTCTATACAATAAATAATGAATAAATCAAATAAATGAGTTTGACATCATAATATAACCTAAAATTTTAAGATTTTAGATAAATGAATTTTTCTTACTTATATATTATTCAATTTATCAAATTCTAACCAATATAAAACTTAATTTCACACTTAAATTTCAATAATTTTGATAGTGTGAGTTCTACCATATTGTATATCTCAATTATTCCTTAATTCACTTCCACCAAAAATGTGACACCCTCTACCCCATTATTAATATACAACAAATGTAACAATAAAATATTTCTTTTCTTCTTTTTGGGTAAATAAAATCTTTCATAGTTGACAAATATTTCAAATATCACAAGGTAGAAGATTCACATTCGTAACTCATAAATCATAACTACAGTGTAAAAGAATTATAAAAGAAAAGAAGTTAAGATTTTCAATACAATTTAGTGAAAAACAAGAAATCATATATATACAAATAATAATAAAGGAAATATAAATTAACTCCAGTAAAGGTGGCAGTGCCTCCTGGTTAGGAATCAATTTATATTTTCCAAATCATGTAATAAAATATAAATAAAGATATTCATTCTGGTCTTTTATCAAGAACGTTCAAATTACAATTCTTAACATACATTTTCCTTAAATTATAAACTTTATCTACGTTATCTCTTCGTTAGAAATTACAAAGAAGAGAAACTAAAGTTATTAAAACAATAACATATTAAACTAAAATAACTATGCCCCGATGTCACATCCTATCAGAGCATGCCCAATTGAAGCTTTTAAGCCTCATCACCAACAAACTCATGATGCTGATCATCTGCAACACAATTTAAAACATATACAAAAACAACAAGGGAGTGAGAAACATCTCACTCAGTTTCAGGTGCAGAAATAACTGCTAGATAGCACACACACACACAACATATATAAGTCACATGTAAACAATACATAAATAGTCAATATCATATATATATATACTCATTTATCATGCTTATGATGTCATGGACTCAACTCATAAATGCATGCATGTGGCGCCATACGGAAGATTCACAATTCATCGTTGGTGACCCTAAGGTACACCTGGTTACATCACTGGTGACCCTAAGGTACACCTTGTTAGCATGTTACATCGTGGGTGACCCTAAGGTACACCTTGTTAGTCGTGGGTGACCATAAGGTACACCTTGTTAGCATGTTACATCGTGGGTGACCATAAAGTACACCTTGTTAGTCGTGGGTATGCGGCCTCAGCGGCACACCTGGAGTAATATATGCATATGATGCATGTCATACATTCATAATCTCATGGACTCAACATTTAACTTATTACATAATTTCATTTAGTACATCATATCATTATTTGTCATAGTATCATAATCATAGTTTGTCTCAATAGTCCATTCTTAGGTCTCATGTCATTTGTCCATATTTCACATGGTCATGTCATCAATATTCCTCATAAGGTCCGCATAGGTATTCACAGAGATTCAGAGAGCATTCTTATTTATATTAAAACTCATGTATTGTTAACATTAATTTCATATTCATTTATTACTTCAACAAAGAAAAAGGTAGAGTAAATAGAAAATCAGACAGAACAACGGCACTTTCAACAAAAACAAAGTAGAATAAATAGAAAATCGGACAGAACAATGGCACCTTTAACAAAAAGCAAAGTAGAGTAAATAGAAATTTAGACAAAACAACGGCACCTTCAACAAAAAGCAAAGTAGAGTAAATAGAAATTTAGACAAAACAACGGCACCTTCAACAAAAAGCAAAGTAGAGTAAATAGAAATTTAAACAGAATAACGACAAAGGATTGGGGGCCAATCCGACAAACAACTATCCAACAATTATCCCCACACCCCTGAGCGAGGTTCTCACTCCCCCCCTTACCTGGATAGGCGGAGTTGGAACTTGGGCAGGACCTCCTCCTCTGGATCCCCTCTTTCTTTTCCTTTTCTCTCTCTTTCTCTCTCTCTCTCTTCTCTTTCTCTCTCTAGGATTTCACTTCTTCTCTGTATAAAAATTTTCACCCCCCCTGCCCTATTTATAGGCAAACTGGTGTACCCGGAACGGCCCGTATTGAATTCGGAACGGCCCGTTCCGGATCCTTCGAATTTGTGCAAATTTCTCAACTGGAACGGCCCGTTCCAAAATCGGAACGGCCCGTTCTAAAACCAGAACGGCCCGTTCTTAATCTCAGCAGAACGGCTCGTTCTCCATCCGGAACGGCCCGTTCTCCATACCAGAACGGCCCGTTCCAGGCCCGTTCTGGGACTACAAAAACCTCACATTTTCAACATTTGGAACGGCCCGTTCCACTTTTGGAACGGCCCGTTCCGAAACCCAAAATATCCCTATAACTTTATTAAAATTACGAAAATGCCATTAACAAAAATAATAATAATAAAGATTTGGGTGTTACAATTCTCCCCTCCTTTTAGAAATTTCGTCCCCGAAATTTACCTGAAAACAGAAATGGATGAGCTTCTCGCATCTTGCTTTCTAATTCCCATGTAGCACTTTCTTCAATATTTCCTCCCCAAACGACCTTAACCAAAGGGATTTCCTTTCCTCTTAGTTGTTTCACTCTCGTGTCATCAATCCTTAGAGGAACCGTTTCATAAGTAAGATTATCCTTCAACTGAATGTTGTCAGACTCAATGATATGGGAAGGATCATGGACATACTTTCTGAGTTGGGAAACATGAAAGACACTATGGAGATTTGAAAGAGATGGAGGCAAAGCAATTTGATAGGCCACTTCACCGATTCTTTTAAGAATTTGATAAGGACCAATGAAACGTGGAGTAAGCTTACGGGATTTCAGTGCTCTGCCTACTCCTGTCCAAGGAGTGACTTTAAGGAATACATGATCACCTTCTTTAAACTTAAGGTCTTTTCTCCTCTTGTCATTATAACTCTTTTGCCTACTCTGAGTTGCTCTCATCTTCTCTTGGGTCATCTTAACCTGTTCAGTAGTTTGTTGAACTATCTCAGGTCCTAACATGACATTCTCTCCAGGTTCTACCCAACATAAAGGTGTTCTACATCTCCTACCATACAGAGCCTCATATGGTGCCATCCCAATACTAGAATGGTAGCTATTATTGTAGGTAAATTCTATCAAAGGTAGGAAACTATCCCAACTACCCCCACGTTCTAAGATGCAAGCCCTCAACAAGTCTTCCAAAGATTGTATGGTTCTCTCAGTTTGGCCATCTGTTTGGGGATGGTAAGCTGAACTCAATCTAAGCTTAGTGCCTAAAGCCTTATGCAAACTCTCCCAAAATCTAGAGGTGAACCTAGGATCTCTATCAGACACAATACTAGTAGGAACTCCATGCAACCTCACGATCTCACTGATGTACAACTTGGTTAACCTCTCCAAAGAGTACCTAATATTAATGGGAATAAAATGGGCAGACTTAGTCAATCTATCCACAATGACCCATATAGCATCCAAGTTCTTCACAGTCTTAGGTAACCCAACTACAAAATCCATAGAGATGCTATCCCACTTCCACACAGGCACATCTAAAGGTTGCATCAAACCTGAAGGTTTTTGGTGTTCTACCTTAGCTTTCTGACATACTAAGCAAGCATACACAAATTCCTCCACTTCCCTCTTCATCTTAGGCCACCAAAACATCTTCTTAAGGTCTTGGTACATCTTAGTGGCTCCTGGATGGATACTAAGGATACTCTTATGACCTTCTTCCAGGATTGCTCTCTTAAGTTCTGGCACACTAGGAATGCACAACCTATCCTTAAATCTTAAAACTCCATCCACTCCAATTCTAAACTCACTTTTCACACCTTGATTCAACTTCTCTACCCGACTCAATAAGAAAGGATCCATCTTCTGACCTTCTCTAATCTCATCTATCAAGCTATTAGTCACTCTTAAAGCTCCCAACTTAATACTCTTAGAGGTCAACTCACACCCTAAGCTCATATCCCTAAACTCCTCAATCATTTGCATTTCCCTAATCATCAAGGAAGACATTCTCAAAGATTTTCTACTCAAAGCATCAGCTACAACATTAGCCTTGCCAGGGTGATAATTTAATTGAAAGTCATAATCCTTAAGAAACTCTAACCATCTCCTCTGCCTCATATTCAATTCCTTTTGGTCAAACAAGTACTTAAGGCTTTTATGGTCACTAAAAACCTCAAATCTAGACCCAAACAAGTAATGTCTCCACAACTTGAGCACAAAAACTATTGCAGCTAACTCAAGGTCATGGGTAGGATAGTTTTGCTCATGAATTTTAAGTTGTCTTGAAGCATAGGCTACTACCTTACCCTCTTGCATAAGTACTCCTCCTAAACCCAATTTAGAAGCATCACAAAATACCTCAAAAGTCTTACTAGGATCAGGTAACACTAACACAGGAGCACTAGTTAATCTCCTCTTAAGCTCTTGAAAACTCTCCTGACACCTAGAATCCCACACAAAAGGTTGGTCTTTCTTCGTCAGCTTAGTCAAAGGAAGAGCTAGCCTAGAGAAATTCTCTATGAACCTTCTGTAATAACCAGCTAGTCCTAGGAAACTCCTAATCTCAAATACTGATTTAGGTGTTCTCCACTCTAACACAGCTTCTACCTTAGCAGGATCTACAGCTATTCCACCCTTGGATATCACATGTCCTAGAAAGTTCACACTATCCAACCAAAATTCACATTTTGACAATTTAGCATACAACTGTTTCTCCTTAAGGGTTTGAAGAACGATCCTAAGGTGCTCAACATGCTCTTCCCTAGTCTTGGAATACACTAGGATATCATCTATGAAGACCACTACAAATCTATCCAAGTAAGGGTGAAAGATCCTATTCATGTAGTCCATAAAAACACCAGGTGCATTAGTCACACCAAAAGGCATAACTAAATACTCATAGTGCCCATAGCGGGTTCTAAAGGCAGTCTTAGGAACATCCTCAGCTCTCACTCTAATCTGATGGTATCCTGACCTTAAATCTATCTTACTGAACACACAAGCTCCAACTAGTTGATCCATAAGGTCATCTATCCTAGGCAAAGGATACTTATTCTTAATGGTCACTTTATTCAGTTACCTATAGTCTACGCACAACCTCATGCTCCCATCTTTCTTCTTAACCAACAAAACAGGCGCTCCCCAAGGCGAAACACTAGGCCTAATGAATTGTTTTCCTTGTAATTCCTCTATTTGTTTCTTAAGCTCAACTAACTCTGTTGGGGACATCCTATAGGGTGCTATAGATATAGGTGGGGTACCTGGTACTAAGTCTATGCTAAACTCAATCTCTCTCTCAGGTGGTAAACTAGACACATCCTTAGGAAATACTTCTGGAAATTCTCTTACTAAGGGAATCTCATCTAGCTTACTATCAGTCTCAAGTGTTAAAGAAACTAAGATCATGTACACTCTTTCATTGTCTTTTAAACAAGTTTTAATGTCAGCAGCACTAAGAAATTTCGTACTCTTACATTCACCAAAGGAAATAGATTTCTCAAAGCAGTTTAAAAGGACATGGTGAGAAGATAGCCAATCCATACCAAGAATTACATCTAATTGACTAAGAGGCAAACAAATTAAGTCAACTAGAAACTGCTTATCAGAAACTGTCAAAGGACATTTCAAACACACTAGGGATGTAGTCACAGGACCATTAGTAGGGGTTTCAACAACTAGATCAAAATCTAACAAAGACACAGGCAAATTCAATTTTTGGACACAAGAGACAGAAATAAAGGAATGAGTTGCACCAGAATCAAATAGTACAACAAAAGGAGTCTCAGCTATGAAACAAGTACCTTGTATCAAATTTTCTGACCGAGAAGCTTCAGCACCACTAAGAGCAAATACTCTCCCTACAGTCTTTGGACGCTCAATTTGCGAACCCGATCCAATAACACGTGTTCTTCGTGGTTCAGGACATTGGGTGCTGATGTGACCCTTGCCACTGCAATTGAAGCAGGTAATCTCCTTGTCAAGACACTCAGACTGATTATGACCAACACGTCCACACTTCCCACATCTTCCTGAAGGAGTGGACACAGACCCTCCAACACTTCCAGTAGCACTAACAGTGGATCCTCTAGTAAACAACTTACTTTTATTAGCAGCAGCTTTACTCCCTTGAAATCTATTAGAAGCGAAGTAAGGCTTACTCCTTCCCGAAGTACTAGAACTCACAGCACGGATAGGACCTCCAACTCCTTTATAAAAAGCAGCACGAGCACGGTTGTCATGATCATAAATGCTGCACTTATTGACCAGAGTGGGAAAGTGATATATCTCCTGATAGTTAATTGCAGTTTTCACTTCAGGACGCAGACCATTTACAAATTTTATGCATTTAGCTCTTTCACCACCCTCACCATGGTAGTGTGTGCAATAACGAACCAAAGCATCAAATTTGGCAGCATACACAGCCACTGTGTCGTTCCCTTGATTCAGCTCAAGGAATTCCATTTCTTTCCGACTTCTCACATCATCCGGGAAATACTTCTCAAGAAAGACCTTCTTGAAGTTGTCCCAATTCAAGTGCACCCCTCCATCAATCATCCTCCGAAGTGCTCCTTCCCACCAAAAGTGAGCATCAGCAGTCAACATGAATGTGGCCAACTTCACCTTCTGAGCGATGGGACAATCCATAACATTGAAAATTTTCTCTATTTCTGTTAGCCAATTCATAGCAGCATCTGGGTCATATCCTCCTTTAAAGGTAGGTGGGTGATTTCGTTGAAATTGCTCCAACCAGTTAGGAGTAACTTCAGTCCTATTGTTATTATTCATAGCTTGTGCTAATGCTTGAAGAGCATCGGCAATCGCACGATCATTTCTACCAGCCATAATCTAAGAAAATAATACAATCAATAAACATAATCAATCATCATACTAGCATACCAACAAGTTTAACAATCAGTTTAGTCCATCATTCATGTACCAAATAAACATAATAAATCAAGTAAGCATAGTAAACTCATAACACACGGTCGATTAGATCGACCTGCTCTGATACCACTAAATGTGACACCCTCTACCCCATTATTAATATACAACAAATGTAACAATAAAATATTTCTTTTCTTCTTTTTGGGTAAATAAAATCTTTCATAGTTGACAAATATTTCAAATATCACAAGGTAGAAGATTCACATTCGTAACTCATAAATCATAACTACAGTGTAAAAGAATTATAAAAGAAAAGAAGTTAAGATTTTCAATACAATTTAGTGAAAAACAAGAAATCATATATATACAAATAATAATAAAGGAAATATAAATTAACTCCAGTAAAGGTGGCAGTGCCTCCTGGTTAGGAATCAATTTATATTTTCCAAATCATGTAATAAAATATAAATAAAGATATTCATTCTGGTCTTTTATCAAGAACGTTCAAATTACAATTCTTAACATACATTTTCCTTAAATTATAAACTTTATCTACGTTATCTCTTCGTTAGAAATTACAAAGAAGAGAAACTAAAGTTATTAAAACAATAACATATTAAACTAAAATAACTATGCCCCGATGTCACATCCTATCAGAGCATGCCCAATTGAAGCTTTTAAGCCTCATCACCAACAACCTCATGATGCTGATCATCTGCAACACAATTTAAAACATATACAAAAACAACAAGGGAGTGAGAAACATCTCACTCAGTTTCAGGTGCAGAAATAACTGCTAGATAGCACACACACACACAACATATATAAGTCACATGTAAACAATACATAAATAGTCAATATCATATATATATACTCATTTATCATGCTTATGATGTCATGGACTCAACTCATAAATGCATGCATGTGGCGCCATACGGAAGATTCACAATTCATCGTTGGTGACCCTAAGGTACACCTGGTTACATCACTGGTGACCCTAAGGTACACCTTGTTAGCATGTTACATCGTGGGTGACCCTAAGGTACACCTTGTTAGTCGTGGGTGACCATAAGGTACACCTTGTTAGCATGTTACATCGTGGGTGACCATAAAGTACACCTTGTTAGTCGTGGGTATGCGGCCTCAGCGGCACACCTGGAGTAATATATGCATATGATGCATGTCATACATTCATAATCTCATGGACTCAACATTTAACTTATTACATAATTTCATTTAGTACATCATATCATTATTTGTCATAGTATCATAATCATAGTTTGTCTCAATAGTCCATTCTTAGGTCTCATGTCATTTGTCCATATTTCACATGGTCATGTCATCAATATTCCTCATAAGGTCCGCATAGGTATTCACAGAGATTCAGAGAGCATTCTTATTTATATTAAAACTCATGTATTGTTAACATTAATTTCATATTCATTTATTACTTCAACAAAGAAAAAGGTAGAGTAAATAGAAAATCAGACAGAACAACGGCACTTTCAACAAAAACAAAGTAGAATAAATAGAAAATCGGACAGAACAACGGCACCTTTAACAAAAAGCAAAGTAGAGTAAATAGAAATTTAGACAAAACAACGGCACCTTCAACAAAAAGCAAAGTAGAGTAAATAGAAATTTAGACAAAACAACGGCACCTTCAACAAAAAGCAAAGTAGAGTAAATAGAAATTTAAACAGAATAACGACAAAGGATTGGGGGCCAATCCGACAAACAACTATCCAACAATTATCCCCACACCCCTGAGCGAGGTTCTCACTCCCCCCCTTACCTGGATATGCGGAGTTGGAACTTGGGCAGGACCTCCTCCTCTGGATCCCCTCTTTCTTTTCCTTTTCTCTCTCTTTCTCTCTCTCTCTCTTCTCTTTCTCTCTCTAGGATTTCACTTCTTCTCTGTATAAAAATTTTCACCCCCCTGCCCTATTTATAGGCAAACTGGTGTACCCGGAACGGCCCGTATTGAATTCGGAACGGCCCGTTCCGGATCCTTCGAATTTGTGCAAATTTCTCAACTGGAACGGCCCGTTCCAAAATCGGAACGGCCCGTTCCCAAAAAGCAGAACGGCCCGTTCTAAAACCAGAACGGCCCGTTCTTAATCTCAGCAGAACGGCTCGTTCTCCATCCGGAACGGCCCGTTCTCCATACCAGAACGGCCCGTTCCAGGCCCGTTCTGGGACTACAAAAACCTCACATTTTCAACATTTGGAACGGCCCGTTCCACTTTTGGAACGGCCCGTTCCGAAACCCAAAATATCCCTATAACTTTATTAAAATTACGAAAATGCCATTAACAAAAATAATAATAATAAAGATTTGGGTGTTACAAAAAATGAGTATTTTTATTAATTTCCTTCTGATTCATTCGTCTCCCCTCAAATGTCCTTTCATTCACCACTTCCAAAAGTGTGATTACATCTTTTGGTGGAGTATCGCTTCTTGCGCTAGGTTTTTTTTTTCCTTATACTATGAGTGTAGGAAATAAAAATCGAGCGTTAAAAACAATTACCCTTTCACTGAGTTTGGACTGGTAGGTTAGGTACAAAAGCGTAATCTGATCCGAACTTGAAAAAATCGAAAGAAAATACATTTTTTCAGCTGTTTGGGCGGATTATTGGATAAATTGGGTTGAAATTTTGGATGGCAAAGACTTTGGGTGGTCGAGTTTAGTTTTAAAATTTTATATCCATTAAAACTCATGGTTAGTTTAAACCATGTCCTTAATGTGTGTTAATTATTATAGGATAAATTATATTTTTAGTTTTTTTAATATTTAATTTGTTTAATTTTACTAATTTTAAATGGTTCAATTTGATTTTTTAATTTTTTTTTATAAAATGTTCAATATTATCCTTATGTTTAAATTAACATTAATGATGTTAATGAAATGGATGGAAGAATAACATTGAACATCTTTTAAAATTTATAAGACTAAGTTGATTCATTATAAAATAGTGAAACCAAATTAAATACTCTAAAAATAAAGAGATTAAATTGAACAAAAATTCATCTAATATTTTTTTTGTCTAGATAACTTTAAATTTTCTGTTATCTATTTAATAAATTTTTTTATTAGACAACTCAATTATTTTGATTTTTTTTAATTTCAAGTATTCAATTTGTTGTTAAGGTAAATAAAAGGAAATTCAAATTTATGTATATAAAAAAAATAGATAAATTTTTATTCAATTTCATCACACTATTTTTAAAATTTTTAATTTGATCTCATTATTTTAAAAATGTTCAATTTGATCCTCTAATTTTCAAAAATATCTTTAGTATTGTCCTGTTATTTAATTTTATTAACGTCATTAATTTCAATATGAATAATGTGAGACCTGTTGCCTTCTTCCTCCCTCCCCTCTCATTTTTCCTTTCTTTTTCATTCCCTCTCTTTTTCCCATTTCCTTCTCCCAAACCTCTTTCATTCCTTGTTGATTCTCAAGGTTGTTGAGCAATTGGTGTGCTAGGGAGCTTTGAAGCCCGGAGCCGAATTCCCATTCCATCTTCTTTTTCTTCTTCTTCAACCTTGGAGTAGCTCGGAGTTCATCGTTCACTCTATTTCGAGGTAAGGGAAGCTAGAACTCGAATTTGTTGTACATTCTGGGTTGCATGTAGTTGGATCTTCATCTAGGATGTGATTTGGGGGCTGATTAATTGAGTTGGGTGGGTTGCATGTTGTCAGGACTGTGGTGTTCTTGAATGAGCTGGGTAAAAATGGGTGATCATGAATGTTAATGCATGCATGTCAAGATTTTCGTGGTTTCTGGGTTGCTTGAACGAGTGTAGTAGTAATCATATGGGTGTCGATCATGTTTAGGGAGAAGATTGATGAAGAAAAGGAGAGGATCGAAGGTGAAATCCATGGAGTTTTAGAAATTCTGAGACTCACAGCCATGGTTGTGGATTCACAGCCATGGCCGTGGGAGGAGGGGAAATGTGGTGGCTGAGATTCATATGGTCGTGGATTCACAGCCATGGTCGTGGGAGGGAAATATGTGGTAGCAGAGACTTGTAGCCATGGCCTTGGATTTGCATCCATGGCTGTGGGGGAAAATGGAGTGGCAGAGACTTGCAGCCATGGTCGTGGATTTGCAGCCTTGACTGTGGGGTAACATAGAGTGGTAGAAACTTGCAGCCATGACTGTGGATGGCCGTGGAAAGGAAACTGAGCTGGTAGAAATCCAGCGCTGATTTGAGCGCTATAGCGATGAGGGTAGATGACCGAATTTGGTCTTTAGGTCTACATGAAAGTTGTAGCGTTGGATGTTATCTTTCCAATGGCACCAGAATCACCCAAAAAGGAGGTCTAGAACTCCAGTTATGACGTTTTTAGTGAGCAAAGGTCAAGCTGTCAGGATTTAGGCTAAGTGTTGCGGTTTTTAGAATTTTTAACAAGGTAGATTAAGAAATTAGGACTTAGTGTCTTCATGAGAGTTGTAGGAAATCTTCTTATATTTCATATGAGATAAGGATGAGAATGGTAGGATTAGTATAACTTCATATATGCTATTTTATGTGAAGACTGTCATTTCACAATAAGTGATTTGGTTAAGTTGAAAGTTGTTTTGGGTGCTTAGGTTGATTGATGTTGTTTGGGTGTGTAAGTTGGCATGATAGATGGGTTTTAAACATGTAATATGAGTTGTATTATATGATGAAAATGTCGTGTGTTGATAATTGTTGATAAAATATTGATTAATGATGTTGTTGATGATGTTTTTGTGTTGAAAGATGATGTTGTGTAGCATGATGAGAATACTTAGTAGTGAGATGTGAAATGCATGTTGTAGCTAGGTCGTGAAGTTGTGTAGTTGTGTAAAGGTGATAAATGAGTTGAAGAGTTATACATTGAATGAGTTGTTGTGTTAAATAGAAATGTGTTGAATATATGATATGTTGTTAAAGTTGCTATATGTTATGTGTGGACTATTTATATGTTGCGAAATATCATGAGATGAACTAGTTGAGTTTTGTGAAGTGCATGATGATAATATTGTGAGTTGTGAGAAGCATGATGTGAAGTGTGTAGATGTGTTGAGATTTATACAAAAGTTATTAGTAGACTATGTTGCTAAGTTGTTAGATGAGAGTTGTATGTTGTTATAAAGTTGTATGTTGTACTATGTGTTGAAAAGATATTACTTTGTGATGGTTGAGATGTAAATTGTGAGTTGAGCTATTGAGCTATTGAGTTGACTGTGTTGTTTAAAGTTGAAATGAGTTGATAGTTGAGCTGATGAGATGATAATTGTATTGTTGTGCTGTGATGATGAGTTGTTGATCACTAGGACTAGGGAAATTATTTTCGAAGTTGCTCATCCCATTGTATGGATTGAGAGTGTTGTGGTGCTCTAAGAGCCCAATTTGTTAAAAAACCCTCCTTGGGAAGTTGTCCCTTGGAGTGGATGGTGTGTTGTTCTCCCCTAGGACTTATGGTCCCATGTGTGGGCAAGGTCGAGGCACACGTGTATGAAGCGACCACGGTATAGGGGTCAGGTCAAGCTGTACCGATTACAAGTGGTCAATTTGAGTAAAGTATGAAGTCAGGAACTTAGTTCCTAACCGAGTATCGGAGGGTTGTAGTATTTGGAGGATACGATCAGTAGGCTAATCCCATATGTGGCTTAGTTGAGCTAGCTAATGTCGTGGTAGGCCTAGACCCGGTTGTCCTATCCTGACATAGTACTATACTTCCTTGTTTAAGTGGCAAATTCTGAAAAACCGTTATCGTGTTGTGGATTTTTATCCAAATTTGTTGTTTACCCCAAAAAGGTTCTGTGTTGTCGATTCGGTAAGGCCTAGCCACTTAAACTGCTCACCCTGTGTTGTAGGAGATCTCCGAGTTAAAATGTGTAACGATGCATATGTGTTGATGAGTTGATATTGTGATGATATGAGTTGTATGTGTTGACATGTTGTGAAGGTGTTGTTGAGATGTATGTTGTCTATGTGTTGTATGTTTCATGATGAATAAGTTGTTATTGTTGGTAGTGACGTTGTGTTGAAGGTTGCTTTTATATTCGTATGTTGTTTTAATATATGTATTGTATGTTGAACAATTTGATGAAAATGATGACAATGATGCTAAGTTGCATGTGTTGTGTGTTGAACTATTTGATGATGATAGTGATGTTAAGTTACTTTTAAATATGTGTTGTTGAGAGGTATGTAATACATGTGTTGCTTGTTGTTGTGTTGAATATGGTGATTATTATTATTGAGTTTTTTTTTTTTATTTTCTCTAGCTTACCCTTGCATGTTTCCATGTGGTTTGGTCTACGATGATCATACGATGTATGAGAGCAGAACAGGGATAAGTTGAGAGATAGCTGCTAGAGGTCACAAGAGGTGCCTGGAGTCGGATTTTATTTTGTAGACTATCAGTTGTTAGTAGATACTTTTATATATATGTTGGTATATAGTTGTTGAACAAGCAACATAGTTGTATATATTCATGAGATGTAGATGTGCTTATATTATATTACTGTTTCAGTATATGTATATGTGTAGCTAGTCAAGTGTTGCGCAGTGTGGCGGTCATGACAGGTCGTTACAAATAAGAATACAATATTAAACATTTTTTTAAAAAAATTATAGGGTCAATTTAAACTTTTTAAAAATAATAAGATTAAATTAAACCTTAAAAATAAATAAAAAACTTTAAAAAATATAACTTATCTATAGTTTTATAATGGTATATTGATCTTATGATTGTTAATTTAGTTGTTTTAATGAATGCGTTAATCAATTATATAAATCATTACAAATTGAATAACAATGTAAAATTCTAAGTTTATATATAATTAAAATATAAATTTTAATATAGTATTTGGGCCTTGGTCATTAAAATTATCTAATTATATATTTATATTTGATTTTTACTTTGAAAATTTTAAAATTTTATAAAAAAATGTAAAAAGTAAAAAAAGTTATAAGGGACTAAATTTGGGTCAACACCATTATTAACTCAATCTAATATCCACTTTAACTAAAATTATGATCCTTTCTTGAACAGTCGTGGGTGAATTTTAAATGGTTTTTCACCTTCAATCCAACATGATAAAACTTAAAAAAAATCATATTTTGAAAAATAAAATTTATGGTATCCTTCTTTACAATAATATTCATAAAAATAATAATTATATTCAAAATTGGAGGAGGAAATAAATATATTTGATAGAAAATCATTAGTAACTACAATTTTTTTAATGGACTGTTTAATCAGAGATTCACATAAAAAATAATCAATTTGAAATATAATAAAAAATGAAATTTCAGAAATTTTTTTTCATACATGTCAAAGTGATGGAAAAGAAAAAATATTTTTATATATCTACCAAATTTATAAATTTTTCCAAAAATGATGGAAACAAAATTACATCCTATGAGAAATTATATAATTATTGGATGTTTGGAACTAAATATTCAAAAGAGCGTAAACTTATGACAAACAGTTTAGTTCGGATTAAACATTTTATACTGAAACCAACCGAAATCTCTATGTGCGTGTATACGTGTGAATTTAAATTTTTTTACCAACATGAAATTTTTTTAACTATATAACTCGATCTAGTGACGGATCCAAAAAATTTAGATAATGAAAATAATATTTATTTATATATATGTAATATTAAAAATTTTATATACAACTTTTAAATATATATATATATATATATATATCATAATTATTTTTTAAAAGTTTTTATATTTATGATTACGATTAAGGATAAAAATAAATTAGGTCAGATTATGTTATATTATAATTTAATATGTTTGGATCTAAATTTTTTTAAAAAATAGATATTTTAAATATGATTTATTTATCTGTCATAGACATTTTTTAAATATTTTGGTTAGAACTACGATCTTAAAAACCTATTTATAATAATTTAACACTAATAAAAACATAAAAAATGTTAAATTGTATAAAAATCAAGTTTAATTTATTTATGATATAAACATGTTTTTAATATCTAATATAAAATTTTAGATGATAATTTATTTTAAAATATATTTTATAATAAAATTCTAAATAGAATATAAATCATCCAATTTTTTCTATTTTGATTCTTTTAATCAACGTATACAATCTTATAATCTTTATTATTTTGATTTTTTTTAATCAACATATACAACATTACAATCTTTATTATTTTAATTTTTTTAATCGGCGTATACAATAAATAGAAAGTACAAAAGGTAAACATGCATACTATAAATTTTATTTTATCAAAAATTAATTTTTTAATATATTATATTATATATATGAGCATTAATATATATATATATATATATATTATAATTATAACTTTTTCTAAAAATTAATTTGTTATCAAAGAGTATTCTTTATCACATATGAGAACTAATCTCTTTTAAAAGTTTAAAAAATATCAAATAAATGAATATTTATTTCAAATTTATATTTATATATATATGATATTTTAAATATATATTATTTATTTTATTAGAATATAACTTTTATTTTTTAAATATATTATTTTTTTTATATAAAAAAATATGTGTGTAAAATGGTAATGGGAGCAAGTGACCCCAGTATCCTCAATGTACATCCATCATTAATTCCATCATCATTTGTTTTTTTAATTCTGAAACTTAGTTCATTGTCCTTCATTATTAATAAAAATACTTATTTTAATATTACACAGATAAAATTATTTTAATAATAATTATTCAATTTAGTCTTTCTAGTTTTTAATGATTTGATTTAATTTTATTATTTTTAAATGATTCAATTTATTATTTTAATTTTTTAAACAATATTCAATATTATTTTTTATTCAATTTTATTAACATTGTTAATATTAATTTAGATAAAATAAAAATATTTAATATTTCAAAAAAATATAAAATTAAATTTGAACTATTTAAAAATAATTGGATCAATATAAAATTTAAAAATAAATAGAGATTAAAAATATAATTTAATCTAAAATTTAATTATGAATGAGAAAAGTAAAAAAAAAAATATTATATTTACGCTTGTAATAGATTCAAAGTTGACCAAAATTTACTTCCTTAATTTTGTAATCAATGATAAATATATTTTTAATTTTTTAATTCAATTATTAATTTTAGAGAAACTAAATCTTTAAGTTGAACTTTGTTACAACTCAAATTGGATACTTCAAACTAGGAAGATCGACAAAATAATTGCACGCAATAAATTAATCCAAAAATAATAATAAAGTCAAATCAAGGTACTTAAATTCAATACTGTATTGCGTAAAAAACAAAAACCCAATTATGTATTGACACTTAAGAATCCCCTTCCAGCTCGTTATTATCTTTGAAATAATTGGGGTGTTCATATGCTTAAATCAATCTCACCGATCCGAAGAGACAAATCAAACAAAACAATTCTAATTAGTTTAGATATATATGGAGTTTTTTTTTTTTTTTCCGATACCAATATATATCGAGTTAGGACTCTACAAAACTTGTTAAATTCGAATTGAAACGAACATGCATTTTAATGTTCATTTTTATTATTTATATTTTTTTTAAAGATAGAAAATATTATAAAGATGGTCGCAATGAAGATTGAATCTAGGTCTTCATGCTTTTAATCTTAGTGGTCTCATTTTTATTAGTTGTATAGTATAATCATGTATTATTTATTTATTTTTTGTATTTCATTTTATTTTTTGTTATTATTTAGTTGATGTAAGTCAATTATAACAAATATATTGGCTTAACCCGTCCAATGATTGGATTGTATACGTAATTTTGTTAGCAAAATCATGTATTTCTTTTTTAAAAAAATCATAATTTTACATATTTGCATCGTAGGGATCTAATTGATTCGAACTGAACTGATTCATTATTAGTTGATGTAGTTTGGGTTATGCAAAAGTATTTGGAAAATCCAAACAAATTCAATCTCATGAAAATTGATTGGTTCATATTCTATTTCCTTTCAAATTGGATCACTCAAACCTATGAACAATGTTTTCAATATAATTTGTTATGCTATTTAAATATTGAGATACATTTATTTTTAGAGAATTTCTACGGTACTCGTATTATTTAGGAGGGTACCGGTACAATTATAATTATAATTTTATTTTATATTTTATATTTTTAATAATTTATTTAAATAATATTTATGATATTTTATTCTTTAAATTTTTAAATTATTTAGTCATTTTATTTTTATTTTATATATTCTAATTTTATTTGTAATAATATTATTATATATTTAAATAGTTTAATTTTAATAATTTTTAAGTATATTTTTTGTCTTTTCACTTAAAATTTTTAAATTTCTATATTTTAATTTTAATAATTTTTTAAGTATATTTTTATCTTTTGTCTTAAATTTTTAAATTTCTATATTATAATTTTAATAATTTTTTATTTCTACTATTTATTAATTCTTTTCTTTTTTAATGTTTTATAACATTATTAAAATCTTATAATTTTAATCTCTATAATTTTATCTTACTTTTCATTTTATAAATATAATTTGGATTATTTATTTTATAATTAAATTAGTTTTTTTTTAATTTTTATAAGTTTACATAAAAGAATGTATTGAAACCCCTCAATCTTTGAGGGTACCGTAGCAATTCCCTTTTTTTTATACATATTTTCTTATTTAAAGGAAATTAAATTATTTCTTAAATATATTAATCTAGCTAAGAAAATAACTAAGATTTAAATGAACCAACGTATACGATCGCCTCAGTTTAATTAATAGTGTGAAAATTAAACATTTGTATTAAAAACTTAAAAATAAAATTTTATTACTTATAATAGTACTATCCAACAACTTGAGTAAGATTATTCCTCGTGAAGCATGTAACATCCCAAATTTTATTTAATGAAAAGAAATATTTTTTTATGTATTTATTATGTGAATAAGTATTTTATTTATGTATTTTACTATTTACGTATACGTATTTTACTATTTATGTATACATATTTTTACTATTTATGTATACGTATTTTACTATTTACGAATACGTATGTATGAATAGTATTTTACTATGCAATTGCACAGTGAAGGGCGGCTGAAACGTGGGCTGCGGATTCTTTACGTTTCAAAATTTTAATTAATTTGAATATAATAATAAATAGTGCATAGTGCATAGTAATTTATAATATTATTTTAATGAATAGTGCATAGTGCATAGTAACTTCAAAAATTCTATAAATAGGGGCCTAAGGTTTTGAAAATTTAGAATTCTAGAGAGAAGGAAATTCTGGAGAAATAGAGAGAGAAAGTAAGAGAGAGAGAAGGAGAAAGAAAAGGAGGTTCTGCTCTAGTGCCTTGTTTAAGGAGAAAGAGGAAGAGATTCTGCCCTAATTCCGATTCCTTTTAAGGAAAGAGGAGAGGAGTTTCTGCCCAAATTTCTGTAAACCCAGGTAAGGGGGGAGTGGGAAACCTCGCTTGGGGGTGTGGGAATAATTGTTAAATAGTTTGTTTGTTGGATTGGCTCCCGATCCCTTGCCTGTTGTTTATTTCTTTGAATATGTATTATTGATGTGTTTTGTTTTATATCTTATTTATTTACATATCAGAATCTGTTATTTGAATGGAAGGCTAAGCCTCCTAAGTATTTATAAATTTGTAATCTATTATTTAAATGGAAGGCTGAGCCTCCTTATTATCTTATATTACCTTTTAAGCTTCCTACTTTACTTAAAAGATCTTAATATATTATTATTGAAAAATATGATACCTAAGCAACCTCTGGACTGTTGGATTGTTGGACTGTTGGACTATTGGACTGTTTGGACTGTTGGAATTTTTGGACTGTTGGACTATTGGACTATTAAATTGGATTATTGAAATAATTCTTAATTATGAAATATGAATATGATATGTGTAACATGCTAAAGGTTGAGTCTGTGAATGTATGACATGCATCATATGCACATATTACTCCAGGTGTGCCACTGAGGCCGCATACCCACGACTAACAAGGTGTACCTTTGGGTCACCCACGATATGCTAACGAGGTGTATGAACACCAATGATAGGTGTACCTTAGGGTCACCGACAATTGTATAGGTGTGCCTTCGAGTCACCAGTGATGAATTCTGCAACTTCCGTATGGCGCCACATGCATACATTAGTGAGTCAAGTCAAGAAAATCATTATACATAAGCATATATGTGAGATTGATTATATATGTGAATTATTGCGTGTGTGTGTGCTATTTAACTTTTATTTCTATATCTGCAACTGAGTGAGAAGTTTCTCACTCCCTTGTCATTTTTGTGTATATTTAAATTATGATGCAGATAATTAGCATGAGGCTGAGGATGTTGGTGGTGAAGCTTAGGCTTCTGTTTGGGTTTCGCTCTGATAGGATGTGACATCGGGATTAGCTAGACTAATTGTTAAATTATTATTATTTTTCTTTTGTAATTTTTATGTTATTTATGTTGAAAGTGTGTATTTTTGTCATATTATAATTTTACTAAAAGATTATAAGTTAATTCCTAACTAGGAGGCCCTGCCACCTTTACTGGGATTAATCTATAATCTTTATTTTATTATTTCTTGACAATTTGATACTTACAGTTGAAAATTATGAATGTGCATCTTTTACCCAATGATACTTGAGATAATTATTTTATATTAGACTAAGAAAGAATTTATATATAGATGGTTTATATCTATTGTAATTATGTTGGGGTAGAGGGTGTCACATTTAGTGGTATCAGAGCAAGTCGATTTTATCAACCGTGTGTGTTATGTGCTTATCATGACTCTGTTGTGTACTCTGACTATGTCTTGTTTGTTGTGTACTATGATGATGATGTTCGTCTTGTGTTGATATTGTTGAGTTTGAGATTGTTAAGTTAGTTTGTAATCAGAGGAATGATAATCATGATAGTGTTAGCCAACTCGAATTATTAGAACCTTGGATGGGAGGTGATATATTGAGTGTACTAAGAGTTTATGATTGGTGAAGTTTCTGACATCTATAGTTGTAGCAGGTTGAATCTAAAGGTGGTTGTCTCTTTGGTGAGAGATCGAAATGATGTTAATTCCCTTAAGTGTTATTATTGGTATGTTAATTATTTATGGTTTAGGTAGCATGTGAGTTGTTTTGATTGAGAAAAGTAAGGAGAGACTTGAATGAGAAATTAAGTAGTGAATTTGGAAAAAATTGAGGTATTTTGTGGCATTAGATATATTGATACATTATTGCTATTTGGTGTCGAAAATATTTTCATTATAGTTTGTTATGATAGTATGAGTATTATATCGACAAAATTTATATTTTGAGGTCTTTATGAAGAATATGGCTTTAGATATTATCTTTTCAATAGAACTAGGATAAGATGAAACAAAAATCTAGAACTTCAAGTTATGACTGCCTTGGTGATTAGAAATTTAGTAAGCACTGAATTTATTAGTGGTGATATTTGAATCTTTAGCTAAAGAGATGATCTCTTGGAAATCTTATGTCTTCATAAAGAGTTGTAGCTTATTCACTTAACTTTCGTTTGAGATAGGTTTGAAATCACTTGGATGAATACAACTCGGTTTGTCAGGTAGATATATGCTATCATGATATTTTGAGTTCTTAGGCATAAAAAATAGATTTAAACTAGATTGTCTAAGTATGAATTTGGATTGTATGAGGTGAGTATTTTAGACCATGAAATTTCTTGCGGAGGAAGATCTACTTAAGTTGTGCTTAAGTGAGAGATACTTGAGTCAATTAGTAAAATCAGGAGTCTTGTTTGATAGTTTATATGAAAATTCAGTGAGTAATTTTTTTTTTTTAACAACTGTTCATGGTTTAAACTGCTCTCACTATAAAAATTGCTTTTGCCTTCGTTTCTTTGGTTATTAAGATGTTTCAGTTCACTAGGTTGTTTCTTGCCTACCCTTGGAATCAACCGTAAGGATAATCTATATCAGGAATTCTTGAACCTGTGTATATTTTTAACTACCCAAATCATTTCGTTGCTTACTTCTTTGAATTACTTACTATTACCTTTGACTGAATTGACTAGAAAGGAGTTACATTAGTATGGGATAACAATTGAGGAAGTAGTTTTCAAACTCTTAAGGAAAGATTGACTAGTGTTAATATTACTAGATTTTAGTAAGATTATTGTGATATATAAATATGTCTCTGAAAATAGGTTTAGGAAGAATATTGTGGCAAGAAGAAAAGATAGTAGCTTATGTTTCTAAGAAATTGAAAATTCATGAGAGAAATTACCTTACCCATAACCTTGTTAGCGACTTTGTCATTTATATTAAGATTTGGAAACACTAACTATATGATTCTATGGTTGAGGTATTTAGTGATCATAAGAACCTTAAATATATTTTGACCAAAGGGGTTGAATACGAGATAAAAGAAATAGTTGAAATTTCTTAAGGAGTAAAATTTTGATCTTATTATTTGGCTAAAGCCATTGTGGTGATTGATGTTTTGAGGAAATCTTTATCTTTCATTATGATTAGAGAGATGAATCTTTTTGGCTTAAATTAGAAATTTAAGTTTGGATTATAAGGTTACTTCTAGTATTGTGAGATTAAGTATGAATAGCGAATGGATTGTTGAAGAAAATTATAGGAGCATAATTAGTTGATTTATTTTGGTAACAAGTTATAAGGCTATAGGTTAAGGTGATGGATATGATTATGACTTGGGTGAAGATGAAATGGTGAAACTTGAGAACTGATATGGATACCGAGTGTACATTATGCTTAGGTACCTGATCTTTAGAATTGATCATAGAAGAGTTTGAATTGGTTGTAGATAGAGTAGTAAAATTAGTGATCTGATATGTGTATCTAATGCTTAGGTGTTGATGTTGTGGCAAATATCTGGATTACAATGATAACCAAATTATTATTTTGATGATTTAAGGATTGAATTTGATTGCAGAATTTAGAAACTTATGCTTGATGTGTAAGATTACCATAGTAGCATTGAATTATTTATGTTGGAAGTAACTAATAGATGAGATTAGAGGAACTAGGAGTTAGATCCTTTATTAGTGACCCAAATAAGCAAGAGATTAGAAAGGACACAGTTGGATGTTTAGTTATAAAACTTGAAAGGACATAAGAGTACTCTTAACATTTATTTAGGAGTTACTAAAATGTATCAGAGTGGCGCAAGGGAAGCGTGATGGTCTAATATGGAAAGCGAAGTAAAGAACTTGAATCAAGGTATGGAGAGTGAGTTTAAATTTGTAGTGGATGGAGTTTTGAGATTTAAGGATAAGTTGTGCATTCCTAGTGTGCTAGAATTTAATAAAGCAATCCTAGAAGAAGGTCATAAGAGTATCTTTAGTATCCATTCAGAAACTACTAAGATGTACCAAAATCTTAAGAAGATATTTTGTGACCTAAGATGAAGAGAGGAGTAAAGCAATTGTATATTTATGGCTAGCATACTAGAAGTTTTTAAGAATCTTGTAGCACTTAGATGCTCCATTTTGGAAGTAAGATGGTGAATAGATAGACCCTAGTGGAAGATTTGTCTAAGACGCTTAAGAAATTGATTTTGTTTGTGTTTAAGTGGATAAATTCGTCAAGATCTTTCCTTAAGCAAATCCTTTGAGGAAATTGATAAAAGTTGTACATCAACAAGGTAGTGATGTTGCATAAGAATTAGAAGTAAGAATGCAAAGAGTTTACCATTGCAAAAATTTCGGGGACGAAATTTCTAAAAGGAGGGGAGAATTGTAACATCCCAAATTTTATTTAATGAAAAGAAATATTTTTTTATGTATTTATTATGTGAATAAGTATTTTATTTATGTATTTTACTATTTACGTATACGTATTTTACTATTTATGTATACATATTTTTACTATTTATGTATACGTATTTTACTATTTACGAATACGTATGTATGAATAGTATTTTACTATGCAATTGCACAGTGAAGGGCGGCTGAAACGTGGGCTGCGGATTCTTTACGTTTCAAAATTTTAATTAATTTGAATATAATAATAAATAGTGCATAGTGCATAGTAATTTATAATATTATTTTAATGAATAGTGCATAGTGCATAGTAACTTCAAAAATTCTATAAATAGGGGCCTAAGGTTTTGAAAATTTAGAATTCTAGAGAGAAGGAAATTCTGGAGAAATAGAGAGAGAAAGTAAGAGAGAGAGAAGGAGAAAGAAAAGAAGGTTCTGCTCTAGTGCCTTGTTTAAGGAGAAAGAGGAAGAGATTCTGCCCTAATTCCGATTCCTTTTAAGGAAAAAGGAGAGGAGTTTCTGCCCAAATTTCTGTAAACCCAGGTAAGGGGGGAGTGGGAAACCTCGCTTGGGGGTGTGGGAATAATTGTTAAATAGTTTGTTTGTTGGATTGGCTCCCGATCCCTTGCCTGTTGTTTATTTCTTTGAATATGTATTATTGATGTGTTTTGTTTTATATCTTATTTATTTACATATCAGAATCTGTTATTTGAATGGAAGGCTAAGCCTCCTAAGTATTTATAAATTTGTAATCTATTATTTAAATGGAAGGCTGAGCCTCCTTATTATCTTATATTACCTTTTAAGCTTCCTACTTTACTTAAAAGATCTTAATATATTATTATTGAAAAATATGATACCTAAGCAACCTCTGGACTGTTGAATTGTTGGACTGTTGGACTATTGGACTGTTTGGACTGTTGGACTGTTTGGACTGTTGGACTATTGGACTATTAAATTGGATTATTGAAATAATTCTTAATTATGAAATATGAATATGATATGTGTAACATGCTAAAGGTTGAGTCTGTGAATGTATGACATGCATCATATGCACATATTACTCCAGGTGTGCCGCTGAGGCCGCATACCCACGACTAACAAGGTGTACCTTTGGGTCACCCACGATATGCTAACGAGGTGTATGAACACCAATGATAGGTGTACCTTAGGGTCACCGACAATTGTATAGGTGTGCCTTCGGGTCACCAGTGATGAATTCTGCAACTTCCGTATGGCGCCACATGCATACATTAGTGAGTCAAGTCAAGAAAATCATTATACATAAGCATATATGTGAGATTGATTATATATGTGAATTATATTGCGTGTGTGTGTGTTATTTAACTTTTATTTCTATATCTGCAACTGAGTGAGAAGTTTCTCACTCCCTTGTCATTTTTGTGTATATTTAAATTATGATGCAGATAATTAGCATGAGGCTGAGGATGTTGGTGGTGAAGCTTAGGCTTCTGTTTGGGTTTCGCTCTGATAGGATGTGACATCGGGATTAGCTAGACTAATTGTTAAATTATTATTATTTTTCTTTTGTAATTTTTATGTTATTTATGTTGAAAGTGTGTATTTTTGTCATATTATAATTTTACTAAAAGATTATAAGTTAATTCCTAACTAGGAGGCCCTGCCACCTTTACTGGGATTAATCTATAATCTTTATTTTATTATTTCTTGACAATTTGATACTTACAGTTGAAAATTATGAATGTGCATCTTTTACCCAATGATACTTGAGATAATTATTTTATATTAGACTAAGAAAGAATTTATATATAGATGGTTTATATCTATTGTAATTATGTTGGGGTAGAGGGTGTCACAAAGCATATAGTTGTGGTTTATAAAATAAAATTTGACTAAGAAAAATAACTCTCTCATTCGCTCTTCCTTGGTAATGAGTCTTTGTAGAAGACATTAGCCAGTCTAAACACTTTTTTTTTTTTATCATTTGTGGATAAGCCTAAAGAAACTTTGTTAAAGAATATTTGTGTTTTGAAAGTTTGGAAATGTTTTGTATTAAATAATATTTATCGGGTTAATTTGCTTTGTTATGTTAGGTGTAGTTTGAGAAATAATATCTGTTTGTAATCAAAGTTTTGTTATATTAAATTTTAACGATTCAATTATTAAATTAAAATTTTTTAATATATATATATATATATATATATATATATAACCTATAAATTTTTGTAAATTTAGAAATTATTAAAAATTTTGTTATATAAATTCAAATTAACAATTATTTATAAAAATATATTATATATTAATTTAAATTTATGTAATGAAATATAAATAACTTTCAAATTTTATAAAAATTTATACTTTATTTTTTTTTATTGGTGGCCAAGAAAGAGTAATATTAAATTGGTATAGGGTACCGAAATTCGATTTACAAAATGTAAAAACATGAGTTGTTGTTGTGGTCATATACTAAACATCAACTATTTATGACAAAATAAAATGAGATAAATAGTAAATAGTCACCAATTCACCTCCCAACTATACAATCAAACAAAAAGATATATATTATTCTCACGTCTAACCTATCATAAGTTTACTCTACCCAAAAGTTGATATCTATGCATTAAATTTTTTTAATTCACCTATATATTAATTTTTTTTAATTAAACGGTTAAATTGTTTAATTTTAATATAGACAATGAATTATTAAATGAAATAACTCTATTAAAAGTTATTCTTGAAGTAAGTGGATTTTTTCCAATACATATTATTATATATTTTGGGATCGAGATACAAATCAAGACCCACATTATTAGAATAAGTGGACAAATAAGAGTTTATAAAACACACATACTCTATTTATTAGAAATTTTTTAGATGGTAACTAAAAGCAAAACTATGAATTAAAGTTGTAAATCCAAAGTGGACAATATCTAACAATATGGAGTTGTGTGTGCAAATGTCTCTACAAAAATAATACATAACACTCCTCTCAAAAAATAACCATATATAATAGTAATATCTAACCTATACAAATTAAAACCATAATACAAAATGCCGCAAGTTGGATTCAATTCGATAACAACTAATAACTAGAGATATTTTGAGTGATTACCCAAAAACAAAATTATATAGATGTAAAATCAAAATGTACAATATCTTACCGATGTTAAATTGTAAATGCAAATACCTTGATAAAAACAAGATATATTACACATAACTAAAAGTAAAATCGTGAGAATACAAATCTAAAATAAACAATATCTTACTAATATAGAATTATGTGTAAAAATACTCAATAAAAATAATAAAATATATAACTCTCTTCTTGAAAATTATATCCCCATCAAATAAGCTAATAAAATATGTGACACCCTCTACCCTATCATTAATATACAATAAATGTAAACAAAATATTTTTTTTTCTTTGGAGTAAATAAAACCTTTCATAGTTTGATAACATCTTTCATGATAAAATAATTGTCTCATATCATAAGGTAGAAGATTCACATTCGTAACTTATAAATCATAGAACGGCATCATATAAGTATCAAAATTCAAGATATCATATAAAAGGAAAATATAGATTAATTCCAGCAAAGGTGACAGTGCCTCCTAGTTAGGAACTAATTTATAATTTTCAAATAATATGACAAAGATGAACTTTTTGGTCTTTTGTCAAGAACGTTTAAAATTACAAAAGAAAGATTATAAACTTTATTTACATTATTTTATTCACTAGAAATTACAAAAGAAAATAAACTAAAGTTATTAAAACAATAACATATTAGACTAAGCTAGCTAAGCCCCGATGTCACATCCTATCAGAGCATTGCCCCACTGAAGCCTTAAGCCTCATCACCAACATCCTCATGATGCTGACCACCTGCAACATAATTTAAACATATACAAAAACAACAAGGGAGTGAGAAACATCTCACTCAGTTTTAGGTGAAGAAATAAAGGTTAGATAGCACACACACAACAAATATAAGTCACATGTAAATGATACACATACATAATCAGCAACACATATACACTTATTTATCATGCAATGATGTCATGGACTCGACTCATAAATGCATGCATGTGGCGCCATAAGGAAGTTTCACATATCATCACTAGTGACCCTAAGGTACACCTGGTTACATCACTGGTGACCCTAAGGTAAACCTTGTTAGCATGTTACATTGTTGGTGACCCTAAGGTACACCTTGTTAGCATGTTACATCATGGGTGACCATACGGTACACCTTATTAGCATGTTACATCGTGGGTATGCGGCCTTAGCGGCACACCTGGAGTAATATATGCATATGATGCATGTCATACATTCATAATCTCATTGACTCAACATTTAACTTATTACAGAATTTTATTAAGTACATTATGTTATCATTTTTCACATTCTTATAATCACAGCTTGTATCAATAGTCCATTTTTAGGTCTCATGTTATTTGTCCATATTTCACATGGTCATGTCATAAATACTCCTCATAAGGTCCGCATAGGAATTCACAGAGAACATTCATTTTCATATTAAAACTTATTTATTTTTAGCATTAATTCCATATTCATTTATTACTTTCAAGGAACAAAGTAGAGCAAACAGAAAAACAGAACAACAAGCAAGGGATTGGGGGCCAATCCGACAATTAAACTATGCAACAATTATCCCCACACCCCCGAGCGAGGTTTCTCACTCCCCCCTTACCTGGATAAGGGGAGTTGAAACTTGGGCAGGGCATCCTCCTCTGGATTCCCTCTTTCCTTCCCTCTCTTTCTTTCTTTCTCTCTCTCTCTCTCTTTCTCTCTCTCTCTCTCTCTAAGATTTCACTTTCTTATTCAGTATAAAATTTTCACCCCCTGCCCCTATTTATAGGCATCCTGGCGCACCCGGAATGGCCCATACTGATTTCGAAACGGCCCGTTCCGGATCCTTCGAATATATGCAAAATTTTCAACTGAAACGACCCGTTCCAAAATCGGAACGGCCCGTTTTCAAAAAGCAGAATGACCCGTTCTAAATTCAGAACGGCCCGTTCTGGAGTACATTTTTACACAAATTGACCTTAATCGGAACGCCCAGTTTCTAACTCAACTTTTTAGGCATTTTTAGAATTTCGGAACAACCCGTTTCACTTTAAGAACGGCCCGTTCCGGAAAAACCCAAATAGGCCATTTTACACATTTGGAATGGCCCGTTCCACTTTTGGAACGGCCCGTTCTGCTTCCTCAAAAATAGTTTATTTTCATTGTCTAGAACGGCCCGTTCCACTTTCGGAACAACCCATTCCGGCGTAAAGAAACAGAATTTTATAAAACTTTTCACAAATAATTTAAATTGTTACAAACTTCTAAAATATTCTATAAAAATCCCTTTTAATTAACTAAAATAACTATAAAAATAATCCTCATATATATATATATATAAATAGATAATAATTGATATTGTAATAGTAAAAATTTCGGGGTGTTAAAAATTAACCATAATATTATATATAAATCTTATATATGTTTTACATAATATTATATATATTTAGAGAAAAAAATTATTTAACTTTGTTTTTTAACTCAATTCACCTTGAAATGTAAGATATAATATACCAACAGATTAATGTATCGTACTTATTCAATTAGCTATAGATAGTAATACTATTCTATCTTACCCTATTATATTTACATCACCAATTTTAATGTATTGTCATTTTGTGTGGTAATTTTCAATAAAATTTATATTTTATTAATTTTTATTTATATTTTTAATACAAATCATCAATGATATCAAAGAAAATAAGGGTAACACGTTTAGTTGCACAATTAATTCCATGTGTGACAGACACAAAAGAGGAAGATAGTACCTTCCCTTTGAAGACGACACTTTCAGTTCCACTTAGGACGCAGACACAATAGTGAGATAGTGCCTTCCCCAGTTTCTTTCTCCATAACGTAGGTTCATCAGATGTGCAAATTAAATTAAAGTATTAAACCAAATCATTGCAACAAATAATGTTGTAGGAATGAAAATTTTCTTTTTTCAAAATATATAATATATTTTTTTTTAATAAGCAAAGAAAAGAAATATTAAAAAAGTACAAAGCATATTCTAACCCATAATACAAAAATCAGCTTCAAATCAATACAAGCTTTCAACTTAGAGATAAACTACGATTAAAATAGTATATATAAAATTTTTAATTCGAATTTTGATATTTTCATTGTAATTTTAATAAATAAAATAAAATTGATACAAACTATAGGTTGTAATTGTACAACCCCAAAACATGAATTTCAGCTCGAGTTCGGGCGGATATAAAATTTATTAGGATAGAACATTCCAAGCTTCCTATTTTGTTGTTATTCTTACTCAATAGTCAATTCTTTATGGTTGCTTTTTTCAACATTCAAATTTCAAGCCAGCTTAACCTAATTTCAAATACAAAAGAAAAGAATATAGACTTTAGTACGTGTTCCATAAGACTGCTTTTGACAACTATCTTTTTGTCACCATTTGCTAATAGTTATATACTTAAAAATAGTATTTTATAATAAAATTAATGAGCAAGATAGTACAATTAGATATATGAAAAGAAAAATAATAAGTTGAAGTATAATGCAAGAAAAAGATCTAATATAGCTGTAAATATTGCAACTACACTCGGTGGACTGTGGAGTCCACAATAAGAAAATTAACTTGTATCTGCATAGAATTTCCAACAGTTATATATAGACGTCGGTATGATTTGAATTTCTTTTATGCTTAGTATGATTTGATTTATGAATGGCTTAAATAGTTTACAGTTATCAGTTACAATTAATACAACACAATAAATTATATTCAATGGATGTTATATAATTTTGGCATCATTGTAAAGGTACCGGTTTATCAATAATTAATCTTGGGGGATTTTGGTTCACATGAAGATTTCACTTTCTCGTAAATTTGAAGACGGGAATATTATGAACTTTTTGTTTTTGAATTTTTGTTTTTAAATGCAATTTTAAAATAAAATGTGTTTGGTAAAAATGGAGTTGAAATAATTTTTAATTCAATTATAAAATTGTTTTCAAAACTAAAAAAACTGTAAATGTGGATTTTAACTTTTAAAAACAATTTTGATAATGTTATTTTTCGTTATCATCACCACCACTAATATCAATATCACCATCGTCGCTACAACTACCACCACTATTAATATTGTTACTGTTATAACCATTTCTTGTAGTATTATCACCATAATTGTTATTATGATCAACATCATCAGTGATAATGCCAATACTATTGTTATAGACCCCCATACTATAACATAGACGTATAAAATAATGAAAATGGAAAGTCTATGAAATAAACTTTATTGATTAGCTAAATGTTTGCAAATTCTCTTGAATAGAGGTATCGCATAGTAATACGTTACCAAAAAGTATTAAAACAATTGTTCAATATAACAATTACAAAACAAAATCTAATATGAAGTCCTAAACATAAAGAAACCAACAAGATGAAAATCCTTATTAAATCCCGATGTCACATCCTTTCAAAGAACAACACCCAACACAAGGCATAAGTCTCATCTTCGACCTCATCATCTACATGATGATTCTCACCTGCAACACATACACAAAAACACCAACAAAAGAAAAGACGAGTGAGAAACATCTCACTCTAACTTACGACATATAATATAGTTGGATAGTCGAACACATAACTTCAAGATAGAGCAACAACAAGATATAGCAATAACAATATAGCGTACAATAATTAGTCATAGTAGCAACAAGAGGATAACAATATCAAGGCATATTTTTGACAATCGATGATAATAATAAGGCACAACACAGAAGATAATGCAACATATTCCATCACAGAGACATTAATGATTCACTACATAATTTCCCTTCACACACATAATGATATGGACATGGACTTCGTAGTGCATGCATGTGGTTTCAATAAAAATCACATCTTGGTGCATTGCCATAAGCATGCACAAATTAGCCTAGCAAAATCATGTTAGGTCACATCCTCATCCCACTCTACACCAAGAGGAAATACACCAAGGTGTTCAAGATAGTGGTGTCGCAAAAGATACACACCATGCACAAAAATGGGCATCATTGGGGCTCTCAAACTTGACTATCCCCAAGGTCATGGATTTCCAAGCTTTTACACAAGAGAACCTTCCTTAACAACATATTTCATATCGTACCCATCCAAAAACAGTTATGCATATGATACATGTTACAAAAGACTCAATGCAATATCATATTATCACAATACAAATTCACATCTATTCATGATCATCACATGTTCACATCACGACTAAGCCTCAACTTAATCATTTCATCGCATGACCCTCATAAGATCCATACACATAAAGTTACCAATACTAATGCAACATCATTCAATCTATACATGGCTCACAATCATGTCAATAGGGATTACACCTCTTCATGATACATCAAAGCATAGTAGAGAATTACAATATACATGATAGTACTTGGAGAAAATTACCTACCTTTCAGTATAAGGCATCTAAAGAGCACAAGTTGCTCTTGGGACAAATTGCATCCAATGTCCCAAGAGCAACCACAATTACACCATTAAATCTTGAATCAATATCAAAGCTAGTTTACTAACTGGTCCAATTTTAAAAACATTGATCATAAAATTTCAAAAAAATTGTTGATGATTCAAAAATAAAAAGAATAAGTTTGTGAAAATATGAACTATAAATAAAAATAATAATATTTTGAAAATATAAACTATAAAGAAAAAACTAGTTTTAAATCTAACCATGCTATTTGAGTAATAAATTTTTTTATAATAAGAGTGTGTTTGGTGAATTATTTCAAGAGCTTAGAAACCCTTCTGATTAGCTTGTAAACTAATTTTATTGTAATAAACTTAATTGGTATTTAAATAGAAAATAAGTATTTAATGTTAAATTGATTTATTAAATGACATTTAAATTGACACAAGCAAAAATAATTGAAATGTCATAAAAAATAAAAAGAAGGTTAATTTTTCCATTACTTAAAGATAATCACTATGTGCTATTTAATTTTGATTTCCAACCGATGCAATTAAATCATTAACTATCAAGCAATAATTAAATTTTAATTATGAATTATTTTTTAATAATCATATAAACAAGCACAGAACCAGAAATTTTATTTTAAGGAGAAGGCATTTGAAACATTAATCAACAATTATCTGTTAGGAAAAACAGCAATTATCTTTATTTAAATTTATTTTCATATATAAATTAATTTATCTACCAAAATAAAAATAATCAAAACTTAACATAAAAAATGAGAAAATATATTTATAATTAATTAATGCAATTAAAATTGTACCTAAATTTAATATATTTAAAAGAAATTAATTGACAAGCGCTAAAATTATATAAAAAATAAAAAATTTAATGATGTTATAATTCATGTAAGAAAATAAAATAATTTATAATATAACGTATATTTTTTAACACAAAACAAAATAATTATAGTTAACACCAAAATGAGAAATTAAAAACTACATTAATTAACATATTATTTTATCTATAAAATGTATAAAATTATTGATTATTGATATCAATAAAACAATATATGTTGTAGTGTACAAATGATTGAATAAATATTCATTTTTTAAACTTTTGATACGAAATTAATGAGATTAAAACACTTTCTACATCTTGTACCAATTACCCATGAAGTTAAATTTTTTTATATACATGTTTTTTAAGAATATACTATTAAAAAAATTTGTTGGATAATTAAGTGGGCAAAAAATTCAAACATAAATGTGGACTAAAAAGTATTTTGTTCATTAATGTATAGATAAGGAAATACTTAGACACTATGCGAAATGGGCGCAAATAATTCCCATCCAATCCTACTGTAGAAGCTGGCTGCTGCTAGCTAGTAGCTAGACATATTTGACTGAAGCATCACCGCACCGCGTGTGCCTCCACTCTACACGATCCTTCTCTCCCGTACCCAACTTCGCTTCTTTTTCCTAGATGCCACCTTCACCCAATACACATCTATATATATATATATCAACATTCAACACGAAACAACACAAACCCATTCTCCAACACAACACAAAACACATTTCACACAAAAACCAATGGAAACCGCCACAACACTCACCGGCCTGCTCCGCCACGTGGCCGCCAAATTCCCCTCCCGCCGCGCCCTCTCCGTCGCCGCTAAATTCGACCTCACCCACTCCCACCTCCACCATCTCTCCGAATCCGCCGCCGCCCGCCTTGTCGCCGCCGGAATAAAACCCGGCGACGTCGTGGCCCTCACCTTCCCCAACACCGTCGAGGTTCGTTCCCCTATTCCCCCCAAATACCCCACAAAATAACACAATTTTATTTTATTTTTTTATTTTTTTTAAACTTTTTTTTTTCCTTTTGGTTTCAGTTTGTTGTCATGTTCCTAGCCGTCATTCGAGCGCGAGCCACAGCCGCGCCGCTTAACTCGGCTTACACAGCCGAAGAGTTCGAGTTTTACCTATCCGACTCCGAATCCAAGATTCTGATTACGTCATCAGAAGGAAACAACGCGGCTCAATCCGCAGCTTCCAAACTCAACATCCCTCACGGCGCGGCTTCAATCACCCAAGCCGAGAATCAAGAACCCGCGCTGAGTCTCTCGTTAACCCAACCCGAGTCAACCGACTCGGTTGAGTCACTCATTAACGACCCTGCTGACGTGGCGCTTTTCCTTCACACCTCGGGAACCACGAGCCGTCCTAAGGGAGTTCCGCTGACTCAGCACAACTTGCTCTCTTCCGTCAACAACATTAAGTCCGTGTACCGACTCACTGAGTCCGACTCGACGGTCGTCGTTCTTCCGCTTTTCCACGTGCACGGGCTGATCGCCGCGCTGCTCAGCTCCCTCGGCGCCGGCGCGGCGGTGGCGCTCCCGGCGGCGGGGAGGTTCTCCGCCTCGGCGTTCTGGAAGGACATGGTGAAGTACAACGCCACGTGGTACACCGCGGTTCCCACCATACACCAGATTATACTCGACCGCCACTCGAACAACCCCGAACCGGTTTACCCGCGGCTCCGGTTCATCCGAAGCTGCAGCGCGTCGCTCGCACCGGCTATTCTGGGTAAGCTGGAGGAGGCGTTCGAGGCGCCGGTGCTGGAGGCTTATGCGATGACGGAAGCGTCGCATCTGATGGCCTCGAATCCTCTGCCGCAAGATGGGCCGCACAAGGCCGGGTCCGTTGGGAGGCCCGTGGGCCAGGAGATGGTTATTTTGGACCAAACGGGTCGGGTCCTGGAGGCTGAAGTTAGCGGCGAAGTTTGCATTCGGGGCCCCAATGTTACGAAGGGTTATAAAAACAACGTGGAAGCCAATACGGCGGCGTTTCTCTTTGGTTGGTTTCACACCGGCGATGTTGGGTATTTGGATTCCGATGGATATTTGCATCTCGTGGGTCGGATCAAGGAACTCATCAACCGTGGAGGTATATATTTTATTACCCATTAATTATTATTATTTTTATTAATTTGCTTCTGAATTTGGTATTTTCTATGAATGGGAAGAATTGGGATTGCGAATATTCTTAATTGAGGAAAACCATGAGTGTTTTAAGGAAAATTTTGGGTTGAATTCAGCTTAGCCATTGATTTTGAAATTCTACGGAAATTGCGTTTGTTGGTCGTGTGTCATTGATGACGTGGCTAGCGTAGCTCAAGAAACTTCTCAATATATGCGCGTTACGTGTGCCACTTGTTAGTATGCAAATAATTATGTGTGTAAGAGAATTATAACTTAACAAGTTGCTTGAAACAGTGGTGACGCCACGTTGAAGTTGGCTTTCCGTTTGGTATTATAGTATTACAAAAAACTACACCTAGAAAGTTATGAGTTGTCAAGACTCGAGTGTGATGGTGATGTTAATTAATTAGGTTTTGATCTGGAAGTTACATCAGGAAGAAGGAAGTAATTATAGAGATATAAAACGTAGTATTAACTTTTAAGTATAACCATCCATATCATGACACCAGGTTTAGTGCGTTTGGTTTATTAGGTATAAAAAGTACAAATATAAAAAACTTCAACATTGTTTTCATTAATTTAGAATCAGAAGAAAAAAAACAAGAAAAAGAAATAAATTTCGTTTCAGTATCAGAAAATTGTAGGGAATTCTCCGATGCATGTTATGTTAACTGATGGAGGGGCTTTTTTGTTATTGTTTTTAGGTGAAAAGATATCACCAATAGAAGTGGATGCTGTCCTTCTTTCACATCCAGACATTGCTCAAGCGGTTGCTTTCGGAGTGCCTGATCCCAAGTATGGGGAGGAGGTATGTCTTTTTCTCATTTATTTTTGGCTTACAAATTTCCGCGTCTATTTCTCAAACTATCAACAATACAACTATAAATTTTGCCCTTCACTTTCATTTTTATGGCTGATACATATATTACCATAAAATATTTAGAACTATATCATTCTCATTCATATAGTACTTTCTAGCTTCTACAATACTATTTTTTATTCCTATATTTTTTTTATCTTATTAATTATTTCATCACTTATAATTCCCTTGTTTTTTCCTTCTCATTTCTCTCCATTATACAAACAGAATTTCTCTATATTATATAATATTTACCACTTGATTTTATTTTCACTCTTATTATTCAATTAAATTTTATATAAGATTGAGAATAAATGAGAGTACGTTATTTATATATTGGTCACCACTCACCATTCAAGTTTTCCGCTCGATCTCAACAAACGTGTATTAAAAAAGTTCATGCTACACATGAATAAACACTGGCCAACTGTTTTCACATTATTTATGGCGTATCAGATGACACTTCTATATTTTGCATTGGTTGGTAATGAATGATCATTCATGAATGAGGGCCTACCAAACTGAACCGAGGATTTGTGTGCCATTTAATTTTTATCACTTTCTGCCCTCAAAGGTCATATCCTAATCACGTGTCAACATTTTGTGGCGTACAAGAAAACTCCTCTGCCAGAAGAGTCCATTTTTTCTCAACATCTTCTGGCGAATGGAACTAGCTAGCTTTTTCATTACCATGTCACAAAAATTTACTTTCCTAACTTTATTTTTCCGGAAAGGTAAAATTATACAAAATGGAAAACGTTTCGTGTAATCTTGGTTATCCATGACTAATTAACGTTTTCATAACCTTTTGATATCATTCTCCTAGAGGAAAACAGCTTGTTACCTGCCAGCAACTTGTGTTCTCACGCAGTTATATGACCCTCACTTATGAGGCAACTTGTTTTGAACTTCATTGCGTTTCAATATTATGAAAATTTCCTTGAGTTGTTCAATACTTCCTAATATTCATAATTAGTTCAAAGTGCTTAAAAGATCAGAAAATGACCTTGTATTTTTCTTGTTTGTACTTGGTGAGGAATAAGTGAAAGAATTCAAAAATTTGTGGATTACTATATGCTGAAATGATGCGTCAATCAGTTCTTTGATATTTGTATTGATCATACTTTTTTTAACCTTTTAATAGATACATTGTGCTGTCATTCCAAGAGAAGGATCAAACGTTGATGAAACAGAGGTGCTAAGATATAGCAAGAAGAATCTTGCATCTTTCAAAGTTCCCAAAAAGGTCTTTATTACCGATTCTTTGCCCAAAACTGCCACAGGAAAGATTTTGCGTCGTCTTGTGGCAGAACATTTCGTTTCTCAAATTTGAGCAATTTAAGTTCCTACCTTTGAAGCCTCCATATCTGGTGTCGTCAATACATACTTGGAATCTCGATGGTCCACACCATAAATTTAACAATAATTTGGCAACATGGCATTGAGAAGAGGAGGGTATTTCTGCAAATTAATAGTCTTTCATACATGATACAGTAGATCTTAGTTTTCAATGATTCTTATGAAATGTTCACAATGTAATGTTTTCAATGTTATATAGATATTAAATAATTGCTCAATCCATTTTTGTCTATATCTCTAACTTCTTGAATCATATGAGATGTGGGAAACACAAAATTTATCGTCTAGACCCTAGCTACAATAACAATGTATAAACATACAACTGAAACAAGCAAAGCACGAAAGTTAAAGAATCGAATACTAGTAAAATTACATTAAGTTGCACATGACATGGTAGCAAGAGGGTATTCATCCTTACAGTATTCGGTAATCTTTAACCAAATAAAATTCAAGAAGTAATCGCATTTTGATGTAGATGAATATTTTCAAAAATAGTGGTACATATTGATCTAGAAGATCATTTTCCATAATAGTGGTTTGAATTAGAAAATATTAGTAATTGTCAATGCACATCCCTAATCCAAGCATTGTGAATACAATTGCAATAAGCCAACTTTCCGTTTAAAGCAACTATAGTTAAAATGTAAACCATTTACATATGATCAGACGAGGTCCAAAACCATTATCAAGAAGAAAGGCATTCCGATGTTGCAAGAATATCATCTTGACCGAATTCTATATGGGCACCATTCGAACAAAGTATACATGCTCTGAAATTAAATGCTAAAACTACAATAGTCATAAGAAGGTAAATAGCCAAAGAACAATTTAAACCCTTGAAAAGGTATTTATATATAAAGACAAAAAAAAAAAAGATTAAGACCAATATCACAAGAAGCAGAAGCAGAACAAAGTTCAACTATTACTCAAGCTTATTCCTCATCTACAGTTGCATCTAGGTGTTGCTGGTACTGAGAGACTAGAGTTACCAACATGTAGCTACCGATGCAACAAAGCCTTTATGTGGAACATAGTTGAATTCAAGTTGAGTTACCAACAAACCTTGACAAGGGAATGTAAGACAAGTTACTCAACTCATGGAAGCTGGAAAAAAAAAAGTCAACCAAATTTCACAAAATAATCATAAATAAAAGTGAAATATGAGATGAAACATAGCTAGGAGTGGTGCGATCAAATATGGAGAAGCTAATATCATAAACAACAGAGCCTGATTACCAAAACCATGCATTTGATCTCTTTTTTCTATCTGTGAAAATCCAAGCAGGTGGAACTTTCCCTTGCTGTATTAAATAAGATAAAACGTCTCTCCTTTGCTGTTCCAAATGGGTGCCAAAGCTCAAAGAAAACCACTCCTAAGTTGTATACATTAGCTTTTAACCCAAGTAAACCCAATAAGCATGAACCAACTTATTAGAATAAATTAATGATCAATTCTATACACCACATCATCAATTTTGGGCCATTGATATTCTTGCTAAATCTCAAGAACTGTATAGAAATATAGTTCCCACTAGTCTAGTGCCATCAACTCAAGCTGTATCAGTAGAAAAAGAGGGGTGGGGAGTAGAAAAGTTGATGTTGCATCTACAAACAACTACTAAATCCTGACAAAGTAGCATGCTCATATTTTTAGAGGGCATCATTTTATTTTATTTTCTATTAAAAATAGGGAAACCATACTGAGAGTCGTACATAATTCTACTGTGTAAACAGGTGGAGCACCAATCTAGGAAAAATGATTGCACACATGCACAAGTATTTACTATTGATCTTAATCACAAATATAGAAATGCAACATTGATAAACAAACTTTGCAATTAAAATTGGAAACTAGCCTACATACTTCTTGGTCTATGAAGAATTCTGATCATCATTTCTTGAGCACCGAGCAGACATATTGAAGGTATCCATTGTTCCAATTAGCTAGATAGAGTAAATATTGGGAACATACATTAAGAGAAAGAAAATAAACAAGTAACGAATCAGGATCTTACCAAGTCCAAAATCACAAATTTTAATATATTTGTGAGCATCAAAGAAACTGTTACTTAGTGTTAAGTCCCCATGAATTATTCCTTGTCCATGTATTTTTGCCAAGTTGATAGGTACCAACAACAAAAATAAAAGAACACTGAAATATATGTACTAAAAATTAGGAAAGCAGAGGAAATTCCTTGTGCAATGAGATAGAAAGACTTTATAAAGAAAACAAAAAAAAAATAAGACCTATTCCTGGTAAGAACCACCAACAAAGATAAGGAGAATTCTTCATACCCTCCTCATTCCCTTAACCCCTAGAAATACTCATTCCTTCACGCTTCCTGCATGCCAATAGAAATTTGAGCTTGCTCAACTTTATCAAACTTGCATCGAAAACAACCACCACAATTATTTTTATCGGTTTTGCCAGAAATTAGTCTCCTGCGAGACTTTGACTCTCTTGTTTTATCAAATCCAAATTTTGTACTCATGATTTTGAGGTTTGAAGACCATCCACAACACCCATCAAATCAACAAATGTTGGTATAACAAATCTTTTCTTTCAAGACAAACTTGGGGACCTCTTTTTCTATTCTCTTTTTCATCAAAAATCTCAAAATAAATTAAATTAAAAAACAGAGACGAAGTTAAAAAGACTAAACTTAAAATGACGTGTTTACAAAGAGTTTTAACCTTGGCATCATGAAAGAAATTAGTAGTCTTTTATATCACCATGAAATTTGAGATAAGCATGTCTTGATGTATCTGAAAGCTAATTCCAAATTCAATTCTCACGCTAATCTAGAACCATTTCAATTGTAAGATACTACAAAGTTCTATCCTCATAAGAAATGTAGCCACTTCAATTAAATTGTTGAATCAACATACTATATAGATGAAGTCTAAAATAAGAAGAAGTTGCTCACAAAGTTGAAATTCTTTTACAATTTTACTTCCAACAACATATAAAATACCAATAGCAATATTACATTACAAAACCAACTATCACCAGTATGATTGCATTTTGTACAACATGTCATCAAGGAAATAGAAATAGACATATCTCCATGATTTATAAATGAACAAAGGTGCAACAACGATACAAAATACCACAACAAATCCAAGTGTCATACTCACAAAGAACCAATTCACTTCATGCCCATCATCCTCAGTTCTAATGCGTTTAACACTAGAAATTTGCTTATTGAAACTGCAATTAATAGGTAAAGGAGGACCGCACAAATTATTGCCAACAAAATTGGATGCTTCAAAGCTTTGAATCTGAGTGCCTGTTGGAATTTGACCCTTCAAATGATTATAAGACACGTCTAGCTCGTTGAGAAAGCTCAAGTTTGCTATGGTTGGAGGGATTTCTCCCGAAAGTTGATTCTTTGAGATATCCATGGATTCTAATGATCTCATGTTGCCAGCACTAGGTGGAATTTGGCCAGTCAATTGATTCTTGGACAATTTTAAATAAATCAAACCATCTAGATATGTGATTTCTGTAGGTATCCCTCCGGATAAATTATTATTAGAAAGATCAATATTTGTTACCAAGCCAAGAATACTTTTGTACTCTAAAACACTTCTTTTTATCCCTAAAAATATACTGATTGCACTACTATGTCCCATATAGAAGTCCTCTTCAGAATATATGAATAAATCTGTACTTTTGTTCTTTTGAAACATGGCACTTATGTGGTTGAAACAACTTGGTATATTTCCAGACAAACTATTTTGTGCAAGGTCCAAATCCTGAAGAAAAATCATGTCACATATTTCATTTGGAATATGACCTGAAAATTTGTTTGATCGAAGGCGGAGAATTTTAATATTTAAAAGCCTTTCTCCAATCCATGTTGGAATTTCACCTGAATAGTTATTTTTCCCAAGGTCCAAGGATATCAGTTCATTATTATTCTTCAAAAAAACAGGAAATGTTCCTGAGAGTGAGTTGTTACGAATGTTGCAAGACTTTAATATGGCTAAAGAGCCCATGGATGGGGGTAAGTTCCCAACAAAATTGTTGCTTTGTAAATTTACATCCATCAAACTTGTCCATTTTATCCAACAATCAGGTATTTTCCCTGACAAATTATTTGATGCAAGATTGAGAAGATTTAATCCAAATTGTTCGAATTGTTTGTTACATAAGAAATCATTCATGGGTCCAGAGAATGAATTACTTGAAATATCCAACCATTTGACATTCCTTGATAGGTAAGGCAATTTACCACATAAATGATTTGTGCTTAGATCAACAATTTTGGTTGATAATGGATTCCTTATTGTAGTCACAAGCTTACTGTGGATATGATTATGAGAAAGGTTTACGTAAGAAGCTTGAGAGAATGTTCCCCAAAACCAAGTGGGGATAGAATCTAAAATCCCTGCATTAGACATATCTAAATAATACAATTTGTTTTGTGACAGAATCCACGATGGAAAATTGGGACCTAACTGCCATGAGCATATCAAGGACCCACTTTTAAAGTAAAATTGCTCCCCTGTGCCTTAAAATACTTTAATCTCATAAGATTTGAAAGATCATCTTCCTTGACAACTCCCGAATAGGAATTGTCAAATGTTTGGATAAGAGGATGTGTACTTTTATTCATTATTGTCATTGCATTCAAGTGATTGAAACAGCTAGGTATATTGCCAGACAATTTGTTATGTGCAAGGTCTAAAACTTGAAGATGACTCATACCACATATTTCATTTGGAATATGACCTGAAAAGTTGTTAGATCGAAAGCCAAGAATTCTCAAATTTATGAACCTTTCTCCAACCCACATTGGAATAGTTCCTGTAAGATTATTTTCCCCAAGGTCCAAGGATATCAATTGGATATTCTTCTTCAGAGTAGTGGGAAGTGTTCCTGAGAGTGAGTTGTTACGAATTTGTAAAAACTGCAACTTAGCTAAGGAACCCATTGATGGTGGCAAGTTCCCAACAAAAAGGTTACTTTGTAAATTTACATCCAGTAAAAATGGCCAGATCTTCCAACAATCAGGAATTTGTCCTGACAAATTATTTGATGCAAGATTGAGAAGTTCCATATGCATTGGCTTATCAAGATTTTTGCATAAAAAATCATCCATGGATCCAGAGAATGAATTGCTTGAAAGATCTAACCAATACACATTATTTGAAAGATAGGGTAATTTACCACATAAGTGATTTGTGTTCAGATCAACTGTCCCGATCGATATTGGATTCCTTAATGTAGTTTCAAGCTCACCGAAGATATGATTATGAGAGAGGTTTACATAAAAAGCTTGAGAGCATGTTCGCCAAAACCAAGTGGGGATAGAATCTAAAATTCCTGTGTTAGAGATATCTATCACTTTAGGTTTGTTTTGTGACAAAAGCCATGATGGAAAGTTGGGACCTAATTGCCATGAGCTCATATCCAAATAATTAAGTTGAAAGTTTGGATGCCAATTAGGACCCACTTTTAAAGTCAAATTGCTCCCCTGTGCCATAAAATACTTTAATCTCATAAGATTTGCAAGATCATCTTCCTTGAGAATTCCTTGAAAAAGATTATCATAAATGCTAAGATATGTCAAATTAGAGAGTGACCTGAGATTTTCAAATGGATTTCCTCTGAAGTGATTTTCAGACAGATGGAGAGATTTTAATGATGAAAGTTTTTCAAATGATATAGGAAGTGCACCACCAATTAAGTTGTCAGAAAAATCTAGCCTGACAATATTTTTAAAAACCCCAATTTCATCTGTCAGATTGCCTGAAAGTTGAGAACTCTGGAGTCTCAATGTTGTGAGTCCGTGAGAAATACAAGGAGCAAGAATTTGTAAAATTTCATTGACTTGTTGGTTGAGTTTAAGATATGCGGAATCTATCTCCCTTAGGTTGCAGAGATTACCCAAAGAAGTAGGAAGTTTTCCTTCAAGTTGATTATTTGATAAATGAAGTCCAACCAGAGAAGTCAAATTTCCCAAGGCATTAGAAATAGACCCATTCCAGACAAACTATTTTGTGTAAGGTCCAAATCCTGAAGAAAAATCATGTCACATATTCCATTTGGAATATGACCTGAAAATTTGTTTGATCGAAGGCGAAGAATTTTAATGTTTAAAAGCCTTTCTCCGATCCATGTTGGAATATTACCTGAAAAGTTATTTTCCCCAAGGTCCAAGGATATCAGTGGGTTTATCTTCTTCAAAAAAGCGGGAAATGTTCCTGAGAGTGAGTTATTACGAATGTTGCAAGATACTAACCAGGTTAAAGATGCCATGGATGGGGGTAAGTTCCCAACAAAATTGTTGCTTTGTAAATTTAGATCCACCAAATTTGACCATTTTATCCAACAATCAGGTATTTTTCCTGACAAATTATTTGATGCGAGATTGAGAAGTTGTAATCCAAATCGCTTGAATCCTTTGTTACATAAGAAATCATTCATGGGCTCAGAGAAAGAATTACTTGAAATATCTAACAATTCGACATTATTTGATAGATAGGGCAGTTTACCACATAAATGATTTGCACTTAGATCAACAAAACGAGTTGATAATGGATTCCTTAATGTAGTCACAAGCTTACCGTGAATATGATTATGAGAAAGGTTTACATAAATAGCTTGAGAAAATGTTCCCCAAAACCAAGTGGGAATGGAATCTAAAATCCCTGCATTAGACATATCTAAATAATGCAATTTGTTTTGTGACTGAATCCATGATGGAAAGTTGGGACCTAACTGCCATGACCTCATATCCAAATAAGTAAGCTGAAAACTTGGATGCCAATTGGGACCCACTTTTAAAGTAAAATTGCTCCCCTGTGCCACAAAATACTTTAATCTCATAAGATTTGCAAGATCATCTTCCTTGACAATTCGTTGAAAAAGATTATCAGAAAGGCTAAGATATGTCAAATTAGAGAGTGATCTAAGACTTTCAAATGGATTTCCTGTGAAGTGATTTTTAGACAGATCGAGAACTTTCAGTGATGAAAGTTTACCAAATGATCTAGGAAGTGCACCACCAATTGAGTTGTCAGAAAAATCTAGCCCGACAATATTTTCAAAAACCCCAATTTCATCTGTCAAATTGCCTGAAAGTTGAGAACCTTGGACCGACAATGTTGTGAGTCCGTGGGAAATACTAGGAGCAAGAATTTGTAAAATTTCATTGACCTGTTGGTTGAGTTTAAGATACGAGGAATATATCTCCCTTAGGTTGCAGAGATTACCCAAAGAAGTAGGAAGTTTTCCTTCAAGTTGATTATCTGATAAATGAAGTCCAACCAGAGAAGTCAAATTTCCCAAGGCATTAGAAATAGACCCATTCAAGTTGTTTTCTGCTAGGTTCAAGAATTTGAGATGACGAAGACTGTATAATCCATTAGGTATAGAAGATGAGAATGAATTAGAAAACAAGTCAAGATTTTGAAGAAGTGTGAGGTTTTGAATACCTTCAGGAATTGGGCCTTGGATATTGTTACCTCTTAATTGAAGAGAAACAAGTTTGGTGAGTCCAAATATCCACTTCGGGACAAATGAAATCACAGGCTGATAAAAATAAAATGAGGACATATCAAGAGTGAGGAGTGATGTGAAGTTAAGTGCAGATGGTTGACTATAGTGAGGGAGAGGGAGTCTACAACCTCGCAAATATAAGTGCTTCAAAGAAGAGAGAGATCCGACAGCTTGCAGCCAATGAAATGATTTGGATAGGTTTGTATATCCCAAATCAAGATATTCAAGCTTGGAAAGACTTGATAGCCAATCTACATTTTGAGCAAACAGAGGTTCATAAGAATGAGTTCTGAGATTAAGATAAAGCAAATTGGAGAGATTTCCAATCTGAGATGGAATAGTTCCATTGGCAGCAAAGCTGAGGTCAAGATACATCAAATTGGATAGATTTCCAATCTGAGGAGGAATCTTCCCTTGGAATCCAGCAAGAGAGAGGTTGAGGTGAGTTAAGGAAGTCATTGTCCAAAGAAAAGCAGGAATTGGCGTACCTTGTCCAAGTAAATAATTGCCGCTCAAGTCCAAGTAATTCAAATGCTTCAAATCACCCAAACAAGGATTTATCTCTCCACCAATCTGGGATCTCTCGTAAGCCACGATAGCTTCGTAATATGCTTCTTCGTCCTCGAATATAAGGTCATCGAATTCATAATATTCATATATTTCAGGTGTAGGTGGAGAAGTGTTGAGGTGAAGCTGTAGAACGTGGGCAGTGACGTTGTTGCAGACAACTAGAGGCCATTGGCAACAATTTGAATTATTATGATTCCAAGATGAAAGCCTATTTGAAGGATCAATGAGATGATGCTTCAACTTCATAAGTGTTTCTCTCTCACTTGGGATGCACTCTATCTCTCTGCAAACACCAAAACCTAACGTTAATAACCAAACACTCCAAATAATCCACCAATTCATCATCACGCAACCAATCTATTATAATTGCTTCTTGCTTCGCCATATAACACTCATCTATATATTATTTATAGTAGTGCGCAGTGCCTGCTCTTTTCTTATTTGTTACGTTTTTTTTAATTATTCAAGTTAATATAAAATTCACCGCAATTCTTAGATTAGGATAAATTTTATATTTATTTTATCTACTCGCTATTTAAAGTTCCTATATGTATATATACACTAATTCATTAAAAAAATTGACATTTCAAAATTTCTAACATATTGTATATTCTTTTTACAAGTTATCAACTTAAATAATAGGAGCAACATAAATTTTATGTGCCAATTGTTTTTTAACATAATTTTGAGTGCCAAATTTAAACAAACATAAAATACTCACAATTTTCTACAAGGAACTATGATTTTTTCTTTTCTCAAATACAAAAATAAACCTTTTATTTTAATTTATTGTATGGAAATTCTTAAATAAAGGTTTATTTTAAGAAAGTACTATTTAAAGTTTGACTAATTTACAAAGAAATCTAATTAATCAAATTTGGCTTAATTAGTCTTAGAATTTTAACCATTATTTTAATCAATCATTTAGTTAAATTTGTTAAGTAAGGAACAAAAGTCTTGCCATATTCTATTCAAGTCTTGTATTTTATATAGTCTCAATTCATAAGTAATTTTAAATGGTCAAATTTTCAATATTCGTAATAAAAATAGTTTAAATCAAAACTGTTTACTAAACCGTGGGTCACAAGGTCATTTTCACCTTTTCAAATCATCTAAGTCCATATCAAGGTTGAACCTCAGGACACTCTAAATAGTCTAATCATGTTAAGGTCTTTCACTTCTTCAACTTGAACTCTAGGTTGCTCCACCAAGTCCATTTCATGGTGTTCCACTTCATTCTATTTAATTTTAAATAAAAATATATTTTTAGTTTGTATAAAACAAGTGTGTTTTAATTTTTGCAATTCTAATATATTTTCTTTATACATCATTGTAAAATTTAAAATTATTATGTTTAATGTCAATAAAATAGGTCAATTTTGATATTAACTTTTGTAAATATATTTTATTTAATTTTCATCCTTCTAAAATTTAAAATACTATTTAATTATAATTTATTTTAGAAATTTAGAAAATAAAATTTAGATATGTCATATATTGACATATTGATTTAATACTATAAATATACTAATAGATTTATCATGAAATAGTTACTTTTTTGCGGATGAAAATTAAAGATTATTTTTTCAAGATCAAAAATAAAAACTCATTCATTTTACAAATTTTAAAAGTATCCTTAGACTTTAATATTGATTATGTAAGTTCTATGATTTTCTAATACATCAATTATAGAAAATTAAAGGACCTATGAAATTCATGATACTCACATAATAATAAGAAAGTGTGTACCTTTCTTTATAGTAGAAAATTCTTTTAATCCTTAGAGTGCTTTGATTTTCTTGAAGAGAACCAAGATTTCACTTCCTTTGACTTTTCTTTCTACTCTCTCTATCTTTTGTGATGGCTAGGGTTTGAGAGAATACTTTCTGTCAGGGGTGTGAACCTTGTCTCACATTAGTGGATATTTATAACCCCTAAAGATTGTTATTTCCATCAAATAACAATTATTCTCATAAATGTTCCATTAAACCCATTTATGATTTAGTCTTTAATTATTTAATTATTTATTTATTAGTCCCTTTATATATTACATATTTCCCACATGAGACATAATTATCTTACATTCTCCCACTTGACTCATGTGACATTTCTCACAATGGACAAATAAATAAATTAATTAAATTAACATAATGCGCATTAAAATGGTTAAATTATTTTATACATTGGGTTCATCATAATTTCATATTTAAAAATATGAACTGTACTGGCCAGCCGAGTTGCCGACTTGTCCCTCACCAATCTATTGACTCGGTCAAAGGTTTATCAGCCTGACCAAGCAATAAACTCATTATTGCTGAGTTCCTCAGCTCGGCCATGAAACATGGACATCGGAATACCACATCGGCCCAAAGAAGCCACGTCATCAAACAGATAAAAATACAATCTTGTCACCGCGCCGCAATCACAAGGTAAAACCCTAACAATGCCAATGTGCCGGTAGACAGTAAAAACCCTAATATTATCAAGGTACGTCTACATAACCGTCACCTCCCATTAGCACGCCGCCCACACATTTCGGGGAGCGAGGTGACACTTATGACACATGGCATCTTGACAGACAGGCGTACACGTAGAGTCACAGCCCCTTGAGGAGCTCGGTCTTAACTCCTCGACCTACGATCTTCGAAGCTTGGGGGGCTAGTGTACTATCCGTACCGCCAAGCCGAGCTCGTACTCGACATCTTAGCGCAAAGTGACCTTGGGCACGCGCTAAGTGACGTCAGCTCGACACTTAAACAGGTCACAACTGATCTCGGGCCCAAGGCCCAACGTAACCCTAATTCACACCAAGGTACGTGCATTACTTATATGAGACTCATACTCCTACAAACCCTAACTTTAGCATCAGAGTCTTTTTTGCAGGTATCACCCCCATCTTGGAGCAACAAGCGTACTCGTGAAGGAGACTCACCGATCTTACCCAACGGATTGACTCTACCTCAGATCCCCGGTAAAAACATGAACTAATTTGAGTCATGGCGGTTGTACATCAGTTTAATCGACATAGTCCCTTCCATGTACTACAAACAAGCCTTCTTCTTAATATGATCATTAATAAGGAGCACATACTTGGTCCAACTTTATATCTTTATTCAAGATAACACATGTTTACATTACTCTAACACAAATATGCATAAAACCATAAAAAAAAAGGTACTCAGAAACATATCATTAATGAGCTCAAAATGTCAATCACTTAATATAAAATAAACATGATACTCAACAATCATTAGTAACAACAATACCCATATTTTTAACATGCTCAATAAATGTTTTGGGCGGTAATCCCTTTGTTAAAGGATCAACTATCATAAGATTTGTGCTAATATGTTCTATTGACACTCTTTGTTTCTGAACTTCCTCCTTCACGACAAAGTACTTTAATTCCATATGCTTAGCACCCTTAGAGTACTTGTCGTTCTTAGAAAAAAATACTGCTGCAGAATTATCACAATACATTTTCAGCGGCTTAGTAATACTGTAAAAAATTCCAAGCCCTGAAATAAAGTTCCGCAACCAATTAGCCTGAATTGTAGCCTCAAAACATGCTACAAATTCAGCTTCCATAGTCGATGAAGCAACAACTATTTATTTTTCACTTTTCCATGATATTGCTCCTCCAGCTAAAAGAAATACATAGCCAAGAGTGGATTTTATTGAATCCACACATCCAGCAAAATCAAAGTCTGAATATCCAATCACCTTAAGGTGATTAGACCTCCTATATGTAAGCATGTTACACTTTGTTCCCTGTAAGTATCTCAGAACTTTCTTTGTAGCTTTCCAATGTTCCATACCCGGATTACTTTGATATCTTTCTAACATTCAAGCTGCAAAACTTATAT